>NC_057405.1:37194366-37534925 GCF_019320065.1 Cervus canadensis | reverse complement strand
TAAATCCATGGCTGATTCATGTCAATGTATGACAAAAACCACTACAATATTGTAAAGTAATTAGCCTCCAACTAATAAAAATAAATGAAAAAAAAAAAGAATCCACCTGTCAATGTAGGAGACATAAGAGACATAGGTTAGATCCCTGGGTTGGGAAGATCCCCTGAGGAAGGCAAGGCAACCCATACCAGTATTCTTGCCTGGAGAATCCCATGGACAGAGGAGCCTGGCAGGCAATAGTCCATAGGGTCTCAAAGAGTCTGAAGCAACTTAGCATGTATGCTTGCAAATGTTAAATGCATGAATAAGATGTCAATGACTAAAAATGCTTCTTCTGGCTGCGGATTGTTATGTAACAAACTACCACAAAACTGAGTGGAGTAGAAGCCATTTTACTATCCTTGTGGATTCTGAAGATCAAGAATTCAGAAAGCTACAGAAAGGACTGCTCTTCTCTGCTCCATAAGTTTGGGATCTCAGGTAGAAGGACTCAAACAGCTGGGGGTAACTCGGATGTCAGGGCTAGAACTACTGAAAGTGGGAGGATCACTTTCAAGACGGCTTCTTCATTTGTCTGGTGTCTGACTGGGACAGCTGAGGGTCGGGCTCACCTGGGATTGTCAACAATAGTGCCTGCATGTGGCTTTTCTAGCATGTCAGTGTCACTGCAATTGGATTTCTTACAAGGCAGCTCAGTGCTCTTTAAGGGTGAGTGTTCCTTGAGTCCAAGCGGAAGTTGCATGCATGGTCTCTTATGAACTAGCCTTGGGACTCACATAGCACCATGTCCAACATATTATATTGATAAAAGCAATTTAAAAAAACCCACCATAACTTAAAGGGAGGGGACCAAGGCAATCTCTCAATGGGAGCAGTGTCAGCAAGTTAGTGGCTGTGGTTAACATAGTCACAATGCTTATTTAGTTGCTTAAGATGATTTTTATCTTTATAGAGGATAAGAAGAGAAAAAACCAAGCAGTGAAGAGAAGAAAGGCAAGTATCTAAGAGCAGGTGGCAAAAAGATTTTTAAGAAAGGAGTCATTTTATTAATACATAAATGACTGAAGACAGTTTAAAAAAATCTCTTTGGAATTTTAGAATGACTTTGAGACTACTGAAAACATTGTAATATCAACTTCTAAGTTTCTTTATGCATTTACAAACATTTCTTCATTAAGTAAATAAGTGAAAGTGAAAGTCACTCAGTCGTGTCTGACTCTTTGCGACCCCATGGAATTCTCCAGGCCAGAATACCGGAGTGGATAGCCTTTCCCTTCTCCAAGGGATCTTCCCAACCCAGGGATCGAACCCAGGGATCGAACCCAGGTCTCCCGCATTGCAGGCGGATTCTTTACCAACTGAGCTATAAGGGAAGCCCTCATCAAGTAAATGGCAGGGGGGAATAATAGCATTAATTGAATTCTTTCTGTGTTACAACATCCCAAGGATTGAGCCACTGTATTATATGTATGTGCTGGTCAAATCTAGCATCAACTCCAACAGAACCTGAATGAGAATGCATGGGTATACGTTTGTGCAAGCATTGTAAGTCACTTCAGTTGTGTCTGGCTCTTGGCAAACCTATGGACTATAGCCTGAAGGGCTCCTCTCTCCAAGGGATCCACCAGGCAAGAGTACTGGAGTGGGTTGCCATGCCCTCCAGGACATCTTCCCAACCCGGGGATCAAATCCTTGCCTCTTATGTCCGCTTCAATGGTAGTCAGATTCTTTACCACTAGTACCATGTGGGAAGCCTGGATATAAGTATATGTCATCAAATGCCATTATGTTTCCATGTCTTTGGATTAAATTTCAGAAGTTATAATCTAATATATGCCTAAAAATGTATTTATAGGTAAATAATCTTCCTGGTTGTATAGCATATATCTGCTGATTCATTTGGCATAATATATGGTAAATGTTTTTACTGTAATGTTTATATTGTGATAGTTGGGTCCCTCAGAATATTTGTACTTTCAGATATTATCTTGTAAAAATGAATATTTTTCAATGAGGGGAAACTAGGGGCTACAAAGTTTCAGATTCCCAATATAAAAATTATATTTCCTATATCAATTTTAATAATACAACTTTTCTACCTGTAATTGTAATTGTTATTACAATTCAAAAAAATTTACAGTATGATGACAAAAACATAAACACCACTGAGCATATCTTGAAGACTACATAAGACCAGACCTAATGTGAGCATCCAGTCTATAATTAACACAGCCTACTTTTATGATAAGTAGAACATTCTTTTGTAATGGGGTGGTTTTAAAAATCAGAAAATAACAATAAGCTGAAGAATTAGTCACAAGAATTTAATTACTACTGAAAAACAAGAAATCATGATAAAAATCACCTGTGTGATCTCACTGACTAGTCCAAAGAATATTCTTTTATCAATTTTGATAATTTAATATATCTGATCCTGGGGCCACCAAACTGGACTCAGAGGGATGATCTAAAACACCAGTTCTTCCAACTGATAATTTCTGCTGCTCTGAGAAAACTGGTAATCGGTCTGTTGTTCAACACGCAAGTTAGATGATGAAGAGTAGTTTCTTCAGGTTTTACTGCGTGTGTTGAGTCACTCAGTCGTGTCCAACTTTGCGACCCCATGGACCATAGCCCGCCAGGCTCCTCTGTCCATGGAATTCTCCAGGCAAGAATACTGGAGTGGGTTGCTGCTCCCTTCTCCAGGGGATCTTCCCAACCCAAGGATCGAACCCAGGTCTCCTGCATTGCAGGCAGATTCTTTACCGTCTGAGCCAAACTTTAGTTCTACAAGACACTCTGTGACAGAAAACTCTATGGGCAAATTATGTTTGTATATTCTTTCTAGACTTAATTTTGATTCTGGTGTATCTCAATTTGACATATTGCACTAAATGATATATTTCCTAATAAAATATCTTTAAGGAACTCCCAATCTGTCTCCTTTCTCTGTCTGCTCTATGAACACTCAAGTGCATCACTATCTCCTGTCACCTGAACACTGAAAGTACCTCCTGCTTTGTCTACAAGCCTCCTCTTCTGTCCCACTTAGCGTGCTGGGTCATTTTTTAAACATTTAAAGCAGACCCAGGACTTCCCAGGTGGTCCAGTAGCTAAGACTCAGTGTTCCCACTGCAGGGGACCCTGGTTCGATCCCTGGTCAGGAAACCAGATCCCACACCCGCAACTAAGAGTTTTCGTGTTGCCACTAATGATTCCCTATGCCACAACTAAGATCTGTCACAGTAAATAAATAAACATTTTTAAAACAAATTTAAACCACATCCTACTACCCTCTTGTTAAAAACCCAGGAATGCTTTCTATTGAGCTTCTCTGGTGACTCCATGGTAAAGAATCCGCCCGCCCATCCAGGAGACCCATGTTCGATACCTGGGTTGGGAAGAGCCCCTGGGGAAGGAAATGGCAACCAACTCCAGTATTCTCGTCTGGGAAAGCCCATGGACAGAGGGGTGGAGGGCTCCAGTCCATGAGGTCACAAAAGAGTCAGATACAACTTAGCGACTGAACGACAATGCTTTACGTTACTCTTTGAATAATAGACAAATGCCTTTTTCTGGCTTATAAAACCCTGTGTGATCTTTCCTCAGCCCCACCTTACCACTCGTCTTCTATTCTGGGATATTCCAATCCCACTCCGTACTTCTTAAAAGTGTGATATTTGCTCACCATAGGGCCTTTGCCCTCTTTTCCCACTACATGAATTAATTCCTCCCCAATCTTTACATGGCTCATTCCTTCTTATACTTTCGATTTGGCCCTTCTTCAGAGAGGCTTTCTCTTACCACCTCATTTGAAATAGTCTTCTGGTCACTCTTAATTCTTTTCATAGCATTTACCTCTAACATTCTTCTCATTTATATCTACCTACCTACTGATCATTCCATCTTCATTTATTATTTCTCCCACTGCCATGGGTGATTTAGTAGAACAGAGACCATACATTTGCTGTTCTGCTTTCTCTTGTACCTGAACTGTGTGCTTGTCATAATTAGCAATTTAATAGATACTACTGAATGAATCAAACAGCTAGACCCTCCATGCCTGTGTTTCTGTCTTTATTCTTGGATACGCGAGGAGTAGTCTGATACAAAGAGGAGAGGCTAGGAAAAGTGCAATGGGGAAGAAAACCAAAGATGCCGTGACTCTGCTTTAATCTGAGGAAGTTCTGTGGTGGAGGATGAGGGGTGGGGAGGCACAAGACAGAGGGGATGTCTGTATACTTAGAGCCAGTTGATGTTGATGAACTGCAGAGACTAACACAGGATTGCAGAGCCATTATCCTCCAGTTAAAAAAAAGAAAAAGAAAGTTCTAGTGGTTAGAATTTAACTTGAAGATAATGTTATACTACCAAAACAAAAAGAAACTATTGAAAGGAAATTTTATTTTAATAAACAAGTAAGTGTCTTACCAGCAGCAGCAGTATCTTGCAACTGTTAATCTGATGAAGCTTGACTTTCTGAGTGATTGCAGATGGGCTGTGTTGTTTGCTTATGCTTTGATAATTGATCATTGTGTTATCTGAGGTTTACAAGACACAGCCTTTTTCATTTTTTCCCCACCCTGCACTATTACACAGTACATGACAAGTTTTACTTATAGATTATAAATACCTGAGAATCAAATAGCATGTATTTTAATGACAATACATCTGTGTTATACTTCATACACTGCTAAATGTTCTCACACTTATTACCGAATTTGTTCTTCTAAAGTGTTTTATTTGTGAAATGTGTTTCTTTCATGTATTGTCTATGTTCCTTTATTAGAAATGCTCTTACTAAAAATAGAAATTTCCAGAAATATTATGCGTGTATTTCTTCTAAACTCAATATTAAAATTTTCCACATTTGTGGAATTAATTCTTGGGTTTTCTAATGTGTTTTATCCTTCTGATTTTTCTTTTGCCAATGCTTTTTGATAAGTGTATGGAAAATTTTCCATGTCTTTTACAGAGATCTTTAAGTCCTAGTCTTTCTTATTTCATCTAATTCTCCCTGTTTTGTTTACCAAATCTCCATGAAAACCTTTTTGTAGCTTTTACACTCTTAAGTCTGACATCCTAAACTTCTATCTTCAAAGCCTGTTGCAGTAGCAGTGATCAGACATGGTCTCTGACCTGTTTTAAAAGTTTCTTGCAAGATTTTAAGTATTTTTATATTGCTCATCCTGTAATTCTATCAGTCTTACTTTATAAATATCAATCTTTTTGTATATATCTTGGCAGAATGCAATCCTGCCTTTTAGGTCTTTTTAATTTAGTTTGTCTTTTCTTCAACAGGTCTTCTTACGTATTGCTATTTCTTACAGTGAAATGTTTTGTCTTATTGGAAAACTCTCTCCTCATCTGATTTTTAACAGAACAGGAAAATTCTATTTCTGTCATCTCTCTCTTTGCCCCTTCATCTCTGTACTGCATTATTGTCTTCCTCTCTTGAAAAGTTTATTCTTCAGAACGTTACACGTGTCTTAGTCAATTTGAGCTGCTATAAAAAAGTATCATAGACTGTGTGGCTTATAAACAACAGAACTTTATTTCTTATAGCTCTGGAGGCTGGGAGGTCCAAGATCAAGGCATCAGCAGATTCAGAGTCTGGTGAGGGCTTGCTTCCTGGCTCACAGATGTCCTCATCTTCTCTTTGTGTCTTCACATGGTGGGAGTGGCAAGGTCACTCTCTGGAGTCTCTTTTGCTGGTGGTTTAGTCAAGTCCTGTCCCAGACTGTTGCATGCCAGGCTCCTATGACCATGGGATTTCCCAGGCAAGAATACTGGAGTGGGTTGCCATTTTCTTCTGTAGGGCATCTTCCCAACCCAGGGATCGAACCCACATTTCCTGCATTGCAGGGAGATTCTTTACCACTGAGCCACCAGGGAAGACCTGAGTCTCTTTTATGAGGGCATTAATGCCATTCACTGGGCTTCTCTGGTGGTTCAGCAGTAAAGAACCCACATGCCAATGCAGGAGACGTGAGTTTGATCTCCGGGTTGGGAAGATCCCCTAGAGAAGGAAATGGCCACTCATTCCAGTATTCTTGCCTGGGGAGTCCCATGCACAGAGTAGCCTGGTAGGCTACAGTCCATGGGGTCACGAGACAGTCAGACGGGACTTAGCCACTACACAATAACAAAACTGCCATTCATTGGGGCTCTACCCTCATCACCTAAGCACCCCAAAGACCCCTACCTCCAAATACCATTACATTGAGGATTACATTTCAACATATGAGTTTTGGGGACACAAACATTTAGTCTGTAGCATATAGTAAAGGAGCTTAAAATTGTTACAGGGTAACACTTCTCTGTGGTAAAGGTGAAGTAAAGATGGGTTCCTTAGTACCTTTGTCTTTAATTCCTGGAATGGGCCATTAAAATGTCTACCTATTTAATTGATGGTTGTCATACAGAGATAGAATGCAAGAAATTGTTTAATCAGTCTTAACCATTTCCCAGCAGTCTTTCCTACTACTTGCTGAACTAACTCTTGTGTCACCATCTGCATTTTCTCTGGGGAGCCTTTCCTGACACTTTAATCCTGGGTTATTCTACCTCTGTGCTTTCCACAGCCCCCCACACTAATTCATCATGGCCTTGATCACATATCATCTGTTCTCTTTTTTTCTACCTTTGTTGATAGGCACCCAGGAATATAGGGAAAATACCTTGTTTGCAGCTATAGTCCTAGTTTTAACAAAACACTTGCACATACTTTGCATTTAATAAATATGTTTAGATTAAGTTCTTTGCTTATATATGCCTCTCAAAGATATCTGTTGCCCTAATCTGTCTTTTAGTCTTGACAGATTTTTGAGCAATACTCACAAAAGAATCTTATAATCATGCTCAATAACCTTTAACCTTATGATTATGCTCAATAGCCTTCAGTTTCTAATATCTTCTTTCTTTTCATTTATAAAATGTATTGGTTATTTATATTTTTCAGCATAATTGACTGTTAAAGCTCTAGAGAACTTAGAGAAAAATTGACCTACAAATCCCCTTTCCTTATTTTAAAGTTGAGGACCCTCAGGCTCAGAGATATTTGTGTATGTATTAACTAGTTAGTTGACTGCTTCAACACAAGAAGCTTTTCTGTCTCTCATCCCCTCACTGCTGTCGGTCACTCAAAACAAGAGCCAATGGCTTGTGCGTGTGTGCTAAGTAGTTTCTGTTGTGCCCGACTCTTTGCAACCCTGTGGATTTTAGCCTTCCAGGCTCCTCTGTCCAGGGGGATTTTCTAGGCCAAACTACTGAAGTAGGTTGCCATGCCCTCCTCCAGGGGTTCTTCCCCACCCAGGGATTGAACTCACATCTCTTACATCTCCTGCACTGGCAGGCAGGTTCTTTACCACTAGTGCCACCTGGGAAACCCAGGCTGAGTCAGGCAATACTTAGAAGCCACAAAAAATATTAACATTATCAGAGGCAAGACTGTTTTTTTTCCTCAACCATCTGATATGTTCCTCTGATATGACTGACTTTTTGGGATTTTTGCCTCGACCTTGGTCTCCTGCATTCCCTTTTCTCCTCTTACAAGAGACACAGAGGTTTTCCTCGTGGGCGGAGAATCTTACCTAGACGATGAATGAGACCCAGTAGCTGGAGGGATTTTTCAGGGTAGCGCTATGCTTTGAAAGGAAATGAGATCATTGATAATGTAAGCAATGCTTGTGGCAGATTGATCACTAACAGTGCCCATATTTTTGGCCTTCCTTCTCCCTCTCACAACTGACTGTCTTCTGATTCTGTGCCTGAAACTGTTTTGCATTTGGGTGGAAGATCAGTTTTCTTCATACTGTGCGGTTCTTAGTCTTAGTCTTCCAACTCTTTGCCACCCCATGGACTGTAGCCCATCAGGCTCTTCTGTCCATGGGGATTCTCCAGGCCAGAATACTGGAGTGGGCTGCCAGGGGATTTTCCCAACCCAGGGATCAAACCCAGGTCTCCTGCATTGCAGGTGGATTCTTTACCATCTGAGCCACCAGGGAAGGCTTTCATTACCAAATATTCTGGGCTGCCCCTTCCTTGCTCTGGTTTGACCTCATCAACACCCTTCCATCTTATTCCCAATTTGCATCCATTTGTTACAGACTCCCACTGCTTTCATCCCCTTTCTCTTCACTTCATTGTCAAAGCTTTATCCTTGCCTGTCATTTTATCAGGATCTCTAGCAGGAAAGGAAGGTTGTATTCAGCTTAGTTTCCATCTTGAGCAATTGTGCTTGTGTTTTTTGTTTTTTTTTTTAATTTTGAATAGAAATGAAATAATGCTCATTGTTTTCCATCTGGATTCTGAAACATTATTCATACTTGTTATATTAGGGGGAAAATAATGAATCATTGTTCTGTATCATATGCTCCTATCTGCCATAGAATTAGGTCATCCTTATTTCTGGTTCTAAACCTTGTAGGTCTTTAATAAAGTAATACATGTAACTGGCAAAAATATAAATGAATCAGTAAATCTATTTACTCTTTTGACTGTAATTTATTAAGATATCACAAAACAAAAATCTCTACAAAACATGCAAAATGCTGTATATATAAAGTCTCATATATATATGTCTCATATATATAATGTCTTAACATTGTGTGAGATCCAGATGTGTCTAAGAAATGGAGAGCTAATTAGAGGTAATATTTATCTCCAGTTCTAGGAGCTAATATTGGGCAAAACTTGGAAGGTTCAGTCCAGATAACCATTCAAGTACTTGGCTGCTGATCTCAAACCTTATCTGAACTATCTGAACCTCTCAAGTCTTGAAAACTGGCCTGGATATCATATGAGAACAGCCTCATCTGGGGTATTTGGGTATGTTTGATTCCAGCTGGAATCCAAAACTGCAGAGAGAGGCAAAAATGAAAACTAACTCAGGGCAGGGGTGGGAGGAACACTGAGCTTCCTCAAACCTCTGAAAGAGGCTTTGGTTAAATTTGGAGCAAAGGTTAGGGATTATGAACAGTTTCTATTTTATCTGGCTGCATTCATGCATCCTTAAAAAAATCCTATTTTAATCTTCCAGATGAAAGATCATTAATATTTCTTTGTTCTTGGCTGGGAAATACAGTGAAGCCACCTTTTAAAAACTGAAACTCTGCTGGTTTTGCATGTCACAAATAAGAGTTTGACAGCATGTGATTGCTTCAAAATGGCAAAGTGCGTGTCACTGAGCATCAGTGCATACCCAGGTTTGGTTTAGGGCATCACACCAGGAGGAGCCTTAAATCAAGTTGTGGACACACCATAAAATACAGTCTGCTGTAAGCATAGAGAGTAAATAAGAATAAATTATTTTCTGTTGTGTTGTTCTTTATCAACACTGTGAGGATTACACATATTCAAGACATGTTTTTTTTTTCTTTTATTTTTGCAGTTTCATTTCACTTTAAATATACCAATTACATTCAAGGGATTCTGAACACATACAGGGCTTCCCAGCAGTGCTAGTGGTAAAGAACCCCTCCTGCCAATGCAGGAGACATAAGAGATGAGAGTTCGATCCCTGGGTTGGGAAGATCCCCTGGAGGAGGGCATGGCAACCCACTCCAGTATTCTTGCCTGGAGGATCCTATGGACAGGGGAGCCTCTGGGCTATAGTCCATAGGGTGGCAAAGAGTCAGACACGACTGAAGTGACTTAGCATGCACACATGAACATGTAAATATGTAGCTGTAGAACACTAAAATTTGTTAATTGGCTACTATGTGCTATCTGTGTGTATAATCTGACAACATTTCTAAGAAGTAGATTTTATTAACCTAATTTAACAGAGGATGAGATTCAGAGAGGGCTGTTTATTTGCTTAAGATTGCCTAGCTAGTGTGATGGTTAACTTTATGTGTCAACTTACTTGGATCACAGTGCCCAGATGGTTGGTCAAACATTATTCTGGATATTTCTGTGAGGGTGTTTTTGGATGAAATTCACATTTAAAGTGGTGGCTTTAGAGTAAATTGGAGAAGGAAATGGCAACCCACTCCAGTATTCTTGCCTGGAAAATCCCATGGACGAAGGAACCTGGTGGGCTACAGTCCATTGGGTCACAAAGAGTTGGACATGACTGAGCGACTTCACTTTCACTTTTAGAGTAAATCAGATTGGTTTCCATAATGTGGGTGCCTAATTCCATCAACTGAAGGCCTGCTTAGAACAAAAGACTTCCCTCCCCAAGAAAGAGGGAACAGACTGCCTTTAGACTTCATCTGCAACATCAGTTCTTCCTGATCTGACAGAGTGCCTTCGAACTCTAAGTGGAGCTCTTTCTGGGTCTCTAGCCTGCAGGCTTTCCCCATCCCCTGTTGGGCTCTCCAAGCCTCTACAATCATGTGAGCCAACTCCTTAAAAAGTAAATCTCTTTCTATATATACACACACATCCTCTTGGTTCTGTTTCTCTGTAAAATCCTGACTAATACACCTCGTAAGTGGGGAAGCCAAATCAGACTTCTCTCTGTTGAATTTCAGAGCCTTACAATAAATCTCATTGTATGTAAACATTTTTTTCTGTTCACTGAATTTACAGTTCAGTTTGTCCAAATGTGTATTATATGTTCACATTTACATTCACCTACACACATACACCTGTATGCACATCAATGTACGATGTGTGTACTGTGTCTTGTTTATCCACTGCATGAGTTACAAAGTTTTGGCTTTTGCTGTGGAACTCCTTAATCAAAGAGAATGATGAGTCTTGTCCTCAAGTACAACTAATCTTGTGAAGAGATTCATTTCCCCATGCTCACTATTGCATAATAGTAGTATTTTCCTTCTATGGTATTATCATTGGCTTAATTTATCCCTAAAATCTAAGGTTTCTAGCTAAGTCTTAATAACTGAAAATATTTTCTTAAATTTCTCCCAAATTTTGGCTTCAAGGAAGATATTCAAAATTTTTTCCATTAAAATAATCATAATTCTATATGGTTGTTTAGTTCCATATACTCTTATGACTATGAAACTGAAACATTGAGACAAAAAATTAAGACACAAGGCAATAGTAAAATACCAGAAAATTCTAGAATAATATGTTCAAAGGCCCTCTAAAAATTACCTAAAAAGAAGAAAAATTTACTGTAGCTATTAATCTATCTTGCTAACTACTCATGAAGCATTTTTAAAGCCACATTGGCAAGATATAACTTTATAAATATCACAGGTTAAAAGGAACATATGCCTTTAATCTGTTGTAGTTGTCTCTAAAAGTGATCTTGTATCCATAAGCCCTTAATCTGATTTCCTTCTGGGGAACAGAGTCTTTAGAACTCAGAATCATGAACCACTCTTTAAACAAAAATTCTTTATTGAGAAAGTATAGCTCATAATCAGAATTTTACCATTACAAATGACCTTAGGTTAACTCTAACCTAATTATTACTTGGATAATAATTAGTATTTAATATAAGCAGTATTTTAAGGTGCATTTTAAAATATTTTATACATGTAGAAACCGTGGCCCAGATAGGGTGACTTACCTGGACTAAAACAAATTTGTCTGACTTTTGGTGGATGCTATTTCTTCAAGAGAATGTGTTGCCTTCTCAGTGGAAAGAGCCTTGAGAAATTCCAAAATCAGAAGTATTACTTGGTCCACTTAGAATGTGAAAAATAAACTTTCAATCTGTGATTTGAATACTTTCTTACTGAGCATCAGAGCATTCTAACATACATGCCTGAGTGTGCTCATGGTAAGGCTTTCATGTTTGATAGCTAATTTAATAGCTAGTGGCAGCTTTCCTTTTTGTCTTAAGCATTTTAAAGTCCTATGAACTTAGATACCCCAGATTTTCTCTATTTCTATACTTGATGCAAAACTTTTATATTCAATTCTCATTTTAGGTATAAATTATTTAATATAGCGCTGCTCTCTGCATGGGGTTTCCTTTTTATAAAGGCTATCCATATTTTTATCTTGTAAGGAATAAACACAATGAGGTCCAAGATCTCTTCCTTTCATGTTGTATTATTGTACTAAACTGCAGGTTGATACTGTCTCAAACAAAATCCGTTTTTATTATCATTGCCATAGTAATCTACTACTTTTAGAGATTTCAGCAAATTTTCCTGGCTTCCTCCTATTTCTAAAAGGAAATTGTTCTTTTACAATGACTTCCTTTCATGCCTAATCATGGTTTCTTTATAGTCTCAGTTAGATTCACGACAGCACAGGCATAGAGTTAAAAGACTACAGACTATCTTTGTCTCTCCCTCCTTTATTTGTGCAGATAAAGCAGTATCATGACTGTTGGTGAAAATGTACTGGAAGGAAGACTGGCATGTAAATAGTTCATTATTAGTAGTATTACATATTTTGGTATACCAGGTTTTCGGCTTCCCAGGTGGTGCTAGTGGTAAAGAACCCATCTGCCAATGCAGAAGACGTGCGGGTTTGGTTTTGATCCCTGGATCAGGAGGATCCCCTAGAGGAGTGCATGGTATCCCACTCCAGTATTCTTGCCTGGAAAATCCCACAGACAGGGGAGCCTGACAGGCCACAGTCCACAGGGTTGCAAAGAGTCAGACATGACTGAAACAACTTAACACCCACACAGGCATACCAGGTTTTAGACTCTGTTTCCACAGGGGCCTACCCACTCATAGCTTGGAACCCAGAGTGAGCATGGACTTTGGGGATGAATTTTAGCAGTGCCGCATGTCAGCTGTGTAAGATTGGGCAAGTCACTTAAACAATTGGGGGTTACAGTTTTCTCATTTGTAAAAACATCAACAATAAGCTTTTGTATTATAGTTGTGGTGTGAAATGATTTAATGTATATATTATATAAAGATATAGTGAAGAACTTTATGAGAAAGCCTGGCACATTTCAGGGCTCAGAAAGTATTCATTTCATTTTCTGATTAATCTTTAATGTTAGGATTTTTCACTCCTAGTCCATGATTGCTCATCCACTCACCTTCTCAGTTTCTTGTGCTTTTTTTGCACTTGCAGGTAGAAGATAGTACAGCTAAATTATATGCTTGAAAATGAATGTGTGTGTACCTTGTCCCCAGTTAATCTTTCTTTCGTTAAATTATTATGATGTTTAGGATTAGCGTAGTCATTGTGCTCAATCTACCATGGTGAAGGAATCCAGTGAGAGAGACAACAGGAAAGCTGTCTACTGAGTTAGAAGATGGTCAGACAGTTTTGTTTAAGGAAAATGAGCAAGAAAATTTTGCATAATGCTTTTTGGAGCAGTCTTGTTCTTCTTAATTGCCTAAGATATTTCAAGGTGCTTTGCTATAAATTTGAAGACTTAAAAACGTTGTTTAACAGTCTGGCCCACTAAGAATAATGACCTCTCCCATTCCTTGTTTTTCTGGGTGATTAAGGGTTTCCTGACTGGCCCCAGGCCATCTGCCCTGACTTTTTTTTCTTTCCCAAGGATTTAGGACCAGATTGTCAAGAATAATCTCTGACTCAGAGAGATTTTCTAGCCCCAGAAGATAGAAAGTGTTTGCTGTGTGTGCCCTAACCTTGCATGAAAAGTACTGCAAGTGATACTTTTTAGTGATGGGTTAGAGCCGTCCCATCATGTATGCTCCTTTAACTAAGTTAGGTGTAAATTATTTCAAGGAAGCCAAAGTTCTTCTCTGTGTCCCCATGAGAATAATTTCACAAATACATAGCAGGTCCCTCCGACTATAGATTTGGGGCAGGGAGACGAAAACAAGAAAAAGAAGAGAGCTATGGCCTGGGGCCAGTGCACACCTCTCCACAGGGAGTTTCTAGCATGTGGGTGATTTTCAACCAACCTGATATAAATCAGACTGTGCAGAGCAATGACATTCAGCTCTCTGTGCTGGGAGACGCCTGGATAGTGTTACGTCTCCCTCATTAGGAGGGACTGGAGTTGAGCTGGGGAGTTGAGCCTTGAGCTGTATCAAAATAATAGTATGGGAGTAAAGAAGAGGCTGGGTTAAGAGGGGGTACCCAAAACCATCCAAACTCTACAGACAGGTTATATGAAAAGCCCTGAGCTCTCATCCTTTTGCGATCATTTATTTGCTAACTGAGCTTGACAGAATCAAGAATTTGGTCCACGAATGCCACGGTTTAAGTCTGGGCATGACTGGAGCCTCATCCTTCTCACCTGGGACATCTTGTCACAGTGGTTGGCCTACAGTCCCAAGCTCTGTTAAAACTAAGCTTGTGATCTGTTATAAAAGTGTCTATTAGCATTCAGAAACATCTTACTTAAACCAAAGTATTTATTACTTGCGTGTGTGCTAAGTCATTTCAGTCGTGTCTGACTCTTTGCGATCCTATGGACTGTAGCCCACTAGGCTCCTCCGCCCATGGGATTCTCCAGACAAGAACACTGGAGTGGGTTGCCATGCCCTCCTCCAGGGGATCTTCTCAACCCAGGGACCGAACCCACATCTCTTACGTCTCCTGCATTGGCAGGTGGTTTCTTTATCACTAGAGCCAGCTGGGAAGGCCATTTATTATTTACTGTCATTAATTTTTTTTTGTGAAAATTGGGTGTTAAAACCCCAAATTCAGTGTATAGGACAAAAATAAACCTTCCTATACCAATTAAAGTTTTAAATATAGCAAAATAATTATACTACAAGGCAAAGGAAAAATGGTAAATACAACATTGTAAACCAAGTAATTACAAAATAATATGATTAGCTCTAGTAATTTTCTGGTAGAGTCTTTAGGGTTTTCTATATAGAGGATCATGTCATCTGCAAACAGTGAGAGTTTTACTTCTTCTTTTCCTATCTGGATTCCTTTTACTTCTTTTTCTGCTCTGATTGCTATGGCCAGAACTTCCAACACTATGTTGAATAGTAGTGGTGAGAGTGGGCACCCTTGTCTTGTTCCTGATTTCAGGGGAAATGCCTTCAATTTTTCACCATTGAGGGTGATGCTTGCTGTGGGTTTGTCATATATAGCTTTTATTATGTTGAGGTATGTTCCTTCTATTCCTGCTTTTTGGAGAGTTTTAATCATAAATGAGTGTTGAATTTTGTCAAAGGCTTTCTCTGCATCTATTGAGATAATCATATGGTTTTTATCTTTCAATTTGTTAATGTGGTGTATTACATTGATTGATTTGTGGATATTAAAGAATCCTTGCATTCCTGGGATAAAGCCCACTTGGTCGTGGTGTATGATTTTTTTAATATGTTGTTGGATTCTGTTTGCTAGAATTTTGTTAAGGATTTTTGCATCTATGTTCATCAGTGATATTGGCCTGTAGTTTTCTTTTTTTGTGGCATCTTTGTCTGGTTTTGGAATTAGGGTGATGGTGGCCTCATAGAATGAGTTTGGAAGCTTACCTTCATCTGCAATTTTCTGGAAGAGTTTGAGTAAGATAGGTGTTAGCTCTTCTCTAAATTTTTGGTAGAATTCAGCTGTGAAGCCATCTGGTCCTGGGCTTTTGTTTGCTGGAAGATTTTTGATGACAGTTTCGATTTCCTTGCTTGTGATGGGTCTGTTAAGATCTTCTATTTCTTCCTGGTTCAGTTTTGGAAAGTTATACTTTTCTAAGAATTTGTCCATTTCATCCAAGTTGTCCATTTTATTGGCATAGAGCTGCTGGTAGTAGTCTCTTATGATCCTTTGTATTTCAGTGTTGTCTGTTGTGATCTCTCCATTTTCATTTCTAATTTTGTTAATTTGGTTCTTCTCTCTTTGTTTCTTAATGAGTCTTGCTAATGGTTTGTCAATTTTGTTTATTTTTTCAAAAAACCAGCTTTTAGCTTTGTTGATTTTTGCTATGGTCTCTTTAGTTTCTTTTGCATTTATTTCTGCCCTGATTTTTAAGATTTCTTTCCTTCTGCTAACCCTGGGGTTCTTCATTTCTTCCTTCTCTAATTGCTTTAGGTGTAGAGTTAGGTTATTTATTTGTTTTTTTCTTGTTTCTTGATGTAAGCCTGTAATGCTATGAACCTTCCCCTTAGCACTGCTTTTACAGTGTCCCATAGGTTTTGGTTGTTGTGTTTTCATTTTCATTCATTTCTATACATATTTTGATTTCTTTTTTGATTTCTTCTATGATTTGTTGGTTATTCAGAAGTGTGTTATTTAGCCTCATTCCAGAAAAATAAATGACCCAATCAAAAAATGGGCCAAAGAACTAAACAGACATTTCTCCAAAGAAGACATACAGATGGCTAACAAACACATGAAAAGATGCTCAACATCACTCATTATTAGAGAAATGCAAATCAAAACCACAATGAGGTACCATTACACGCCAGTCAGGATGGCTGCTATCCAAAAGTCTACAAGCAATAAATGCTGGAGAGGGTGTGGAGAAAAGGGAACCCTCTTACACTGTTGGTGGGAATGCAAACTAGTACAGCCGCTATGGAAAACAGTGTGGAGATTTCTTAAAAAACTGGAAATAGAACTGCCATATGACCCAGCAATCCCACTTCTGGGCATACACACTGAGGAAACCAGATCTGAAAGAGACACGTGCACCCCAATGTTCATAGCAGCACTGTTTATAATAGCCAGGACATGGAAGCAACCTAGATGCCCATCAGCAGATGAATGGATAAGGAAGCTGTGGTACATATACACCATGGAATATTACTCAGCCATTAAAAAGAATTCATTTGAACCAGTCCTAATGAGATGGATGAAGCTGGAGCCCATTATACAGAGTGAAGTAAGCCAGAAAGATAAAGAACATTACAGCATACTAACACATATATATGGAATTTAGAAAGGTGATAACGATAACCCTATATGCAAAACAGAAAAAGAGACACAGAAATACAGAACAGACTTTTCAACTTTGTGGGAGAATGTGAGGGTGGGATATTTCAAAAGAACAGCATGTATACTATCTATGGTGAAACAGATCACCAGCCCAGGTGGGATGCATGAGACAAGTGCTCGGGCCTGGTGCACTGGGAAGACCCAGAGGAATCGGGTGGAGAGGGAGGTGGGAGGGGGGATCGGGAATGGGAATACATGTAAATCCATGGCTGATTCATATCAATGTATGGCAAAACCCACTGGAAAAAAATAAAATAAAAAAAAAATAATATGAAAGAGTTGGTACAAAACACGTCAAGTTATATAAAAAATGTGAATGGGTCTAAATCAACTATTAGAGGAAAAAGAATTCCAAATTGATTGATAAAGTAAAGCACACTCTATATTTACACAGGAGACTTACAAACTTTCAAAAAGGCTGGAAAGAAAAGCATGGGGAAAATAAACAAGGCATATAAAAACAATAAAAAAAATCAGAAGGCTAGATCTTGATACCAGATAAAGTAGATATTTTACAAAACTATATATGCTCTTGGGCTTCCTAGGTGGCACAGTGGTAAAGAATCCACCCAGCCATGTAGGAGCCACAGGAGATGTGGGTTCAATCCCTGGGTCCAGAAGATCATGGCAACCCACTTCAGTATTCTTACCTGGAGAATCCCCATGGACAGCGGAGCCTGGCGGGCTACAGTCCGTGGGACTGCAAAGAGTTGGAGGTGACTGAAGCATGACTAAATATGCATATATGCTCTCACCTTTTGACCCAGCAATCTCATTTTTAGGAAGTTACTCTGAAGAGACAGTTCAACTCTACAAAATTACATATACACAAAGTTATTTATTATAACATTACCTGTAACTGCAAATAATTTGAAAGTGCTGAATATAGGAGATTGGTTGAAAAACCACAATGAAATGCAATGCAAGTGTAAAAAAAAAGAGAGGAGCTCTATGAACTGATAAGAAATGATTTATAGGATATATTATTAAGTGAAAAAAGCAAAGTTTAAAAGAATTTCAGACTCTACTACAAAGCCACAGTCATCAAGACAGTATGGTACTGGCACAAAGACATAAATATAGATCAGTGGAACAGAATAGAAAGCCCAGAGATAAATCCACGAACCTATGGACACCTTATCTTTGACAAAGGAGGCAAGGATATACAATGGAAAAAAGACAACCTCTTTAACAAGTGGTGCTGGGAAAACTGGTCAACCACTTGTAAAAGAATGAAACTAGAACACTTTCTAACACCATACACAAAAATAAACTCAAAATGGATTAAAGATCTAAATGTAAGACCAGAAACTATAAAACTCCTAGAGGAGAACATAGGCAAAACACTCTCCGACATAAATCACAGCAGGATCCTCTATGACCCACCTCCCAGAATATTGGAAGTAAAAGCAAAACTAAACAAATGGGACCTAATGAAACTTAAAAGCTTTTGCACTACAAAGGAAACTATAAGTAAGGAGAAAAGACAGCCCTCAGATTGGGAGAAAATAATAGCAAATGAAGCAACAGACAAAGGATTAATCTCAAAAATATACAAGCAACTCCTGCAGCTCAATTCCAGAAAAATAAATGACCCAATCAAAAAATGGGCCAAAGAACTAAACAGACATTTCTCCAAAGAAGACATACAGATGGCTAACAAACACATGAAAAGATGCTCAACATCACTCATTATCAGAGAAATGCAAATCAAAACCACAATGAGGTACCATTACACGCCAGTCAGGATGGCTGCTATCCAAAAGTCTACAAGCAATAAATGCTGGAGAGGGTGTGGAGAAAAGGGAACCCTCTTACACTGTTGGTGGGAATGCAAACTAGTACAGCCACTATGGAGAACAGTGTGGAGATTTCTTAAAAAACTGGAAATAGAACTGCCATATGACCCAGCAATCCCACTTCTGGGCATACACACTGAGGAAACCAGATCTGAAAGAGACACGTGCACCCCAATGTTCATCGCAGCACTGTTTATAATAGCCAGGACATGGAAGCAACCTAGATGCCCATCAGCAGATGAATGGATAAGGAAGCTGTGGTACATATACACCATGGAATATTACTCAGCCGTTAAAAAGAATTCATTTGAACCAGTCCTAATGAGATGGATGAAACTGGAGCCCATTATACAGAGTGAAGTAAGCCAGAAAGATAAAGAACATTACAGCATACTAACACATATATATGGAATTTAGAAAGGTGGTAACGATAACCCTATATGCAAAACAGAGAAAAAGAGACACAGAAATACAGAACAGACTTTTCAACTTTGTGGGAGAATGTGAGGGTGGGATATTTCAAAAGAACAGCATGTATACTATCTATGGTGAAACAGATCACCAGCCCAGGTGGGATGCATGAGACAAGTGCTCGGGCCTGGTGCACTGGGAAGACCCAGAGGAATCGGGTGGAGAGGGAGGTGGGAGGGGGGATCGGGATTGGGAATACATGTAAATCCATGGCTGATTCATATCAATGTATGGCAAAACCCACTGGAAAAAAAAATAATAATAAAAAAATAAATAAAAAAAATTTAAAAATAAAAAAAAAAGGAAAAAAAAAAGAATTTCTGTAGTAAGGTACTTACTGTGTAAGAAATAAGGAGGTATAAGGAAATAAACACTTTTGCAGGAAGAAACATTAAAAGGAAAAAATCAAGAAATTTTGAAAGTGGCTACCTGCAAGGGCAGAATGGGGTGGAAGGGATATGAGCATAACTTGATGTTCAATCTTGGCATTTGGAAGCATGTGAATACCCCACATAATTCAAAATAAAATTAAATTCATAAAGATGAAGAAAAAAGCCTAAACTGATTGCAGAGAGTATTTCAAATAAATGACATAAGCACATTTAAGGATTAAAAGAACTAATCCAAGTAATCTGAATACAGTGCTTTGATTCTATGTCTTAAACTCTTTTAGGAGGCTTCCTTTTACTAGTTGTATGACAGCAGGAATTCTGAAACTCCCTGTTGTTATAATAGAATTAGCAAATGGGTACATGCATTGATGATGGAAGCAAGAGTCCTCACTTTGGAGCAGGGATGACACAATCAATATACAACAGGAGTGGCAAGGAGGAACCTTGTGAGGCTGGATTGTAATGGGTGGTATCAGAATGACCTCATGGTTTCTAACATACATCTTTTGCAAAAGTATCAATGCCATGAATGACACAGAAAGGCAGGGATACTTTTCCAGGTTAATGGAGACTCAAGGAACATGACACCTAAATGCAATACATGATTCTATCCTCGGTCATGGATCGAAAGGAAAACATAAAGATAAAGTCAAGCATAGCATTCTGAATTTATTCCCTCATATCTTTTTGCCAAGAAAAATAAGATGCATTTATGTATTTTCACTTCACTTTGTTATTCTCCAGTGTTTTTCAACCTTGATCCTCTTTATGATTTTGTAAGTACTTGAAAAGCACATTATGTGTTCTTACTTTTCAGAGCGTATCATCTTCTGATCCTTCTGCTGGCATTTTTCAGATATTCTTGATTTAATTTTGTGTACACATAAAACCAATGTTCCTGAAGGGTCATCTTTCAATTGGCTCCAAACATGTTCTCCTCACACATTTGTTTCAAGAGTAAAATGTCTTGTCCCACGGCTTTGATTTGGGACACTGATTGCAGGAATTATAGTAAAATGAGAGGGCAAAACTGATATTGTGTTATTTTAATACTTTCTCCTTCTGATCATTTTGTTTCTTATTTTCCAAATGGTTTACATATAGATAACTCATGTTTGAAACTTTTTATAGATTTTTAATGGGCTTCCCAGGTGGGTCAAGTGGGAAAGAATCTGTCTGTCAATGCAGGAGCTGTAGGAGATACAGGTTCAATCCCTGGGTCAAGAAGATCCCCTGGAGAGAGAAATGGCAACCCACGCCAGTATTCTTCTCTGGAAAATTCCATGGACAGAGATGTCTGGCGGGCTATAGTCCAAAGGGTTGCAAAGAGTTGTACATAAGTGAAGCGACTGAATGCGCACACACACACACACACACACACCACACCACACACACACACACACACACACACACACACACACACCACACACACACACACACACATACACACACAGAATGTTAATGGCCATTAAAGATAGATAGATCAAGAGAAATTTCAGGCCAAAATATATTTTTGATATAGTAAAAATGTGTCCTATTAAATTCTGCTGGAAAAGAAATTTATAGGCTATTTAGCAAAATGTTGGACTTAACCTCTTGCATATGTCATCTATACAATGCTGAGCATTAGGGACTGACACTGTTGTCAAAGAACATAAAATGTATTGCACCTGAAGTGTCAAGGGGTTGAATTAAAAGGGGATCCATTTTCAGTTATGACTCTAAGAAGATCATGATTTTATTTTACCTAGTGAGAGAGGCTTGTAATTCACCAACCAAAGTTACACGACTGGAAAAAAAGAGAAAAGATCCCAAGGAGGTCACAAGGAGAGCAGCTGTAGAATGCTGAGCTTTCAGCGTGAACACAAACTTAAGAGCAGTTGTCTGAGAGGCGAAGTAAAGCAGGACTAGTTTCCTGTGGACGTTGCTCAGGGCCCAGAACAAAAAAGTGTCAGTAAAGGCCAGATTGCACAGACCATTCAGAAGACTGTCTGGAGGGGACGAGGACTATGTCCAGACTTACACTGGATAAGGATTGTCATCAATATCTGATTGAGGAGAAATTAAAGGCAAATGTCAGAAAGCTGAACATTACATAGTTGGTTTATGTATGTGTGTGCTCAGTCGCTTAGTCGTGTCCCACTCTTTGCAACCCCATGGACTGTAGCCTGTCAGGCTCCTCTGTCCAGGGAATTTTTCCAGTCAAGAATACTGGAGTGGGTTGTCATTTCCTTCTCCAGGGGTGCTGCCTGACCCAGGGACTGAACCCATGTCCCTTGCATCTCCTACATTGCCTGGGGGATTCTTTACCACTGTGCCACCTGGGAAACTTTTATAGTTGGTTTATATAGACGTACAAATTAGTACTTGTACTTGAGAAATCTGTATGCAGGTCAAGAAGCAACAGTTAGAACTGGACATGGCTTAAAACTCAGCATTCAGAAAACTAAGATCATGGCATCTGGTCCCATCACTTCATGGCAAATAGATGGGGACACAATGGAAACAGTGACAGACTTTATTTTTGGGGGGCTCTAAAATCACTGCAGATAGTGACTGCAGCCATGAAATTAAAAAAGATGCTTGCTCCTTGGAAGAAAAGTTATGACCAACCTAGACAGCATGTTAAAAAGCAGAGACAATGCCAACAAAGGTCCATCTAGTCAAAGTTATGGTTTTTCCAATAGTCATGTATGGATGTGAGAGCTGGACTATAAAGAAAGCTGAGTGCCAAATAATTGATGCTTTTGAGCTGTGGTGTTGGAGAAGACTCTTGAAAGTCCCTTGGACTGCAAGGAGTCAATCCTAAAGGAAATCAGTCCTGAATATTCATTGGAAGGACTGATGCTGAAGCTGAAACTCGAGTACTTTGGTCACCCGATGCAAAGAACTGACTCATTGGAAAAGACCCTGATGCTGGGAAAGAGTGAAGGCAGGAGGAGAAGGGGATGACAGAGAATGAGATAGTTGGAAGGCATCACTGACTCAATGGACATGAGTTTGAGCAAGTTCTGGGAGTTGGTGATGGACAAGGAGGCCTGGTGTGCTGCACTCCATAGGGTTGCAAAGAGTCGGACACAATGGAGCGACTGAACTGAACTGAATGCCTGTTGTTATAAAAAATGGGTTTAGTCATAAGTCAATATTTCGTTCTCATTAAGTGCCTACTTACAAAGCACATGTAAATATTATATACATGTGCTTTATGGACAATATTCTGGGCCCAGAATAACCCAAACAAAGTACATGACCCTTCTTCAGAATTGTGTGTTCAAGTGGATTCTTTAAAATTTTTTTTCTGTATATTATTTGTTGTTCTCTGAGTATAAGTATTGTGACTTAATTTAAAATAAAAGTTTTGACTTTTTTCAATATTGTCTTAAAATTAATATTGACAGTGGACTAGTGAGGTCTTTTTAATGTTAAATGCTTTATGAAAAAGGAATAAGTGAAATAATGCATATGTTAAAAAGTGTATTTGTGTGTGTGTGTGTTGCCAGAAAGTTAGCATGACTAGTTTCATGCCACATAATTTAAAACAGAGCAAAGGCATTTTGATCATTAGAATCCTTTGCATCACATGGGCATTTCTTTGCTTATTAACCTAGAAAATACCGTATTATATAAATAAAAAATATCATCTGAGGCCAGTGGTTTCTTGGGTAAAATGTTCTTTGATTGTGTGGTGAAGTATATTCTATTTGCTTTCTCTTGCAAGTTGTTATTAAGATGTCAGGTAGTGCAGTGATGGAAAGCCCAGATTATAAAAAGGAAAAAAAGAATTTGAGTAGAACAGCAATAAATTCTTTTGTTTCTACGTTACCCTCCACTTTTCTCTCCTTGTCTTCCCAGTTTTTAGATCTAATTTTCATGACTTGTATACTTTCCTTTCCACCTCCTTTTTGTCATTACCTTACTCTCACCAGACTGAACTGCAAAAATATGTTCAGAGGAATGGGGATGAGGCAGAGGTGAGGGGAACCACCTTTACTGTGTGCAGAACACTTTATACAGATGATTGCATTTACTCCACATGGGAACACTATGAGTTGAAATTATTATCTCTGTGTTAACAGATGAGGAAACCAAGGATTAGAAATGTAAAGTGAATTGTACTAGGCTGACAACACCAGTTGAGGAAGTCAAAATTCCATGGAGAGATGATCTGAACACAGACATCACACTCAAGCCTCCTACTTTCCCAGCATCTTTAGAGTTGAATCAATCTTACAGCATTTTCACTTTTAGTCATTGACCTCTCCATAATCTCCAAGGGCTCGAATTCTAAATCAGAAATCGTGGAATCAAAGCAGTCCATATAGACTGTGTGTGGTTTGGACAGTTTTGAACATTATTTTGAAGGTACTATTAAATGCTGAGTCCACAAAAAGGTCTGTTTATTGAATCACTGCATGTAGTCACACCTTGGATTTTCTTTGGTGGTCTTCCTTCCAAGTAATGACAAAGTTAGACATAGTTTATTTTATGAGGACTGAGAAAGTCACAGCCCAGGGTGGTCCTAAGCTTCAGAAAAGTTTAGCTTTTGTTAACATAGATTTTTCCAATCCTTAAAGTCACACTTCTATGCATAAACAAAAGTTTTAAGAGTCATGTTTTCAATGGGCAATGAACTCCTCAGTAAGCACTCCTAGACATTTGCCTTTCAGTCGTCATAACTTAATAGGCTAGACCTGTGATGAAATTCATCGTACTTGAAAATCAGTTGCTCTCTGCCAGCTTTTCCTTAGATTTAAATTTTATGGATTTTTAAAGTTACCAATAGCTGTGTTACTGAGTTCTACAAGGACTGCTTTCTGATTAACTTTTCAGTTCAAACACAACAGAGCTGACTTTCTGCATTCCAATATGTATTTCCCTAGGCATAACTGGCTGAAAGGAATTAAACTCAACTAATATTTTTTATTTCTTTTTGGCTTGAAACACTCCCAAGACTTTGAGAATACGGGCTCAGGCTATATTTATGGTCAAAATAAAAAAGACATTTACATACATATTAAGTTGCAGAGTCAGATAATGATTACTGCATATGTCTATTAAATTTGGTATATTTGGGTTTGTTTGAATAACTAAATAATTACTAACCTAAATACTTTATTTGGTCATAATCAGTATATTAGGTATTTCACTCATTTACTCCCCACTAGATATTGTAATAAATAGGAACCAAAATAATAGACAAAAGACTTCCTTTTAAAAGAGAAAACTATTACAGATTTTAACATGATTGATGATTATTTCATTTAGCATTTCAAGTATATTAATAATTATAAATAAAATAATTGCATATTTATTTGTAAACAGTATTTTATTTGTAGATTTCCTAGTAAGTTTTTAAGGTTTAATAAAATACATTAATTAATCACTTGTCACAAGAGTACTTTAAATAAAATTTTTCATTTGGGATAAGTATCTCCTTCTGTCAGGACCCCTTTAGGAGAGAAAAACAGTAATTTGAACAGAGAAAGTTTAATGTAACATGCTATTAACTATATCAGGAATTGGTGTAGTGTGGGACTGGCTAAGTAAGAAGTGGAGAGAACTCAAGAATATATGACTAGCAGATGTAAGAAGCAGGCACTACTCCTAGGCCCAAGATAGATACTCAGTGAAGAATCTCCATTCTCCCAAGTTTGAGACACAAGATTTGTTGGAGAGGGCAGAGACATGGCTTACTGGATGGCCAAAAAGTCACTGTGAAGCCACACTACTGGAATGTGCTGGAAACCCACCCTTTTATGTGTTCAGTTCAGTTCAGTTCAGTTCAGTCACTCAGTCGTGTCCGACTCTTTGCGACCCCATGAATCGCAGCACGCCAGGCCTCCCTGTCCATCACCAACTCCCGGAGTTTACTCAGACTCAAGTCCATCGAGTCAGTGATGCCATCCAGCCATCTCATCCTCTGTCGTCCCCTTCTCCTCCTGCCCCCAACCCCTCCCAGCATCAGGGTCTTTTCCAATGAGTCAACTCTTCGCATGATGTGGCCAAAGTACTGGAGTTTCAGCTTCAGCATCAGTCCTTCCAATGAACACCCAGGACTAATCTTTAGGATGGACTGGTTGGATCTCCTTGCAGTCCAAGGGACTCTCAAGAGTCTTCTCCAACATCACAGTTCAAAAGCATCAATTCTGCAGCGCCTTTTGTGTTAGGGAAAGCTATTCACAGGGAGGTGTCTCATCAGAAGTCTGAGGGGTCTGCTGTGGAAAGCTGATGACTGCTGGAAGCTGCTGCACTGGAGGAGCCTCGTGCTAGAGGAGCTGTCTGTGCTGTGAGTTCCTACCTAGTGAGCACATGGAAACCAGGAAGTGAATCTCTTTTCCTCTGGCCGTGTCTCTCCGGGGCCCTCTACTGAGAGAGCTTCAGAGCCTGCTGGTAAAGAACAAAGCAAAGGATCTGGATCCATCTTCACATAGAATGCAAAAAGGGTGAATTTGGAGCAGAGAGGTAATAAATTAATAACGGGCATAGTATTAGATTTTTTTTAAAAAATGACTAAGTATGTTATATTTTAATCCTGGTTGTAGCCATATCAAGTATAGGTTTTGACATGAGTATTATTATATATTACCATAGATACATCTACAAGGCCAGATATCTAAGAAGCCAACATATGTAAGATAATAGTTAAGTATACTGGTTTGGCAGTTAAACTGCTTTAGTAATTCCTGTTCTTTTCCAATTTGATCTTGAGCAAGATTTTTCACTTTATGCACCCATTTCCTCATCTGTAAAATAGGCAAAATGGAATCTACCTCAGTTGGGTTGTTGAGAGGGTTAAAGAAGACAATGGATAAACAGTCCTTAGATCTGTGGCTGGCATAGGGTAAGTTCTCAAAAATAGCTACTGTTTTTTTAAGATTTTACATTTATCAAGCTGGACATTTATACTTTTAAATAGTTTTATATTAGCATAATTTATTTTCCAAGCAAAATCCTTTAGGAGTTCAAAATGTTTAGAAAGTTATAAGGTTTTGCAGTTGATGTACAAAATTGACAGCCATTATGATGCAAGTTGGGGCAAATTGTGACTCTAAGAGATTTACATTTTAAAATTTCATTGCTGCTTAATTAGAATTCAGAATAAATATGCCATAAATAAATGCAACTTTTAATTAGGGATGGGATGTAGTCATATTGCTATGTGCTATTAAAATACTTTTTAAGTAGTCATATCTAATATATTGAAATTTTTTAAAAGTATGATTTGTAGAAAAGCACTCTCCCTTCTTCTAAAGTAGAATAACTTACATCATCTGTATATTTTAGTATTTCTGTACCAAAAATGATGATGTTGGACTTGAGTTTTCAGAACACATTAATCCAAATGACTAATATAAGAAATGCTAAAATTGGATGACAGTATTTGGCCAAGCTCTCAGGATCACCCACAGAACTGGAAAAAAAATGGTTTGTTTTAGGCCAGTATTAGCAGAGTGTCTAAAAGAAATATGAATGTAACCACATAAAACTTTAAAAATAGGTAGGTATTTATTGCAGATCTCCTGATGAAGTGGTAAAGAGGAAATTACATTGTGTCACACATAGCAAAGCTTCTTAAAAATCCTCTAACCACTTTCTCATTTCTCACAGGAGCTGATCGTGTTCTCTCTTCACATGTTTTATTTAGTTTGATAGCTAACCTACCATTCAGTTCCCATCTCATTCTGCAGACTCAACCTAAATCGCTTGATCTGCTGCTCTTTGGGGGCTTCCCAGGTGGCTCAGATGATAAAGTATCTGCCTGCTACGTGGGAGGCTGGGATTCGATCCCTGGGTCAGGAAGGAAAGGGTCCACCCCTGAAGAAGGGAACGGCAGTGAGGAAGGGGCAAGGTAGATAGAGATGCGAGGAAAAGTAGTGAGAGAGCTTACATCAGTTCTAAGAGCAGAGTGGACCGGGACACTGGTGCTTCCTGTTTTATAAAGCTGTGTGGGAGGAGAGGATGCACTCAAAAAGGCCACATTTAAGGAAGCTCTGCATTTCCTCACCTTTAAGACTCTACCCAATGCAACTGTAACTAATGTTAGGTCTGGGACTTTGACCAGTTATACTAACCCTGCTCCTCCTTGAGAGACAAGTAGAGATAAAAGATGGGTGGGTTTGGAGATGGAGAGAAATCTTGATTTACCTTTAAAGTCCAACAGTTACGGAAACACAGTATCAACTGAGATGAAACACTCAGGCTGTAGAATACTTCCATCTTCTACTTAAGCATTTTAACTCACAACTTCTATAGATCATGATATAAAGGAAGACTTTATATTCTGAAGGGTATGGTTTCCATTCTCCACAAACTGAAAATATGATTACAAAGCTTAAGGGAAGGACAGTGTACATGGATCCTATTTTCATTACAAAAGGATAGCAGGAAAGGTTCACTGTCATTCTTTCTAGGGTGTGTACCATTGAGCTATATCCTTGGAAATCTGTGAATCTCCAAATTTTCAGATAACCCTATGACACATACTTTACCCTTTGCCCCCAATGCAGTACTTTATATTTAAAATGTGACTCCTTCAGACCATTCATGATTCTTTCAATATAGGGGTGAAGCCATTTACAAGGCTTTTGCATAAATTGTGCCATAAAGTAAGCTGTACCTGACACAACAGGCATTATTATTTTGTAATATTAACTTTAACCTTATCTGACAATACTGATTTTAGATGGGACTTTCTCTTTTATAATGCATGTAGACCTTAATGGAAGAAGTGGGTGGCAAAGAATAGGAGGGATAGACTGGGAAAGCATTTTATGCAGGGATACCAGAGGGAGGTGGCTTGCAAAATGTTAGGTTATTAAGGAATATTATGAAGGGCAGTATTATTTTGCCTTTGTCAATTATTTTTTCATTTCCTGAAAAGTAGCTAATGATTATATATTAATTATGACTAATACAATTATGTGTTGGCAGCTTTGCATTTGCATAATAAAGGACCTCAGCATACTTTCAAAAATCCAAAATAGTTGGCTCTAATTCCTTAATGTTGCAGTTGTCGCCACTTTGAAATCAGATTCCCTGGTTTTCCGCACCATGAACCAGCTCTTCTTCATGGCCTACCTACAATGTTGCCCACAAGATCTTCACCACTCACTTTCTATGCAACTCTCATGATAGCATCACACCATCATCTGTGGATGGAACACTGCCCTCACCCACATAGCTTTCTAAAAAATTCACTTTTTAGATCTCACCTCACCCACTAAAGATTTAATGTTCATCAGTCATTTAGCAGTGTGGTCATAGAAGCAAGTTCTTATTCTGTCAAACACTGGCATCAGTGCTTAGATTTTTTTTTTTCTATCATGTTTATGTCATCAGGCTTTGGTTTAGAAGGCTGTGAGAAAGTCATGATATTAAAGGAAAGGAATAGCATATTAACTGACAGCCGTAAAAACGGAAGAGCTTGTGCATATTTGATATATTATTAGCAGAACCTTAAATTCACAGTTATGGGAAATAATATATTTTTATACTTTTGGCCAAAACATTTATTAAACCAGTCTCAAAAGAGATCTGCCATGATCCACATTTTCATATATATCTGCTAAGGAAATGGGCTCTTGGTGCCCTGCATTTTGTAGAATGGTAAATAAGCATGGCTTAATTACCCTACCAACTGCACTGCCCTAAATTCAAGGCCAGTTTGACTCTGGCAACTGAAAACTTGTGCTTTCGTTCCCTTGGGTATTCTCACCAAGACAATTTCTTCCAACCAGTTTCATTTTGGGCTGAATGTTATTTTAGCCGTTTTTATGTGTTTCTTTAGCTTGGGAGGATAACATATGTATGAGGTTATGATTCTATGTATGAGGTTTAGATTCTATCTAGAGGTCTTAACAACCTGCCTTTTCAGTTTATTTCACATTATGCAAAGTTTCATGGTCCTTCAAATTTAAAAAAAAAAATCTTACTGCATGATAAAAAATTACTCCTGTAGCTGGACTAGTAATATGCCACCTATAGCATTAAAGACATGTTTCTACAGGCTCCTAACTTTTTTTGAAGTTTATTTTTTATTTTTCTTCACTTTTTATTTTATCTTGGAGTACAGCCAATTAACAAGGTTGTGATGGTTTCAGATGGACTGCAAAGAGACTCAGCCATACATATACATGTATCTACTCTCCCCCAAACACCCCTCCAATCCAGGCTGCCACATAACATCGAGCAGAGTTCTCTATACTATACAGTAGGTCCTTGTTGGTTATTCATTTTTAGTATACATGTCCATACCAAATTCCCTGACTATCCCTTCCACCTATCCTTCCCTACTGGCAACCTTAAGCTTGTTCTCTGTGAGTCTGTTTCTACTTTGAAAATAAGTTCATTTGCATCATTTCTTTTTAGATTCTGCATATAAAGGATGTCATGAGATATTTCTCCTTCTCTGTCTGCCTCACTTCACTCAGTATGACAGTCTCTAAGTCCACTCATGTTGCTACAAATGGATGGCATTATTTCATCCTTTTTAATAGCTGAGTAATATTCCATTGTATATATGTGCCAAATCTTTCTCCTTTCCTCTGTAGATGGACATTTAGTTGTTTCCATGTCTTGGCTATTGTAAATAGAGCTGCAATGAACATAGGGGTGTATGTACCCTTTTGGACCATGTTTTTTTCTGGCTATATTCCCAAGAGTGGGATTGCAGGGTCATATGGCAGCTCTATTTTTAGTTTTAAAGAACCACCATTGCTGTTGTTGTTTAGTCGTTAAGTTGTATCTGATGCTTTGTGAACCTATGAACTCAGCACTTCAGGCTTCTCTGTCCTTCACTGTCTCTGAGAGTTTGCTTAAACTCATGTCCATTGGAACCTCCACGCTGTTCTCCATAGTGGCTGTACCAATTTACATTCCCACCAACAGTGTAGGAGGGCTCCCTTCTCTCCATACACTCTCTAGCATTTGTTGTTTGTGAATTTTTTTTTTCATGACAGCCATTTTGAGTGGTGTGGGGTGATATCCTGTTGTAGTTTTATAAAAAATTATTCCTTTACCTATACTAGTAATATGCCAACTACAGCTTTAGAGATGTATTTCTACAGGCTCCTGACATTTTCCCAAATAAATTTATGTTGATAGCTGCACATTTTCTGAATATGTTATAAGGTAACATCTTTACAATGTTTACTTTTTTTCTACTTATAATTTTGTCAGGCTAAAAGCACCTACTGAAGTAATTTTACAAATTACTTTCTTGTTTCCAAAAAGAAAACATGGTAGAATCATTCACAAAATAAAATCATCAGTACATTTTCTATCTGCTCTCATAATTTATTTAAATTTCATTGCTAATCACTAATTGAATATGGTCATAAAAAAGAATTTAGTGAAATGTGGATGTGGGGAGGAAAAAAAAAAACCTCAATAGCATTATCCTGAACCCCTGTCTCACTAGAATATGTTTTCTTACACCCACTGCTCCACTCACTACCATGGCTGGACTTCACTCCCATCGTGACAACTAGGGGTTGATTTCCTTTTCAGAGATATTTTCCCAAGAAATAAAATTTGTGATTTCAGAAATTTTACTATTTCTGTTAAAATAAGAAAATAATTAATTATATCAAGAAATGGATATAACCTTGCTAGTAGGTTAGGCTCTTTCTAGAGAACCAACCCTATGATATGTTCAGTTGCAATTTGTCCCTAAGCCCAAATAAAATTATTATGAGTCAGATCCTTTTATAGTTGCTGTCATATTGTGAAAACCAAAAAATATTAGTCCCAAGAGCTTAAAAGACTAATATATAAGGAAATGCAAGACAAGATGTACTAATCCCCTAGCTCTGATAGGCAAAAATTTTTGGTATTTATTTGCTATTCAACATTTGATAAACTTTAATACATGAGCATCTATTTTATGTCCAGAACTGTCATGGGCTTTGGGGGATTTAAAATAAGGTAGAAAATTTTATTTTGTCCATCAAAGTCTTTACAATAGAATGTCTTCTAAGATATTCCACAAATATTTGCATTTCTTTGCTAAATTAAGAATGAGTCTGTTGAAAGTGAAGTCACTCAGTCATGTCTGACTCTTTGCGACCCCATGGACTGTAGCCTACCAGGATCCTCTGTCCATGGGATTTTCCAGGCAAGAGTACTGGAGTGGGTTGCCATTTCCTTCTCCAGGAAGAATGAGTCTAGTAAAGTCCAAATAAAGCAGCAATTTATTACGCATCCACCACAAAGGAAGTACTGTGTGTGCAACCTTAGTGACAGAATTTGAATTCTCTGTGTAGAGGATTATCCTTGTCATTATTATGATTTTCAGCAGCAGCACCACCTTTCTGGCCATTATTCCTATGCTGCTTCTATAGGCAACTATCAATATTGGTGGTGAACAGAGATTTGCAGTAGAGAGAGGATTTGAATGGCAACAGAGCTTAGGGGTAAGAGAAAAGGCAAAGTAATTAGCTTATCAAATCCTTCCTCTTAGCACTAACGTAGTAGAGTTTTACACATTAAAGTATAGTGTCCCAGGCATACTCAGGGTCCATTTCTTCCTTCTCTTCATGTTCCATTTTATGATTTCAGAAGCAGTCACAGATTTATGTGGTTAATGTAGCCATTGCACATGGTTGGTGAAGAACATTTAGCAATATGAAAACAGTGGTAGTAAACAATTTATATTATTCTTAAATTCTTATATAATTATGGACATAAGTGAAGGATGATACTGAGTTTACATTATTGCATGGATCCAGACATTGCTTTAAAAGATAGGTGAAAATTCATGAAACAGTAGTAATTCCATGAAATCTTCATTTGATGAAATTCAAAATATTTTTTAACATTTCTGTGATTATGAGTATTTATTATTCATTTTAATATTTAAAAATGATATGTAAGATTTATGGTTCATTTCCAAATCCTAAACAATTTTATAAACAATTTTGTTGATTTTATTTCTACTTCCCCAGAGGAAAAAAGTTTCTACAAATTGCATTTTATAAAATCCTACTTAAGAAGTACATTGGTTCAAGAAATGTTTAATTTGACATCACCCTTAATAGAAAATAAATTATGTAAAATTACTGATTATAATGACATAAATAGTGACTTTGATAAATTATTAGGCCAAGGCAAATTTTATAACATAAATATATAACCATAGTTTGTCTTTATTTCATTACTTATCTAAACATTGCTCAGGCTTCTCTGATGGCTCAGTGGTAAAGAATCCACCTGCCAAGCAGGAGACATGGGTTTGATCCTTGGGTTGGGTAGATGCCCTGGAGAAGGCAATGGCAACCCACTCCAGTACTCTTGCTGGGAAATCCCATGGACAGAGGAGCCTGGCAGGCTACAGTCCACCAAGTCACAAAAGAGTCAGACATGACTTAGTGACTAAACAACAGCAAAATATCGCTGGTTGGCAAACAGCATGCTCAAAAATACCCAATGGTAGTTAAATTCAGCTCATTTTATCAATTTTAGAGCTATACACATATCTTTAATTTTAATTTTAGGAAGGTATGTTTGTCAAGGTCAGAGGATAGAACATATTTTATTGAACTGTTTATTAGTTTGATTCAGATGCATCTTAGGTTGGCCTCTATTTGTACCCTTGATCAGGCTCCTTCAAACACTGGAGAGGGACTGAATTTCCACTGACCCATCATTTGTCCCAAGCCTACAAGTGTTCACTTAGAGAACTAAGATGCGCTAATGAATTTTTTTCTTGAGAAAGCATTAGTAGGGTACTGTGTGTTCCTTTTATCCTGCCATAGGGCAAAAGTGATATGGAGCATTCTCCTCAATTCAGATTAACCAAGGGAGGCTTCAAGATTTGTCTCATTAGGTGATTAGAGGGGCAAAAGGATTGATACTTGACTCTCACCTATTCAAACCTAAGGACTGGATCAGGGATGGGTTCAAGAAGGCAGAGTAGAAGGACGTGCACTCATCTTCTCCTGCCAGAGCACCAAAATAGCAATTAGCTGTTGAACAACCTTTGACAAGAAGACACTGGAACCCACTAAAAAAAGATACCCCACATCCAAGGACAAAGGAGAAGCCACACACACAAAAAAAATGATAGGAGGGGCACAATTATGATAAATCAAATCCTATACCCTCTGGGTGGGCGACTCACAAACTGGAGAACAATAACACCAAAGAAGTTCTCGCAGTTTTGTGAAGGTTCTAGACTGCACATCAGTCTCCGCAGCCTGGGGATCCAACCAAGGAACTGGGAATCCCCAGGGAATCTGACTTTGAAGGTCAGAGGGATTTGATTACAGGGCTTCCTTAGGACTGGGGGAAATAGAGACTCTTGGAGGGCACAAACCAAATCTTGTACACACCAGGACCCAGGAGAAAGGAGCAGTGACCCCACAGGATACTGAATCAGAGCTGCCTGTGAGTGTTTGAGGGTCTCCTGCAGAGGTGTGGGTTGGTAGTGGCCTACCACAGGGACGGGGGCGCTGGCAGGAGCAGTCCTGGGAGATGCGTCTTAGCATAAGTTCTCTTGGAGGTCACCAATAGCCCTACTGTAGAAGTCTGTGCTCCAGGACTGAGTCGCCTCAGGCCAAACAACTAACAAGGAGTGAGCAGAGCCCCACTCATCAGCAGACAATTTTATAAAAGTTTCACTGAGCATGACCCTGCCTTGACCACAGCAAGACCCAGTTTTCCCCGCAGCCAGTCCCTCCCCTCAGGAAGCTTGCACAAGCCTAAGGGCTGGATCAAACGGATTGGAAGCAGAGCAAAGAGGTATCGTAGTGAGAGTGAAATGGGTGTATGGTAGAGAAGGGGCAAAGGGGCTGTTTCCCCAAAGCAGTGTGCATCCCACAAACAAAACTGGCCTGAAGTTGTCCTAGGGGAGAAGGAACCCTAATGGAGAAATGGATTGCCACAAAACAAGAGCTGAGGGAGAAATTAATAGTGGCATCCAGAGGATATACTCCCAGGCTGAAGGCAAACGATGTCAGAGTCCCCCAGCAAGCAAATCCTGGAGGAACCCACAATTGTCCTTCATGGGATAAGACATGAACCTCTCCCCCTACTGAAAACCGACACCAGATTTCAAATGCACCAGCCAAGTGAGGAGGGTGGGAGATCGAGCCAAGGTGCTTTGACACAAACTCATCCAGTCCTCCACCCACTCTTCCTCTATCTTAGCCATCTTCTGAGCCCAGAGCAGCCTCAAGCTACATGAAAGGAGGCATGGAACAGGACTTTATAAAACTCTGAAAAGGAGAGTATCCATCAATTATTTGTGAGTTATTATTAAAGCTATGAGAAATCCTGCAAGATTTGCCTTAAGGGCAGGGAAAAAACTATCTGTCAAACTATATTTTGACAAGAAGTTTTAAGAAAGAATGTAGTTGTTTTTTGCTCATCTTCTACAGAGTACATCGTGTTCAATAAAATGATTCTACAGGAAACATCAGCTTGGAAAATGTATATAAACAAAATAATGATTTTTTTGTATTATGCTGAAAAAAACTTGGAACCTAAGGAGAATTTTGAGTTTTTGCTTGTGAAAACATTATAAAAAATCCTGTAAATAATACTATAAAGTTAATAAAGTATCTTAACATGGACACTTTAGTATGAGTAAACCATGGACCAGGTAGAAGAGGAAATGCAGAACTTGCAGAATATTTGAGCTAAAATCTAGAATCAACCCAATCAGAATCTTTACTCTTAAAGAGATTGAAGGTATTTATGAATTAATCTCTAAAGAGAACTAAAAATGCAAATCAGAACTTCTCTACACAGTATTCAAACTTTGTAGCATTTATTTCTGTGGTGTTAAATCTAGAGTTAAATAAATTTCATGGCTGTATGCTTTTCATCTACTGCTGTGGTACCACTGATACCCAAGCTTAGTTTCTTAATACAGCAACCATATTATTATCTTTAAGCACTCTGCCTTTTCTTCTACTCAGGCCCTCAATGGATTGGATGATACCCAACCACATTGGGGAGAGCAGTCTATTTTACTGAGTCCACCAATTCAAATGCTAATCCCATCCAGAAGCATGGGAGAATCCCATCCCCTCATAGACACACCTGCAAATAACTTTTAATCCAGGCACACCATGGGCAGTCAAGTTGATAGAACACTAACCACCACCCTCTATGATCCCACCTGCTGCTATTTGAGTTCAATTTCTCTGCTTTTCTTCCCTGAACTCTTGACACTTGCTTAGGATAAGTTTTAAACATGATTTTCCACTTGGTGATTGAATCCTTATACATAACACTTGATAACTGCCCTCTGGTGTCACACAATAGAACATAGTTAATAGACATTCAACTTTTTCCTCCATTTTTTTCCTTCCTTCCATTCCCCCCCTCCTTCCATTTCTCTTTTCTCTTCCACCTTTCTTATTTTCTTTCTCCTCCTCCCTTTTTCCCTCTCCACCTTCTTCTCCATCTACTTTCCTTCCCTCCCAAATGATTGTTCATGTACTTAAGTGCTGAGAGCACTACTTTTGTGTTTAGGACCCAGTGACCAACAAGACAGATGTCAGTCTTTAAGAAACCTACACTCAAGCAATATGTAAATAATTTCAAAATTAATGATCTGGCTCTAATCATAAATACTATTAAGAAGCAAATGTTGTAATGAAAGAACATGATAGGAGTCTTAAGACCATCTTGATGGGGGGAGGTCATCTTTGTGGAGTGAATGACATAAAAACTGAAATCTAAACAATGCATGCAAATTGGCCAGGTGACATCTAGAGGAAATGGTTTTTCAGGCAGAGGGAGTAACATACTAATATCCTGGGAAGAAAGGCCTTGGGAGCATTTGGAACTGAAAGAAATTCAATGTGGCTGGGGCCTAGTAGAGAAAGGAGAGTGGAGAGAGCTGAGGCTTCAGAGGATGCTAGGAGCTAAACAGTGCAGTGCCTTGTGAGTGATGGTGAAGCTTCTGAAGGGAATTAAGTGGGGAGGGATTAAAAAGTGCTTTGGCTGCGTGGCACTGAATGACCCAGCCTGACCATTAGTGGAGGGAGGAAGAGAAATGAAAGGACAAAACTCCCAATTTAAATGAAACTTTGAGGTAATCTATAATTTGTGCTTACTCATTTTTACCCGTTAGTGAATAATAGTTTTAAACCTTTCAAATTGAATACAACTGTGTTTTGTTTGTTTTTACTCTTACCTAGAGTATGCTCTGCCTCTCTTCTTGGCATGTGAATTCCTGTCTGTGTTCTGAATTGAATTCAGAAGCCCCCTTTAACTGATACATTTTTGGAATTCACATGAAAGTAAAGGAGGATCAAGAGAATGCTGCAGGACTGTTTGTAGTTCTCTGTTTACAAGAACATATAGCAATCAATGTTTGCACCCCATGGAAATATGGTTTCAATTTTGTCCTTGAAATAGGAGAAGAGATGTGTTGCCAACACGTATTTATTCCTGTAAAGCATCTTCTTATTTCTGGAGTGTACAGACATTCTATGCAGTTTGCTTTCAATTCTTTCAAGTTTAATTTCATCTTACCATGATGAACACCTGATAAATGACAACACTTCTTATGATGGGAGTGTCAGCTCTGTGCCAGCAAGCAGGGTGGATAGATACCAATTGCCATGAGTCTACCAAGTTATCAACTCACTTATTTCTTGGGATTTTCATTTGAACATACTGACTGACTTTCAAATCTGAACTTTGCATTGATTAGAGTCAAAAGAAGGGGCCAAGATTTGAGGCTGAGTGTTTAGAACTTGTTGCATTTTGAACTGTGTAGCTTATCACCACTATATTGAACTATATAACAGGAAAGGATGACTAATAATTATAACTGAAAATTCCTTACAAATGTGACACATTCATTTGCCAAAAATTTAAAATCTTAAACTTATGACCAATAATCTATCCTGTAGTCCTTTGTTGGACTTCATATTCATACTTTTATTTTTTTTAGCAAAAATTTGAAGAGAAACAATAGCAGGCAATCCAGCTTTGTTACAATGAAAACCGAAATTTGAAATTTGTATTACTTCGGTGAATTCATTCTGGGATACAAATGTTGTATCATGATAAATGGGTTAAGGTCCCCAAAATTGGCCTTGATATTTAGGTCTCTTCTAGCTACTATCGTATTCACTCCTACTTCTTTTACATCAACCAGACATTTTATTATTGTTTCACTTTATTCAACTACAGTACCCATGCAATTTTTCTTTTATTTTTAAAAATTTTATTTTAATTGGAGAAAAATTGCTTTACAATGTTGGTTTACAATGTTGATTTCTGCCTTGTGGCAATATAAATCAGTCATAATTATATATATATTATATTATATATACACACACATATATGTATTATATGATCCTCCCTCTCCTCCCCCCATCCCACCTTTCTAGATCATGACAGAGTGTCAGGCTGGACTCCCTGTGTTATACGGCAACTTCCCAATATCTATTTAATGCATGACAGTGTATATATGTGAATGTTACTTTCTCAATTTGTCCCACCCTCACCTTCCCCCACTGTGTCCCCAAGTCCACTCTCTACTAGGTTCATCAGTACCATTTTTCTAGATTTCATACATATGTATAATATATGATAGTTGTTTTTCTCTGACTTACTTTACTCTGTATATGAGGCTCTAGGTTCAACTACTTCACTACAACTGACTCAAATTTGTTCCTTTTTTATGGCTGAGTAACATTCCATTGTACAAATGTACCACAGCATCTTTGTCCATTCATCTGTTGATGGACCTCTAGGTTGCTTCCATGTCCTGTCTACTGTAAATATTGCTGCAATGGACATTTAGTACTCATACATTTGAAAGTCCCAGAAAAAATTCCTTCACTGCAATTTGATGTCGAGAACTTAAGTTCTCGACATCAAATTCGCTGTGTGGAAAACATTTAGAAAAGTTTAGAATCTGAGTGGATATGAAGGCTTTGTTAAGCTTATCCATCAGTTTTTGTTGTTTTAAAATCATAAAGTCTTGTCTGACTCTTTATGACCCCGTGGACTGAAGCATTCCAGGCTTCCCTGTCCTTTACTGTTTCCCAGAGTTTGGTCAAACTCATGTCCATTGAATCAGTGATGCCAACCAACCATCTTATTCTCTGTCACCCCCTTCTCCTCCTGCCTTCAATCTTTTCCAGCATCAGGGTCTTTTCCAGTGAGTTAGCTCTTTGCATCAGATAGCCAAAGTACTGGAGCTTCAGCTTCAGCGTCAGCCCTTCCTTACTATTTCTCTGCAGGTTTGATGTTCGTATTTCTGCACAGCTGAGAACTGATCTTTTGTTACGTTTAAAAAATATCTCAACCCTTTATTGTTTCATAGGACTTGTATTCTAGATCTTACTAAATTCACTTATTAATTCTCATAATTTTCTTTGTTGATTTCTTATAAATTCCTATGCATTCAATTATTTGGTTTGTGAATAAAGGCAATTTTTCGCCTTCCATTTTTGTTTACACTTAAAATTTCTTTCTCTTGTCTTATTTCCCTAAGACTTTTCATACGATATTTATGAGAAAGGGTAATATTGGAAATCCCTGGTTCATTCCTGATCTTAGGGTGGGGGAGAATTTAGTTTTCACCATTAACTTTATATTAACTATAAGATTTTTTTCTTGGATTGTTTTTATCTGGTAAAAGAATTTTCCTTTTAGTTCTAGTTTATTGAGACTTGTATCATTAGTGGGTGTTGAATTTTGTCACAAATTCAACTGAAATTTTTAGGCAATGTCTCATTTCAATATTGGCTTTCCCTTTTGTTTTTATGTAAAATATTTACTTAGTAGCTCTATTATTTGGACATTAAGAAATACTAAGTTCACCTGTCCTTCACCCTCCCAGTTCCCACTCTTTTTCCATAGATAAACACTTTTATTCACTTCCAGTATAAGCTCTTTGCATTTCTAAAAGTGTAAAGTTTGAAAAATTCAGTGTATATTCTAATTTTACTCCACCTTTTAAACACGTAGCAGTCTATAAAGAGATTTTGCATTTTGCTTTTTTTCACTGAATAGATCTTGGAAATCAAGTCCTGCTAGGAACTGAATGTTGCATACCCTCCAATTCATATGTTGAAACTCTAACTCCTGATGTGATGGTATTTGAAGGTTGAGCCTTTGGAGGGTAATTAGGTTTAAATGGGACTTCCCTGGTGGCTCAGATAGTAAAGAATCTGCCTGCAATGCAAGGGACTTGGGTTCAATCTGTGGGTTGGAAAGATCCCTTGGAGAAGGGAATGGCTACCCACTCCAGTATTCTTGCCTGGAGAATTCCACAGACAGAGGAGCCTGGCGGACTGCTGTCCATAGGGTGGCAAAGAGTCAGACTTGACTGAGTGACTAACACTTACTTACTTAGGTTTAGATGAGGTTATGAGCTTCCATAAAGGATAGTGTCCTAGGAAGAAGGGGAGAGACCAGAGATCACTCTCTCATTCCACCATGTGAGGGTACAGCTAAGAGATGGCTGCCTGCAAGCCAGAAAAGGGACCCTTACCAAAAATGGAATCTGCTGACACCTTGATCTTAGACTTTCCAGCTTCCAAAACTATGAGAAATAAATGTCTGTTGTTTAAGCCACCCAATCTATGGCATTTTGTTACAGCAGTCCAAACTGACTAAAGTAGTGCATAGAGAGATTCCTTATCATTTCTTATAGTATTCTATACTAGTATACTATTAGTATATACTATATACTAATAGTATACTAGTATTCTCTTGTATGGATATAGAAAATGAATGCCTTTTGATGGAAATCTGGTTTGTTTCCAATCTTTTGTTGTTTCAGGAATGCTGAAGTGGTTAACCATGTATTTATGTCAGTTCCTATAATTAGTATCCCAGTTTAAAGGGTACATGGATTTGTAATTTAAATAGTACAAATATGTTTTAAGTTTTAATTTTTCATTACAATGAAATGTTGAGACTTCTGTTCAGATGTGTTATGGGAAAGCCTTGTCTGACTCTTATCTAGATTCTGCCACTCATTTATCATCCTGTCTCCAAGTCATGTGTTCTTTCCCTTTTAGTTTCAACAACATATCTCAGGCTAGACAATGTCATAATGGTTGCATTATTTTATCATGCTTTTATAATGACTATAAAGAATTCATAATCTCTTGATCTGCTATTGCTTAGAGTTCAGATAAGTCACATTTAACTGCAATTTTTGTGACTAAAGCGACTATTGTTCCCAAATTGCTATAGAAAATATATTCTGCAAAATTATAATAAGATTTTCACTCTTCTCCAACACTAAAGTCTGAAAAATATCTGCTCTAAACTTCAACCCTCCTTCTTTGCAGTGCTCTGTCTTTGCATAATTTCTCTCTGTCCTTGAGAAAAGGGTTGTATAGATTCACTTAGAGTAGAGGAAGGAAAAATAAGATTTACAAGTTCAGTACTACTTAATTTCCCACATTCTGAAAAAGGAATTGACTCTATCTTACTCTGTCAAAAACAATCTCATTGGTTGTAGCATAGAAGTATGGTTTATTGATCTGTTTGTATGTCCTGGGTGAAAACTATACCTACTTTTGTTGTCCAATAAAAAGGAATGATAATGGGAACTTTGACAAGTCTAGTAGATTGGGGCTTCAAATATTACTTGCCAGTGTGAATGGCTGACTCTAGATTTACTTATATTAATATAGATACTAGCTTCATCCTCTTTTGCTCTCTCTGGAAAAGAACTCAAAATGGTTATGCTGGAAACAACACTACAGATGACCATTAAATCCAAACAAACAACAAACTTTGATAATACTTTATCCCTGCTTTCTCTGAAGTTTATAGTAATAGGCCCCTTTCATTTCATGCCTATCTTTTCTATCTTTGGATGTACCTCTGAAGAGAGTACAAAAGGCAGAAGGGAAAATGAATACCAGAAGAATAGAACTCTTTGCTAAATGTGTGATGCAATCTCTTGAAGGAATAGTATGCAAAGCATTCTTGGGTGGCTTTAACTTGAGCAAATAACAAAGCCATAGAAGTTAAATAATTAATAATATTGAAAGAAATGCTATACAAATGTAAAGCATCAACCTATCTCAGACCCTGTGATAGATTTATATTTCTCTCAAATATTTTTGGATGTTGGTGTAAGGAAGTAGAAAGACATTTAGGGCTAAAGAATCAGTAGAGCTATAAATTCCCTCCTAGTACATTTAGTTAAAAATAAATGCGTTTTATTCATTTATTAGGATCTCTTTAATGAAGCATACTTAATTGCAATCCTTTTTAAATCCCTTTTGTGCTAAAATATTGAGTTAGTTTATTGGTTAGCTGACTTGAAAGAAATACTGGTTAGGAACAATAGCTTTGAAACTAGAGCCTGAATTTGAGTTTTGGTTTGCCTGCTTGTTAAGTGGGCTTCCCTAGTGGCTCAGAGGGTAAAGAATGGGTTGTGTCACATATTCTCCAGTTTCTTAGATGCACAGTTTCCTCACTGGTGAAACAGCAGAAAAATACCTAATTCATAAAGCTATTGTAACGATTAAGTGAGATGATGTACATTAACCCATTCAACACACTTTTGGGGCAAATAATAAAAGCTTAATGCATGTTAATGGCAATGAACAAAAATTATTTTCACTTCCAATACAGGTACACTAATTGAATATGAGGAAATACACTTAGCGATAATCACTTTAACTAAAACAATAGAATATAAGGCAAAACTTTATATATATGCACACACAAACACATATAGTAAGTAATGGAGAAACAATGCTTTTGGAAGCAAGAAATAAATATGCTTAACCCATTTATATATGTTTTACAACTACAGATTCTAATATTTGTATCTTTATATTTGCATGTTCCAGGAGGATAAGCAATATTTCTAGCTCTGTATATTCAGTAAAACACATCTGCATGTACTTTAAGAATCCATCGGGGTGCTAGGCTCCCTGTGGTATAATGCTGTGAGTATAGCTGAGGCTGGAAATCTTTCAGGAATAGCATCATAACACATCCCATGATTTCATGCATTTTCTGCCTGGCATCATTCCCAGTGGGGCAGAATTGACACACACTTCAACATGACTATTGAAACAGGTTAAGACAAATGATCTGAAACTATTTTTAAGGCTAGGATTAGTGAGGACAGCCAACTAATTTTCATTTAATTGTTCTATAACATCACTTAATATTAGAATGTTCAGGAACATACCACCTGCAAATTCTATTTCCCTATTAAATCCCCAAAGTTTAACTTTGGGGTAAATGACAGAGAGCTAAAAGGAAGAAGGGAAAACTAGAAACTTATAAAAAATAAATTTTAAATGAGATGGTTGAGATTATCCAGAAAATCATTTTTATCATCAGTAAATATACTTTTCACCCTTTCCTCTTGATTCACGTAAATTTAATAAAGATAGAGTTAAAAAAAAGTGTGCTGGCCTGCATTTTATTATGTAATAGTGTTCGCATGGTACCGCTTTTCTGTTTCTCACTTCATCAGAACTGTTTTTCATTTGGTGGGACCTCCTCAGCTGTGACAGTGTCAGGAAAAAAGCATCTGTCGTTGTGCAATCACCCACTGAAAGCTGTTCTGTTTCCATGTAACTATACATCTCCTTTTGACCAAATGGGAGATGCTTAATGTTAATAAATAAGCAGTTTCTGCATAAATAAAGACCAGGCCCTGCAATTGACAGACCTGATTAATTATTTTTTTCTGTGCCAAGCCAAATGGACTCATAAAACAAGCGATAAAGCTGTGAATTGTATACTTGGTTACGAATGCATTCAGAATAAATATGGTTTCTATTTGTAAATACAAATATTATAGTGCTATGGGATTCAAACTTAATCCATTACAATAGAGAAAAATACAAATATATGACCCTTGTGCATAAAGCACATTTGTACCGAAATGCTGCAGCAATGGATAATACATTTCTCTTTGTTTTTGATGCCAAAAATATGGTTCAAAGTTCTGGGAGATATGACCAACTCATCTCCTTTCTGGCCTCTCACTGTCTCCTTGCCCCTCCCCCCAAACTTTAATATTTAATCTAATCAAATGGGAACATTACATGGTGATTTTTGTCCAAGTTGAATATATTTGCATGAATGTAAGAATAGGATCTTTAAAAAAGCCATGGTGCTAATTTTGAAAAAGGGGATGTTTTATACTTCTATGAATGTAGAAACTGAGAACTATAATAAAGAAGCAGCTATGTTAGCTATTATTTTCTTTTGCTATGAGAATAATTTTTTACCACTGTGAGAACAATTTGTACAAATAGTCTCTTTTCTGCAATTTTTCTCATTTCTTACAGGGAGATTGTAAAGTCATGATTGACCACAATAATAAATAGTTGTCCTAGATAGGGTTTTGATGTCACAAATTCAACATCTCAGTTTAGGATCAAATAGATACAGAACTCAAGCTAGGAGAAAGCAAAATCCTGTTTAACTGTAGCTTTGACAACTGTCTGTGATAGTTAAAGGGATTATAAGAAACACATGAAAGGTAATAGATACATGTTTGACAATAGAGTTCAAAGTTTCTTCTGTTCTGAATGTTCTACTTTACAAAGAGAAAATGTAAATTTAGAAGAAAATTTTATTTGATTTAAGGCCTTTTTTTCTACTTAAGAAAAGCTACTTTATAATGGTAAGATTCTGGCAAATTGTTGTGTTCTTTCTAAAAGCAAACTACTTTAAAGTTCTAAGAAAAATCATTTTTATTTTAGCAGTATATTTAGATAAATTGGCACTTCAAGAATATCCATTTATAATTAATATAAAATATAATTTTAAAAATTAAACATTGCATTAAGAAATATAAGGTCCCCCTTAAGAAGCTCCACAGGTTCCATGAAGTCCTGGTAAACTTCAAGTGACTCAGCTGGCAACCACTTTTCACTCAGACTATACTGAATACTTAATACATTGAACTATCCCCCTCCAACCTGAATTCAGCATCCTTCCCACTAACTCTGTAAATATAACTATATAGACTCCTAAATAATAATTTGGTCACTAAAGTCACTTCTGCACCAGGCATAAGCTTTTCAAGCCTAAAGTGAAACTTGGATTCAATTCTCAAATCAGATGTTACCTCTTCTGTGTAGATTTCTTCAATGTTCTAACCCCACCCCAACTGAGGTAAGTTTAAGTCTTCCTCCTCCACAATGTTATTACATTTTACATGGACACATATACACATGTAGACACACATGCACACTTGCATTGGAGCCATGCTCACATCTTAATGTATCTCCTGTTTGCCTGGTTATCTTCTCTATCTGATCACAGAAAGACATGGAAAATACCTTCTTATTGTACACTTATTAAATAAATAAGGCTCAATTAATATGTGATGAGTGAATAAGTAAATGAACTGGTTAAAAGTAGTTAGGAGAAAATAAGTTGACACCATGAATCACAGATAAGTTATCCATTCTATGAATTCTTTCTTCACTCTACATAAGGCTATCTCTAGGTTCTTAACCTAAAATGCATTTAAAGGCAAGATGAGAAATATAATTTAGTTCAGCTTGTTATTTAAATATGAAACTATACTGCTCACATGACAATATTTCTAAATTTTGAGAGAATTAAATGGATTTCAACTTTATACTTTCTATGAAAAGTGTCTGAATCTAGAAACAAATAATGGAGAAATTATTCATAAGATGATTACATGAATACAATGTGTCTAAAGTATATCTGAGACTCTTTGAAAAGAATGTTCAAATTGCTGTTTGGAAAACAAGTGCTTGCTCCTTTACTATTTCAAGTCTTTCTTTGAATGAGAAGAGTAACAACCAGGTAACAGCATGTACATATTTTTTAAATATTTGGATTTAGGTAATAAATTCTCTGTATGTCCTTTTATGTTTTTGTTATGTTGAGAAGATATTTACATGTTTTTCCTACTATATATATTTTATAATTAAAAACAATGCTATTATTTAATTATTAATTAATCTTTTTGAGCTTGCTACATTGATCTTTAGTCCCCCCAAAAGACCTAAAAAAAATAGGAGCATTGGTCACTTAGGTATCACAAAAATCAAGTAATTGAAAGGATGTGCTTATTGTTTTCCATTGTTACTGTCCATTCATTCCTTTGAATGTTTAATAGTGAGTGTCTATTTTTATTCTTTGTCCATACCTTTAGAATAGTTGTAGCTACTTTTAGTATCATATATGCCTTTAAAATTGAGCTTAATCCTGTTTATTTGGGTGTAGAATGTTTTAAGATCCCAGATACAATATATACTTTGAGAAATTAACAATCAAGAACCCATCATGTTGGATTAAAATGATAGAAACAGCTTAATGAAAAGCTGTTTCTCAAAAAACTTAATGAAAAAGGAGATTTACAGGAAAGATGCTGGGAGAGACCACATGAAGGAAGCTATTGAGAGCTATGATAGCCTTAGGGATGTCAGAAACATTCTGCCTCTAATCTGTGCTTCTTTCTAGGCATTCGGGACATGGTTGCCGGAAGTTCTGCAGCCTCAGACTTGGAGCTTCCTGACCAGGGAGGAAAGAAAGATTCTTATCATCTCTAGCAAAAAGATCCTTGGGAAAACTCTGATTGGCTCACCTTGATGCATATACCCATTCCTGAACCAATCCCTCTGACCCCAACTAAAGCAAATTATAAGTGATCCAGCCTGGGTCACGTGATCATCTCTGTGGTCAAGATAGGGGACTATTTTTCAAAGGATGATGATGGGGAAACTGGGCCAGCCATGGCAATAGCCACTACAAAAAGAAACCACTTTGATTTATTAACCTTTAATTCCTACGTCTATAACATTATAGAGATTATAGGGGGAAAAAAGAGCCAAATATTTGTAATGGTACTATTAATGTGAAGGTGGAAAGGTGTCTATGTATCATTTAAATATTTGCTCTGGCTAGGGATTATTACCTTCCCTGGTAGCTCAGCTGGTAAAGAATCTGTCTGCAACGCGGGAGACCTCGGTTCCATCCCTGGGTTGGGACGAGCCCCTGGAGAAGAGAGCGGCAACCCACTCCAGTATTCTTGCCTGGAGAATCCCCATGGACAGAGGAGCCTGGCTGGCCACAGTCCATGAGGTTTCAGAGTCAGACACGACTGAGCGACTAAGCGCAGCGCAACACAAGAATTATTCTGAAAAAAAAAAAAAAATTAAGAAACCACCACTATTGAGGCCAGATGTTAACAAGAAAATTTATTTTCAGTATTAGAATGTAATGGGTTATGAAATTTTAAAATGAGCTTCCAGGCTGAGATGATATTTTTCAAAGGAATTGTCTGAAAACAACAACAAAAACAACAAAAAAAAACCCCTTTTACTAGCGTTGTTGTTCAGTCGCTAAGTTGTATCTGACCCTTCACGACCCCACGGACTGCACCATGCTAGGCTTCCCTGTCCTTCACTGTCTCCCAGAGTTTGCTCAAATTCATGTTCATTGAGTTGGTGATGACATCTGACCATCTAATCCTCTGTCGCTCCCATCTCTCCTGCCCTTAATCTTTCTCAGCATTAGGGGCTTTTCCAATGAGTTGACTCCTCGGGCTTCCCTGGTAGCTCAGGAGGTAAAGAATCTGCCTGCAATGCAGGAGACCTGGGTTTGATCCCTGGGTTGGGAAAATCTCCTGGAGAAGGGAATGGCAACTCACTCCAGTATTCTTGCCTAGAGAATGCTATGGACAGGGGATCCTGGTGGACTACAGTCCATGGAATGGCAAAGAGTTGGACACAACTGAGTGACTAACACACAAACACGACTTCACAATAGGTGGCTAAGTATTGGAGCTTCAGCATCAGTCCTTTCAATGAATATTCAGGGTTGACATCCTTTAGGATTGACTGCATTGACCTCCTTGCTGTCCAAGTGACTCTTGAGAGTCTTCTCCAGTATCACAATTTGAAAGCATCAATTCTTCAGCACTCAGCCTTCTTTACTCTCATTAGAAATATAAATAATAAAGAAAGCAGGGAGGGGAGATTAGTGAAAAAAGCCTCCTTTGAACAAAATTATGATTCCCTCTTCATCTCAAGAGAGGATTTCTACCAGGATTACTCAGAAAGGCTGAGCTATGGCCCTGCAGCTAGGGAGTCACAGAGAAGTATAGAGAGTGAGGGAATGGTTAGCAGGAATTAAAGTGGAATGAAGCTCCACTGTGGTGATGTCTGAGTGCTTGTTGCACATCAAAGAAGGTCCAGCAAGAGAGAGTTGGAGCAGATGCTTTATAAGATACTGTACAATCAAGTCCACAAGAGGCCAAATGAGCCTCAGAAGGAGAAGCTAGAGGTGAATCATCAGACTCAGTATGGTAGAGAAGTCAGAAGCTGAGAGGGAGTTCATTTGCCCTTGTCAGGGGGACTGCAGGCCAGAGACCACTGGAATGGGGAATGGGTAAGCTAGGCATTTTGATGGGTGGGTTGCTTGTTTTATTTTTCAACTGGTTTGTCTAACTCTATGTGAGTTTCGTGTATACAGTATTATACTTGGACTTCTGTTTATCCTACAGGGAACTCACCACCAGAAGTTTAGTTTCCGTCACCATACTGTTGGACTCTCTTGATCCCTTTTGCCCTCCCTACCCTCTTCTCTTTTGGTAATCACTACTGTTCTCTGTATTTATGCAAACATAAAAGTTGCTCAAAGGAGAAAGTGTTGACTTTGAACATCTGCCAGCCCTTGAGAAAGATAAAGCAACTTAAGACAGTGGCAGTCAAGTAAGAATTTTCCTGCCCCCAGTTCATCCATTGTCCTTCTCTCACATTGGGTCTGGAGGGAAGGTTAAAATATCATGGTTAGATGGAGGTGAAAGAGAGAAGACCTAAGGGGAAGAATCAGAGACAAAAAGATACAAAATTAATATCCTCTTGGCTTTACTGGTTTCTTGCTAATTACAGGCCTCCAAGATCCACTTGGAGGACTAGGAGTAGCTCTAATTTTGAATGCAGTTGGACGCTTTGACTGTAACATGAGATTGGACATTCTAAGTACCAAATCCAGGCTTTGATTATTGTACCAAACCCAGAGTGATCATAACTCTTTTTATTATCTGAAAGTGAGAATCAGAGTCATGGGGCTACTTGTGCTTTATTCAGCTCACATCACTGAACAAGTTTCAAAGTGAGAGTGAGTGGGGAAAAAGCATACTTCTGATTACAATCTTTCTTTCTCTTCTTCCTTCTTTCACAGTGATAGTGCCTGAACTGAATTTTCAGGTTCTTAGGCTGTTCCTAACCAATTAATTCTTGTGAAGTGGTATATTTTGTTTTGTTTTATCAAGTCTGATACAGATGAATTCTGTATATTACACTCTTTGGGTATACGGGTATCAGTGCATGGATATTTCATATTCTTTATCATTTAACTCACCTGGTATCCCAGTAAAATAACAATAGAAACAGCTTTGTTGAACTTAAAATTTATTCGAGAGTCAGATTCATATTATAAAAGTAATAGAGAAAAATCAACTACTAATTAGAACTTGCAAAATATATTTTTACAGATTAATATGAAAAACAAAATGCCATTTAAATGTTTTAATTGGTTTCAGTTTTACAACTGCAAACCAGATGGTTTCTTTTCAAGTAGTTTATAATGTCTTTGCTGAATAACTGAATTACCAAACCAGCTGTGATTATTAACGTTTACCTAAACAGAAAAACATGTCTGCTATTTGTTTTCTAAGACAGTACCTGCTTTGCAAAAGTCTGACAAACAAATCATGACTCTACTCTGCATACCATAGTGTTTTAATAAAATAGAGAGCAGAGATAAAAGAGATGCACATATTAATTTATTTCCTAAAATGAACGCTGATTTAAAATTTAGGCGTTGAAACCAGGCAATCTCTTGTGGATCCTTCCATTCTTATAATGGTACAATTTTAAAGTGTGTTTACAGTTTTAATGTGAAGAATCTGCTTTAGACTTTTTGAGACCCTGTTAATAATTCTCTCTAGCCACTTGTTAAAATGTTATATTCTGGAAGCATCTGGTCCTTATAGAAATTTGTTTCTGATATATGCTGAGGTTTTCTAACTCTAAATTTTAGCAAATGTAAATTTCTAGATACTAATTATAACTGGAGTACTGAATGTAAATTTGATTCTGTAAAAAACTTAGTAACAGAAATTTCAATTAGATATGGGAGACCAGAAAAGGAAGCTGTTATTCCCTGTGACAGAAACAGAGCCCATCAAGGAAAAGGAAGAGTGTTCTTTCCTGGCAAGGACTCAGCCAGTGAAAAGCCATGGACTCTATGGGCTTCCCAGGTGGTGGTAGTGATTAAAAAAAAACCTGCCTGCCAATGCAGGAGATGTAAGAGAGGCAGGTTTGATCTGCGAGTTTGATCCCTGGGTAGGGAAGATCCCCTGGAAGAGAGGAGGGCAACCCACTCGAGTATTCTTGCCTTGAGAATCCAGTGGACAGAGGAGCCTGGCGGGATATAGTCCATACAGTTGCAGTCATAAAGAGTCAGACTTGACTACAGCAACTACAGCCTCCCAACTTAATTTTTCTATAAAAGTGTTCTCCTTCCCTTGCCCTCAATGGATTTGCATACATTTCTTCATAGTTGTACATTCTAAATTCTAACTCTGCTTCCCTGGTGGCTCAGATGGCAAAGAATCTGAGGATCCCCTGGAGAAGGAAATGGCAACCCACTCCAGTATTCTTGCCTGGAGAACTTCCATGGACAGAGGAGCCTGGCGGGCTATAGACCATGGGGTAGCAAAGAGTTGGACACAGCCGAGCAACGAAGCACAGTATAGCGCATCCCAAATAAGCCCATCTTTGCCGGAGAAATATCTGGCTGTCTATTTGCTTCAAATCAAAACAACTCTCTTTAGAGCCAATTAAAGAAGGAAACATTTAAGGGGAGGTGATGGTGACAAAAGTTTCAGTTCTCTTTTACCCAAAAGATAAATGATCAGGAAAAATTCTGATTAGAAAATGATATTGTAAATATTCTATGACAGTCTTTTTCCGACTAGAATTTTCCTTGGTTATTTACTGTTTGAGTAAAAGGACTGAAACAACTTATTTTTGTCTCGTAAGTCTGGTCATCTAGGCATTACTGATCTGGGTTTAGTCTGGCTGATCACAGTGTGGGTCTCTCAGACATCTATCTCTAATCAGCTCTGAGGAGCTCTGAGGGGCTGATTGGAGTAGGATGGTCCGCATAGGGAGCATAGTGATGACACAGCTCTCCTCCAGGTGATCCTCACAATTTCCTGGCAAGCTCACCCAGGGATGTTCTCCTGGTTCTGGAGAAGGAGCAAGGGAAGTAAGAGAGTGAGTCCCAATGCACAAGAACTTTTCTCACCTCTGACTGTGTCCTGGTTGATAACATTTCAGTGGCCAATTAAAGTATTGTATCTAGCTCAGAGTGAAAAAGTGGAGCAGAATGCCCTACCTTCAATAGGAGGAGTAAAGAATTGGGGCCATCAATGCAATCAGTCAAACACACATTCATACAGGTTTATACTACTCTTTGATAGCTCTCCTGAGTATGATGTACTATAATTTGCTTAATAGTTTCTGTATTTATAGATGTTCAAATTGATCCATTTGAACATCCATAAATAGAGAAATTATTTCATTGCAATTACAGTCAGTGCTGCTGTAGTAATGGAAACAAAACCAAAAATAAACAAATAAGGCCTAATTAAACTTAAAAACTGTTGCACAACAAAGGAAACTATAAGTAAGGTAAAACAACAGCCCTCAGAATGGGAGAAAATGATAAAAAATGAAACAACTGACAAAGAACTAATCTTCAAAATACACACACAGCTCATACAGCTCAATACCAGAAAAATGAACAGCACAATCAAAAAGTGGGCAAAAGACCTAAACAGATAGCTCTCCAAAGAAAACATGCAGACGACTAATAAACATGTGAAAAGATGCTCAACATCACTCATTATTAGAGAAATGCAGATCAAAACCACAATGAGGTATCATCTCACACAAGTCAGAATGGCCATCATCAAAAAGTCCACAAACAATAAATGCTGGAGAGGGTGTGGAGAAAAGGGAACCCTCTTACACTGTTGGTGGGAATGCAAACTAGTACAGCCACTATGGAGAACAGTGTGGAGATTCCTTTAAAAACTGGAAAGAGAACTGACATACAACCCAGCAATCCCACTGCTGGGCGTATACCCTGAGGAAACCAGAATTTGAAAGCGACACATGTACCCCAATGTTCATTGCAGCACTATTTACAATAACTAGGACAGGGAAGCAACCTAGATGTCCATTGGCAGATGACTGGATAAAGAAGTTGTGATACATATACACAATGGAATATTACTCAGCTATAAAAAGGAATGCATTTGAGTCAATTCTAATGAGATGAATGAACCTGGAACCTAGGTTGTTGAGTTGTATCTCATTTATTAGATTTATTCTCAGGAAATGTATGGTTTTTGCTACCATTGTAGGTAATACCATTTTATAAAGTGTATTTTTCTGTTTGTTGTTCAAGTGTATTGAGACTCCTAATTTTATATACTAAACTCATATCAAACAACTCTTATATTCTTATATTCTTAAACTCTTATATTCTCTGAAATTATCAGCATTATCACAATATTTTCTAAAAATAGTGACAGTTTTCCAAATTCTTCCTTCATCTACTACCTACTTTTTCCCTCTCTTTTGCCTTATGTCACTGGAAGGATCAGCTAATGTAATGATGAGAAGCATCTTTTCTTCTGATTTATAAAGGAATTTTCCATAATGTTTCAAAATTGAGTTTGTTATCCGCACTAAATTTTGATAGATAACCTTCCTCAGAGAGAGGAGTTTCCTTCTATTTCTAGCTTGCAAGTAGTTTTATTAAGCTACTAATGTGATAAAGTTTATCAAAGTTGTTTTAATTCTATCGTATGAAATGTTCACATGGTATTTTTCTCCTTTAATATGTCTTTGAGATAGATTTTTATTAGTAGTTATTCCAAAGTTAGTAGTCCTTATATTCCTGGGTTGAATGTATTTCTCAATCTATTGCTTATTTTTTTGGAAAGATTTTTGTTTAGAATTTTCTGTCTAGTTCATAAGTAAGATCTTCCTATATACTTTTTGTTTTATTGTTCTTATCTATATAGTTTTATGTGACAACTACAGTCTTCCTTAAAATAGTTAAGAAATATTCCCTTTCATTTTTCGCTTGTTAATATCTTCTTATTTCTAAGGTTTTCTGCCATTTTCCTATGGTGCATTTGCTGTATATTAATTTCTTTTTTTCCTGCTTCTACTTTAGAAATCTGAGATTTCATGTTGTTTGTCAACTCTGGAAAATTCTAAGCCATTTTAAAAAGGTATTGCTTCTCCCTTATTCTCTTTAGTCCCTCAATATGAAACTCATCTTTAATTTATGTTGGGCATTTTCATTCTAACCTCAACATCTCTTCATTTCACTCCAGTAATTTCCACAATTTTATATAGTGTATCTCTGTTCCATGTTCTAGATAATTTCCTTAAATCTATTTTCCAGTTAAATGACTCTCTTTAGCATTTATTCTATCTTTAGTCATTTTGAGACTGACATTTTTATTCTCCTTTAAATTTTTACTCTATTATTTCATATACTTGTGAATAAAATGTTGCTGTTTATACCATATGCCTTTGGCTAATTCTGCTTTCTTTGGATGGTAGTGTGTGTGTATGATTATATTTTTTATTCCTCTTCTTTTAAAAACACTGGCTTAATATTTTAATATACACATTTAGTACAATATAAAGTTATCCAATATTTCCATTTTATTTCCCCCAAATAGAATATTTTCATTCTGATTATCCTTCCTCCTATCTCACATGTCATTGTTGTCCAAGATTTAATTTCCAGTAAATTCTCCCGAATTATATCATTATTATATGAAATCAATATTTGTTTAGATTTACTAAGTTGTGTTTTACTGTTTATATCCAATTTCTTCTTTATGGTTTTAATTTCTTTTTTCCTGAAAAGGATCCTATAGACATTCTTTCTGTTAAAGTTATTGACAGTATTGATCTTGTTCAGTTTGCCTGAAAATGTCTTTTATATTGCCCTCTTTCTGAATGATAGTTATAAAATTCTACATTGAGTATTACTAGCTTTAAATAGAAGTTATTTTTTCACTATCTTTAGGCTTCTGTGGTTACTATAGAGAATTATGTTATTAGCTTATTTTTCTTCTTTTGTAGGCTGTGGTTAATCTCTAGACCCATTTATCATGTTTCCTTTGTCAATGTATTAAGGAGTTTTTCTAACATGTTTCTAGGTGTGGGTTTTGTTTTATTTATCTTGCCTGAGATTCATGGGTTTTGGGAGGTGAAAATTCAGTTATGGAAAATTCTAGCCAATATCTTTTGACTATTTATTTCTTTTCTTCAATTCTGCCTAGTCTCTCCTCCTGAAATTCCTATATTTTTCCTCTATATTTAAAAAATTCTCTTTTGTCTTTTCGATTACTTTACAGTTTATTCAATTTACAAGTCACTAATTTTCTATTTTGCTGTTTTTAATGTCTTATTTAATTAATTAATTTCAAAGAATATTCTTTGAAAACTTATTGATATTGTTTTATTTTTAATTTTTATTTATTTATTTATTTTTCTGCTTTTTTTTTTTTTAAATGACTGGCTTCACATTTTGGCAATGACAATTTTAATTTAAAATTTTTTAACATATTCATTTTATATCTTGACTCAATTATTTCTTCATCTAATGTTCTTGAGGATCTGTTTCAGGTGTCTGTTCCTTGTCTTGTGTTTGCTGCTGGTGGTGCTGTTGGTTTGCTGCTATTTTCTTTACGTGGTCTCTAATATTGCATTATAAATTATGTACAGAGGTAAATAGAAACTTGAATTTTGGAGGATAATACAAGGGATACTGCTGTCATCGTCTGTTGTGCGGTTAAATGCAAGTTTTTTATTTTAAAGCACGTCTTTATATTTGGTGTATTATTATTATAATTGTACTAATCATAAAATTTAATGATTAATTTTTGGTAGAAAAATATCTTACACAGCTTAATAATAAACCGTTATGGGATCTTGATATATACAAAAAATTGTGTATCATATAGTGTGAGGATAGCTTTACAAGAGTCACACAATAATTATTTCCTATGAAAACAGGAAGGTTGCCAAAATATGGCAAATGTACACTATCACTATAGCACTAGGTATTTCCCCCTTTTAAGATAATATAATCCTTGTTTGGCAAGATTAACCCACTTACCCAAGTTCTCAATGCTAATAAGTGACAGATATGTACTCTGATTCCAGTTTATTTGAGTTCAAAATCCACTGTAACCTCTACCCATATTGACTTCCAGTAAAAGTCTCCGGGGTCACAGACTGACTGTTACTACACATCCTTTGGTTTTTAGCTAGATACATGGTAGCCCAAATACAAATAGCATTTTATACCCCAAGTTATATCTTGGGGTGGTCATGTATCAGACTTCTGTCTGGAGGAATAGAAATGATATGGTATCATTGTCCTTTGGTTGAGGGGGTAGAACTGAGTCCAGGACACTTGCCTTCCTGCCAGATATCACACCCTCCATGCTCAAGTCCCCAGTGGGCTGTACATCTGCTGATATGGAGGGTCTAGCAAAGGAGAAGCCCCAGCAAGATGGTAGAAGGGGCGAAATTGTGTTTAGACTCAAACCGCATACCCGAAAAACATCTACTTCTGCTTTATTGACTATGCCAAAGCCTTTGACTGTGTGGACCACAACAAACTCTGGAAAATTCTTAGAGATGGGAATACCAGACCACCTTACTTGCCTCCTGAGAAATCTGTATACAGGTCAGGAAGCAAGTTAGAACTGGACATGCAACAACAGACTGGTTCCAAATAAGGAAAGGAGTACGTCAAGGCTGTATATTGTCACCCTGCTTATTTACCTTATATGCAGAGTACATCATGAGAAATGCTGGGCTGGAAGAAGCACAAGCTAGAATCAAGATTGCCGGGAGAAATATCAATAACCTCAGATATGCAGATACCACCACCCTTATGGCAGAAAGTGAAGAAGAACTAAAGAGCCTCTTGATGAAAGTGAAAGAGGAGAGTGAAAAAATTGTCTTAAAACTCAACATTCAGAAAACTAAGATCATGGCATCTATCTTCATGGCAAATAGATGGGGAAACAATGGAAACAGTGACAGACTATTTTTTTGAGCTCCAAAATCACTGCAGATGTTGACTGCAGCCATGAAATTAAAAGACGCTTGCTCCTTGGAAGAAAACCTATAGCCAAGCTAGACAGCATATTAAAAAGCAGAGACATTACTTTGCCAACAAAGGTCCATCTAGTCAAAGCTATGGTTTTTCCTAGTCTTGGATGGATGTGAGAGTTGGACTATAAAGAAAACTGACTGCCAAGGAATTGATGCTTTTGAACTGTGGTGTTGGAGAAGACTCTTGCGAGTTCCTTGAACTGCGAGGAGATCCAACCAGTCCATCCTAAAGGAAATCAGTCCTGAATATTCACTGGAAGGACTGATGTTGAAGCTGAAACTCCAATACTTTGGCCACCTGATGTGAAAAACTGACTCATTGGAAAAGACATTGATGCTGGGAAAGATTAAAGGCAGGAGGAGAAGGGGACGACAGAGGATGAGACTGCTGGATGGCATCACCGACTCAATGGACATGAGTTTGAGTAAACTCTGGGAGTTGGTGATGGACAGGAATGCCTGGTGTGCTGCAGTCCATGGGGCTGCAAAGAGTCAGACACTACTGAGCAACTGAACTGAACTGAACTGATGGACTGTCAACTGTATGTGTGATTTTCAGATACTGATTGTAAAGAAAAGGGTGTGTGGTTCATTTCCACTTTCTCCTTTGTTCTTGCTGGAGCACTAACGGGCTTACAGAAGATCAAGTTTAAGGATGTACCCGTGTTTAAATAAATAGTTAAAAAAAATAAGACAATTTTGCGGTGGCCATTGCTTGATTCATAATACAGTTAATCCTTGAGCAATGCAGGGGTTAAGAGCACTCACACCTACCACAGTCAGAAATCCATGTCACCACAGTAGGTAAATATCCACAAATTCAGTCTCATTGTGTAGTATATATTTATTGGGGGGAAATTCCACATATAAGTGAACTTCAGTAGTTCAAACCTGTGTTGTTCAACAGTCAACTGTACAAAAAACCTAGTTTAAATCAACTTTTAAAATATAAATCATGTTGACTAGATATATTCAGAAGTTTCACAAGTTGATTCCTTTCCCCATTTTATTATACATTTATTTTCCTATAGAAGAGTAAAGTCACCACATTAGAAACAAGTAGGAAATTACAGAGAATAAAGTCACCCATAAGTTCACGCCTTTTCATTCACAATTTGTGATTTTTCTAGCTATTTTAATAAGCTTTATTTTTAACAAAAGACATATAAACAAAAGTACCAATAATAAATTAAATATCTTATTTGTTTTTTTCAATTACCATGTTAAGCTATATTTTCATCTATTTCTACCTGGGATTAAAATCATCATTTTAAGTGAGTGCATGGCACTCCATGGAGACACTGCATTTATTTAACTGGACATTTTATATTGTTCCCAGTTATTTTCTATGATAAATTTCATTTTCACCATGTCCTGAAAGGGTCCATTTTAGAATGTTACCTCTGGGTCTTTCTTTCCTTTTCTTTAAAAGAAGATAATCCAATCTGAGTTCTGGGAACTAGGTGATGGAGCGTGTTCTGAGAACGGACTGAGACCGAAAAAAAAAAAAAGAAGATAATGATGGTACTTATTTTTAAAATCTTAGAGAAGATTAAATTCACACTTGCTCCTTAGGTGTACAGAGCACTTCCTGGCACATGGTAAACACAAAGGATAACACATTTCAAAATCATATATTTTAATTGCTTGAGTTGATTGAAAAAGATAGACTTGATGAAGTGTAAGCAGAAAATAACTCTATTCTTTCTCTCTTTCCCCCTCAAAACCTGTTCTTTTTCTCTTTCTTAAATGGAAAGTTCATGATTTTACTGTTTCTCATTGGTAATAAACTAAAAGACCTCTGTTTTGATGATAAAAAGTCTAGTCTAGTCTCATATTTATTCCATCATTGCAATACAGTCTAGAGTAAAACGTAACACTTTGAGCTTATACAAAATTTAAAGCTTCTCTCCAGCTAATCCTTGTACCTGATCCAGACTGGGAATCCTGAAGTGGGAGAGGAAGATGTATTACTTTCTTCATTACAGCTCCATGATCTCTCTCCTCCTACTTTCTAATAAAAGTTGCTAAATAATAATGTTGAAAATTTCCTCATTTTATTTTTTTCTCCCAGATAAATTTCATGGCTTTTTTAGGGATTTAAGACAAAAAGTTTTGCCTGGCAAGAAATGATTAGCATTTTATTTACTTATTTATTTATTTTGAGAATTAACTGATATGGATGTCATTCAGCTTTCTTACAGAATTCTTAACAATCAATTCATTGAAAGCCTTGCCAGTTTGAAAAATCCTTGGAGTCACAAAAGAGAAAAAAAGAAAAAACAACCCTGATGATCAGAGGTAGGTCTGTTACCAGCTGAGTAAAAATGTTAAAGTGTAGTGTTTCTCTTCTTTTGCCCTAAGTTGAGTTCAGTCGCTCAGTCGTGTCTGACTATTTGCATCCCCACAGACTGCAGCCCACCAGACTTTCCAGCCCATCACCAACTCCTGGAGCTTGCTCAAACTCATATCCATTGAGTGAGTGGTGCCATCCAACCATCTCATCCTCTGTCATCCCCTTCTCTTCCTGCCTTCAATCTTTCCCAGTATCAGGGTCTTTTCCAATGAGTCAGCTCTTTGCATCAGGTGGCCAAAGTATTGGAGTTTCAGCTTCAGCATCAGTCCTTCCAATGAATATTCAGAACTGATTTACTTTAGGATAGACTGGTTGGATCTCCTTGCAGTCCAAGGGACTCTCAAGTCTTCTCCAACACCACAATTCAAAAGCATCAGTTCTTCAGTGCTCAGCTTTCTCTACAGAGAAGGCAATGGCAACCCACTCCAGTACTCTTTCCTGGAAAATCCCATGGACGGAGGAGCCCTTAGGCTACAATCCATGGGGTCGCCAGGAGTCAGACAGGACTGAGCGACTTCACTTTCACTTTTCACTTTCATGCATTGGAGAAGGAAATGGCAACCCACTCCAGTTTTCTTGCCTGGAGAATCCCAGGGCCTGGAGAGCCTGGTGGGCTGCCGACTATGGGGTTGCACAGAGTTGGACACGACTGAAACGACTTAGCAGTAACAGCAGCAGCTTTCTCTGTAGTCCAACTCTCACATTCATACATGACCACTGGAAAAACCATAGCTTTGACTAGATGGACATTTATTGGCAAAGTAATGTCTCTGCTTTTTAATGTGCTGTCTAGGTTGGTCATAACTTTTCTTCCAAGGAGCAAGCATCTTTTAATTTCATGGCTGCAGTCACCATCGGCAGTGATTTTGGAACCCAAGAAAAGAAAGTCTGTACCTGTTTCCATTGTTTCCCTATCTATTTGACATGAAGTGATGGGACTAGATGCCAAGATCTTAGTTTTTTGAATGTTGAGTTTTAAGCCAGCTTTTTCTCTCTCCTCTTTCACTTTCATCAAGAGGCTCTTCAGTTCCTCTTCACTTTCTGCCATAAGAGTTGTATGTATCATCTGTGTATCTGACGTTATTGATATTTCTCCCAGAAATCTTTATCCCAGCTTGTGCTTCATCCAGCCCAGCGTTTCTTATGATGTACTACTCATATAAGTTAAATAAGCAGTGTGATAAGCCTTGATGTACTCCTTTCCCAGTTTGGAACCAGTCTGTCGTTCCATGTCTCATTCTAACTGTTGCTTCTTGACCTGCATACAGATTTCTCAGGAGGCAGGTAGGGTGGTCTGGTATTTCCATCTCTTGAAGAATTTTCCACAGTTGGTAGTGATCTATATAGTCAAAGGCTTTGGCGTAATCAGTAAAGCAGAAGTAGGTGTTTTTCTCTGGAATTCTCTTGCTTTTTCTATGATCCTACAGATGTTGGCAATTTGATCTCTGGTTCCCCTGCCTTTTCTAAATCCAGCTTGAACATCTGGAATTTCATGGTTCATGTACTGTTGAAGCCCAGCTTGGAGAATTTTGAGCATTACTTTGCTAGCATGTGAGATGAGTGCAATTGAGCATTCTTTAGCATTGTCTTTCTTTGGGATTGGAATGAAAACTGACCATTTCCAGTCCTGTGGCCACTGCTGAGTTTTCCAAATCTGCTGGCATATTGAGTACAGCATTTTCACAGAATCATCTTTTAGGATTTGAAAAAGCTCAACTGGAATTCCATCACGTCCACTAGCTTTGTTCATAGTGATGCTTCCTAAGGCCCACTTGACTTCACATTCCAGGATGTCTTTCTCTAGGTGAGTGATCACACCATCGTGGTTATCTGGGTCATGAGGATCTTTTTTGTATAGTTCTTCTGTGCATTCTTGCCACCTCTTCTTAATATCTTCTGCTTCTGTTAGGTCTATACCATTTTTGTCCTTTATTGAGTCCATCTTTGCATGAAATATTCCCTTGGTATCTCTAACCTTCTTGAAGAGATCTCTAGTCTTTCCCATTCTGTTGTTTTCCTCCATTTCTTTGCATTGATCACTGAGGAAGGCTTTCTTATCTCTCCTTGCTATTCTTTGGAACTCTGCATTCAGATGGGTATATCCTTTCTTTTCTCCTTTGCTTTTAGCTTGTCTTCTTTTCTCAACTATTTGTAAGGCCTCCTCAGACAACCATTTTGCCTTTTTGCATTTCTTTTTCTTGGGGATCACTGCCTCTTGTACAATGTCATGAACCTCCATCTATAGTTCTTCAGGCACTCCTTCAGATATGATCCCTTGAAACTATTTGTCACTTCCACTGTATAATTGTAAGGGATTTGATTTAGGTCATACCTGAATGGTCTACTGGTTTTTCCTACTTTCCTCAATTTCAGTCTGAATTTTGCAATAAGGAATTCATGATCTGAGCCAGTCAACTCCCAGTCTTGATTTTGCTGACTGTACAGAGGTTTTCCATCTTTGGCTGCAAAGAATATAATGAATCTGATTTTGGTATTGACCATCTGGTGATATCCATATGTAGAGTTTTCTCTTGTGTTGTTGGAAGAGGGTGTTTGCTATGACCAGTGAACTCTGGTCTTGCCAAAACTCTGTTAGCCTTTGCCCTGCTTCATTTTGTACTCCAACTTTGCTTCTTATTCCAGGTATCGCTCATGGCTCAGTTGGTAAAGAATCCGCCTGCAATGCAGGAGACCCCTGTTTGATTCCTGGGTTGGGAAGATCCACTAGAGAAGGGATAGGCTACCCACTCCAGTATTCTTGGGCTTCCCTTGTGACTCAGCTGGTAAAGAATCTGCCTGCAATTCGGGAGACCTGGGTTTGATTGCTGGGTTGGGAAGATCCCCCTGGAGAAGGGAGTGGCTAACCACTCCAATACTCTGGCCTGGAGAATTCTGTGGACTATATAGTCCATGGGGTCACAAAGAGTCAGACATAACTGAGCAACTTTCACTTTCACTTTCCAGGTATCTCTTGACTTCCTACTTTTGCATTCCAGTCCCCTATTATAAAAAGGACATCTTTTTTGGGTGTTAGTTCCAGAAGGTTTTGTAGGTCTTCATAGGACCATTCAACTTTATCTTGTTAAGCATTACTGGTTGGGGAATAGACTTGGATTACTGTGATTGTGAATGGTTTGCCTTGGAAATGAACAGAGATCATTCTGTCATTTTTGAGATTGCACCCAACTACTACATTTCAGACTCTTTTGTTGACTATGGTGGCTACTCCATTTCTTCTAAGTGTTTCTTGCCCACAGTAGTAGATATAATGGTCATCTGAATTAAATTCACCCATTCCAGTCCATTTTAGTTCACTGATTCCTAAAATGTCAATGTTCACTCTTGCCATCTCCTGTTTGACCACTTCTGATTTACCTTGATTCCTGGACCTAACATTCCAGGTTCCTATGCAATATTGCTCTTCACAGCATCGGACTTTACTTCCATCACTATTCACATCCACAACAGGGCACTGTTTTCACGTTGGGTCTGTCTCTTCATTTTCTCTGGGGTTATTTCTCCGCTCTTCTCCAGCCGCCTGTTGGGCACTTATTGACCTAGGGAGTGCATCTTTCAGTGTGGCTTCGCTGGTAGAGAATCCGCCTGCAATGCGGGAGACCCCAGTTCGATTCTTGTGTCAGGAAGACCTGCTGGAGAAGGGATAGACTGCCCACTCCAATATTCTTGGGCTTCCCTGGTGTCTCAGTTGGTAAAGAATCTGCCTGCATAACAAACACATGAAAAGATCCTCAACATCACTCATTATCAGAGAAATGCAAATCAAAACCACAATGAGGTACCATCTCACACTGGTCAGAATGGCTGCTATCCAAAAGTCTACAAACAATAAGTGCTGGAGAGGGTGTGGAGAAAAAGGAACCCTCTTACACTGTTGGTGAGAATGTAAACTAGTACAGCCACTTTTGAGAACAGTGTGGAGATTCCTTAAAAACTGGAAATAGAACTGCCATATGACCCAGCAATTCCACTGCTGGTCATACACACCAAGGGAACCAGAATTGAAAGAGACACGTGTACCCAAATGTTCATCGCAGCACTGTTTACAATAGCCAGGACATGGAAGCAACCTAGATGTCCATCGGCAGATGAATGGATAAGAAAGCTGTGGTACATTTACACTATGGAATATTACTCAGCCATTGAAAAGAATGCATTTGAATCAGTTCTAATGAGGTGGATGAAATTGGAGCCTATTATATGTAGTGAAGTAAGTCAGAAAGAAAAACACCAATACAGTATACTAACGCATATATATGGAATTTAGAAAGATGGTGATGATGACCCTATATGCGAGACAGCAAAAGAGACACAGATGTAAAGAACAGACTTCTGGACTCTGTGGGAGAGGCGAGGGAGGGATGATTTGAAAGAATAGCATTGAAACATGTATATTATCATATGTGAAATAGATCGCCAGTCTAGGTTTGATGCATGAGACAGGGTGCTCAGGGCTGGTGCACCGGGATGACCCTGAGGGATGGGATGGGGAGGGAGAAGGGAGGGAGTATCAGGATGGGGAACACATATACACCCATGGCTGGTTCATGTGAATGTATGGCAAAAACCACCACAATATTGTAATTAGCTTCCAGTTAAAATTAAAAAAAAAAAAAACAAAGAATCTACCTGCAATGTGGGAGACCTGGGTTTGATCCCTGGGTTGGGAAGATCCCCTGGAGAAGGGAAAGGCTACCCACTCCAGTGTTCTGGCTGCAAGGAGTCAGACACGACTGAGCAACTTTCAATTTCTTTTACCCTATCCTGTTCCAAGTAATATTCTACTAACAGTTATTCATCTTAGTGTACCAAACATCAATAAAATGTTACAGAAAAATTATTGTTAGTAATGTAGATTTTACCCTAACATGATTTTATTTCCACTTTGTATTTCATAACAATATCCATTTCTTTTGAATTACTATGTCTTATTTCAAAAGCATCTTTTATCATGGAAAACACATCAAGAAGTCTAAGGTGTCTGACACTCATAACAAGAATTGGTTTTGAAGCCAGTATCTTTTTATCAATACTGGAAAATAAATTTGTGTACCTGTAACCACGCCATATCAGTGATGGGAAGAAGAGATGTACTTATGAGAGCTAAATGTTTGAAATATGAATACTATTTAAGAGGCCTCACACGTAAGGTGAACATTTCTAAAGCTCCTGGAGCAATTAGTCTTACAAACCATTGGACTGATGAAAAACTGAAATAGTGCACATTCCAAAATTTTTTGAACTTCTGTGTCTCACAAATGATGAAAGTCATAACAGGTGTTTTAAAGTTACAGAAATTTTTGGCAACTGTGCTTCATGTGGCAGATTAAAATTTTTATTTTAACCATTATAATCAACATGATATTTTAAGGATCAAACAACACAATGTGTCAAAACCTTTTGCAGACTATGAGATTCTATCTGTGAGAAGTGTGAAAGTTTTTGCTCAGTCATTTCCAACTCTACAACACCATGGACTGTAGAACACCAAGTTCCTTTGTTCATGGGATTCTCCAGGCAAGAATACTGGAATCAGTTGCCATTCCCTTCTTCAGGGTAATTTCCTGACCCAGGGATTGAACCCTGGTCCTTCTATATTGCAGGCGGATTCTTTATAGTCTGAGCCACCAGGGAAGCCCAAGATTCTACCTAAATAGTGTTAATTACAATTAACACTTTTTGTAACATTTGCTGATGAGCACAGAAGTACAAGACAGAAATAATCTTTTAAATCATTCATTTCATTTAAAATGATCCAAAAATGTTAATTCACAGGAATACATTACCTAGTAACATTTTCCATAGGTATGCATTAGTACAACTTATGAAAAGGAATCCTAAAGGAAATTAGTCCTGAATATTCATTGGAAGGACTGATGCTGAAACTTCAATACTTTGGCCACCTGATGTGAAAAGCTGACTCATTAGAAAAGACTCTAATACTGGGAAATGTTGAAGGCAGGGGAGGAGAAGGGGGCGAGAGAGGATGAGATGGTTGGATGGCATCACTGACTCAATGGACTTGAGGTTGAGCAAGCTCTGGGAGATGGTGAAGGACAGAGAAGCCTGGTGAGCTGCAGTCCATGGGGTTGCAAAGAGTAGGACATGACTGAGGGACTGGAAAACATGAAAAGCAAAGTCAAACTATTTTCCAAGACTTTGTCACACATCAGAAAGTATTGTCAATTTTTAGCTTTTTCTAATGTAAGTAACATTCTTATAGAAGTATTTTAATAAAATTTATTCAGTAAACACTTAAACCATATACAACATCAGTTACCTAAAATATGAAACATTTTATTACTTCTTTAGGCATGTTTATTACAGAATATGAAGTAAAGTGGGCGTTAGGAAGCATCACTATGAACAAAGCTAGTGGAGGTGATGGAATTCCAGTTGAGCTATTTCAAATCCTGAAAGATGACACTGTGAAAGTGCTACACTCAATAAGCCAGCAAATTCAGAAAACTCAGCAGTGGCCACAGGACTGGAAAATGTCAGTTTTCATTCCAATCCCAAAGAAAGGCAATGCTAAAGAATGCTCAAACTACTGCACAATTGCACTCATCTCACACACTAGTTAACGTAATGCTTAAAATTCTCCAAGTCAGGCTTCAGCAATATGTGAACTTCCAGGTGTTCAAGCTGGTTTTAGAAAAGGCAAAGGAACCAGAGATCAAATTGCCAACATCCGATGGGATGGATCATTGAAAAACCAAGAGAGTTCCACTATGCCAAATGACTATGACTTTGACTGTGTGGATCACAATAAACTGTGGAAAATTCTTAAAGAGATGGGAAGACCAGACCACCTGACCTGCCTCTTGAGAAACCTGTATGCAGGTCAGGAAGCAACAGTTAGAACTGGTCATGGAAAAACAGACTGGTTCCAAATAGGAAAAGGAGTACGTCAAGACTGTATATTGTTATCCTGCTTATTTAACTTATATTCAGAGTACATCATGAGAAATGCTGGGCTGGAGGAAGCACAAGCTGGAAGCAAGATTGCTGGGAGAAATATCAATAACCTCAGATATGCAGATGACACCACCCTTATGGCAGAAAGCAAAGAACTAAAGAGCCTGTTGATAAAAGTGAAAGAGGAGAGTGAAAAAGTTGGCTTAAAGCTCAACATTCAGAAAACTAAGATCATGTCATCCGATCCCATCACTTCATAGCAGATAGATGGGGAAACAGTGGAAACAGTGGCTGACTTTATTTTTCTGGGCTCCAAAATCACTGCAGATGGTGATTGCAGCCATGAAATTAAAAGATGTTTACTCCTAAAGAAAGTTATGACCAACCTAGACAGCATATTAAAAAGCAGAGACATTACTTTGTCAACAAAGGTCTGTCTAGACAAGGCTATGGTTTTTCCAGTGGTCATGTATGGATGTGAGAGTTGGACTATAAAGAAAGCTGAGTGCCAAAGATTTGATGCTTTTGAACTGTGGTGTTGGAGAAGACTCTTGAGAGTCCCTTGGACTTCAAGGAGATCAAACCAGTCCATCCTAAAGGAGATCAGTTCTGGGTATTCATTGGAAGGACTGATGCTGTGGCTGAAACTCCAATACTTTGGCCACCTGATGCAAAGAGCTGACTCATTGGAAAAGACTCTGATGCTGGGAAAGATTGAGGGCAGGAGAAGATGGAGACAACAGAGGATGAGATGGTTGGATGGTATCATTGACTCGATGGACATGGGTTTGGGTGGATTCGGGGAGTTGGTGATGGACAGGGAGGCCTGGTGTGCTGCGGTTCATGGGGTCGCAAAGAGTCGGACACAACTGAGCAACTGAACCAAACTGAAACTAGTAAAACAAAATTATCCATATTCCCAGTACCTAAAAACTGTTCATATTTTGGTATGTTTCCCCCCAATGTTGTGTATGTGTGCCTGCATTCAATATTCTTGGGATCATATTATATTTAGTTTAATGTACAGGTGTTTTTCTCCCATTTGGCACAAACTTGGACCTTCTTCCAGGCTATTAATAACTTTCATAAATGTCATTTTTAACCTGGCCATAGTAATAGTTAACTGAATGCATGTACCCAAATTTACACATTAGACATGTTTTAAAAACTTTCAAAGAAACTCTGTGCCTAAAATGAATCTTATATTTAGGGTAATTTCCTTAGGACTGATCTTGAAAAACAAACACATCATTCTTTTAAAAAGAATCTTAGCAGTCATCAAGAGCGAAATTCTCAATAGCTTAATTGTTTCTCATTTATAGCAACTCCTTGGAACAACGTGAGAGGGGGTAAAATCCTTCAATAGTTTTTCATGAATACATTTTATTTTTGTCTTCTCAAAGAAAACAGCAATGGCAAAGGGAACTTGCCCTTTTCATATGAAGACAAAATTTACTTTAGAAGAAAAAAAGTTGGGATAAAGAAAGGGATGTATTTATCCTGCTGGTGTCAAGATCCTGTCCAGATCTTGTCCTTCCTATCTAGACTCCCTTTACTTTCCCTGGATTTGGAGTCAAGGGCTGTAATCACTCAAAGCATGTCCAGTTTGGGGAAAAGAGTCTAGTTGTGTGGTTATGTTTCAATAGCTGCCTTGTGATTTTTAACTCTTTGGATCAAAGAAACTTAAATTATTGAAAAACCATAAGAGAAAAGGAGGTCATTTTGAACCACTTAAATTATGATGAAATTTACTAATGTTTTACTCTGTGACTCTACTAAATGGTGAAATCTAGAAAAAAAAAAAAAACTTCAGTTTAGGAAAACAATAAGCAGAATTTAGATGCTTCCTTTACACTTAAAGACAGTATAACCTAATGGAAAGTTGAAACACCAGGATTAATGTCTTAAATTTCCCACATAAACTCTTTTACTTAGAACCACTTAAACTCTTAGAAACAATAACACCCATTTGAGCCTTACTAATGTTATAATTTTGTTAAATAAGATAATGTGTAAGAACATACTTCATTACAGGAATAAATACTTATTACCATCATATTCTATTCAAATATTCTTTTAAATATGTAAAGTTTTAAAAGCAGAAGACATCATCCAACGTCAATGCACAGATGCAAACAGAATGGATTGAGATTTTTAACTTAAGCAGAGGTAGGTTTTTGTCAAGTGGTATGAGGGAAAAAGCATGAAGAGTGTTAAGGAGAAATGCAAGGCAATATTATGATGATGTGCAACAGACTACAGGAAGGAGGGTAAAAATATAGATTAAGGTTAAGGGCATAGTAGAGACAGAGTGAACGGAGATCTCAGTAGCATGTAAGAATTGTTGAAGTGGAGCTACTGGAGGGAGCGAGTTCAAGAGAGAAGGTTGAAGAGTAATACAACTGAATTGAGAATATGGAAAGGTATTAGCAATGACAAGGCCTAGGGTATGAACACAGGTGTACATGGCTCATAGGGTGGAAGATAAGATTATTGGCAGAGTGAGAGCTTGAAAATGGGAGGCCAGATAGATCATCCACCTGGATACTGAAAGCACAATACCTACCACAGCAGTCGTGGCCAACTCTTTGGAACCCTCTGGACTGTATCCTGCCTGGGTGTCCATGAGATTCTCCAGGCAAGAATACTGGAGCAGGAAGCCATTCTCTTCTCCATGGGATCTTTCCGACCCAGGGAGCAAACCTGCATCTCCCACATTTCAGGTGGATTCTTTGCCAGCTGAGCCACCAGGGAAGCCCAGTAGCTGAGGTAATTAAAATAAATCACAGTGATACCAGAGTGGTCAGACTAGCAGTGCCAACATAACTTAAGCACTTGTTAGAAATGCAAATTCTAAAACCTCACCCAGACCTATTGGGACTTCCTAGGTGGTGAGAGTGGTAAAGAAACAGCCTGTCATTGCAGAAGAGGCAATAGACCTGTTGGATCCCTGGGTGGGGATGATCCTCTGGAGGAGGTCAGGGCAACCTATTCCAGTATTCTTGCCTAGAGAATCCCACTGACAGAGTAACCTGGTGGGCTACAGTCCACAGGGTCCTAAAGAGTCAGGGAGGACTGCAGTTACTTAGCGCAGGCACATCCAGATCTATTAAACCAAGAAACCAGTGGATGGTACTTCAGGTGCTGTAGGATGAAGTCTGAGAACTTACAGGGGTGGCATGGAAAATGGAAGAGTAAACTGCTTGCAAATGAAGATTTCAAAGAGGTAGCATTTAAACTACACCAGAAATTATCGCAAGGTTAAGCAGAGAGGGCTTAAAATTAAAATGAGTAGCATTTCATGCACTGGAGAAGGAAATGGCAACCCACTCCAGCATTCTTGCCTGGAGAATCCCAGGGACAGAGGAGCCTGGTGGGCTGCCGTCTATGGGGTCGCACAGAGTTGGACACGGCGGACGAGACTTAGCAGCAGCAGCAGCATTTGTAAAGAAAAGCTTGACTCATGAAAAGACTTCAGGTAAGAGCAGATAAACTTACGTAACAGTGAAAAATATTAGCTGCTAATATTAGAAAATCAAGCCCTGATGAGAAGGCATTGGTTCTTTAAGAAGCCTGATAAAACACGACAAACTTCTACTTTTCCATTCATTGGTCTTGGGCTTCGTAGAGTGAAAGCTGGGACAGTAAGCGTGACTGCCTTGGCATACCAGCATTTTCCACAAATTTCCAACATCTCTATGGCACACTAGAGAAATTGCTTCCAATAGCTACTTAAGGTGAAACCGGCAACCCTCCCCGTCTGTGACGTCATGGAACGCCCACCGAGGGTGTGTTCCACCAACATCCGGGCGCCAAGGGGCGGGTTTGCGCGCCTCTAACGTCACTACCGGGCGCCGGGCGCGCTCTGCGGCGGCAGATTCAAACGTTTCGGCCAGGGTCTCGGGGCCTGTGGGAACGTCTGAGTCGGGGTTCTTGGTGTACTCGCTGGCGTGAGCTTCATTGCGGCGCAGGGAGGACCCGGGAAGTTGAGGCGGCGGCTGCCAAAACCCGAGGGCGAGAATGGGGCTCTCCACCACGGTCTCTCAGAGGAAGATGATAAGGCGCAAGGCTCCTCGCGGCTTTCTAAAACGCGTTTTCAAACGACAGAAGCCTCAGCTTCGTTTGGAGACGAGTAGCGACCTACTGGTGAGATTTTGTCCCTTCATAGACTGGCAGTGGGGCGGGGATAGATCGGGGAAATAACTCCCCAGCCTGTATTTCGCCGCCCCTCCAAGCCAGTCTGCTAAAGCTCCAATGCTTTGACCACCCGATGCGAAGAGTCCACTCATTGGTAAAGACTGTGATGCTGGGATGGTAAAGGCTTTGACTGGGAAAGACTGAGGGCTGGAAGAGAAGAGGGCAACAGAGGATGAGATGGTTGGCTGGCATCACTGACTAAATAGACGTGAGTCGGAGCAAACTCAGGGAGAATAAGGAAGGACAGGGAAGCCTGGTGTGCTGCAGTTCATGGAGTCGAACACGACTCAGCGACTGAACTGTAACAGTCAATCTAGTTCTTTGAGGCCTACGTTTGAGGCGTTCGCAGCAAAACCTGGGCCTGTTAGTATTCCCGACGCTAAGTTGTTTTGGGGCCCGCTGAAATGTAGATATCCTGACTTTTTTTTTTTTTTTTTTTTAAACGGGAGGCTTTTAGCCACATCAGTTTAAGGAAAAAGTTAACTGCTGTTAGTTTTTAAATATCACTCTTCAGGAGCACAGTCTGGTACTTAACACTGTGCTTAGTGTAATTTGTGAAGGTTCGAAGATAGAATTTTTTAAAAATAGATTTTGAAATTCAGGGTGGGTTACTTTCTTTTAACTACTGTAAAAGGCATTTCTGACATGCTTTGCAAAAGTGTATTTCTCCTGGTCTTCTTTCCTTCCCCTTCTATTTACGTTATTAAGTATATTATTAAATATATTGCCGTTTCTTCCACTTCAGCTTACTTGCTAGAGAAAGAACACTGATCCAAAAGTTTGTAAGTAGTATGCCCCCAAATGTGAATTCGTTTTCCTAGACAAGGAGAACACCTGTTAGTTTAGTTTTCAAACCAACCGTTAAAATTTTACCTGACTTACAGTAACTACTGCATAATACTCACCTAATAAAAAGCCACAGTCGAACCACTCTAATATTTCTGTTTTGAAATTAATTGAGGGCTTTTATGTTGATTGCCTGGAATATATTATCCCTCTAGCAGAATGAACACTTTCCCTGGGTTTGTACCATAGGAGGCACCTCCTGTGGTTTGTTATAAGAGCTCTTTGAGTCAAGGAACCACTACAGGTGGGCACCTAATTTCCAGGAGATCAGGGATAAAGAATTGTGGATAATAGGGATTATGACATGGAGAGTGTCTTCAGAATGCAATCATCTGTTCTAAGCTACATTGGTTTTTTCTCCCTCACCTCCCCATCTCTTTTCTCTGTAGCCCCTGCTAGTTCTCTACTGCCTCCCGTAATTTTAGGATTTCTATTTTTGCTAGATTACTACAGAATTGTCCTCATTTTTCCTTTCTCTGAAGTCAGAACTACTTAAAAAAATTTTTTTTTTCTTATAAAAATAGTCTTTCTAATATCTTCTGTCCTTTTTGGTTCCTTTCTTAGACTCTGTAAGAAAAGACAATACATACTGTTTTATTACCTTTGTTCCCTAAAGGTAGTGATTAAGGTGGCACAAGTGACCTGTATTAAAGTGAAATTGCTTTTCAAAAGAATTTTAAGTTATTAATTCTGAAGTTTTCACTGGTGTTGGGGTTCTAAATGGAGGGGAAGGAGATTACCAGTTGGTGCAAATTTGGGGCCAGAAATTTCTCAAGTCGCCAGATTCCTGCCACATTCATACTTGCCTGCCCCAAAGTGACCCATGGACAGGTGGGCTTTGTTGTGGAGTCGGATCCAAGTGGTACAGGAAAGGACGGGAGGTGAAATTCTAAGCATTTGCAGTGGTAGGGGAAAGGAAGTTGTTTTGGCCTATGTCTATCCCTAGATTGTATGCTTATCTTGGCTTTCATTATTTCTCCTTCACGGCCTTATAGATGTCATGCATCACTCTGGTTTCTTTACTTACGGTTTTCTGCTTGCCACTGGCACCTAATAATCTTACCCAGCTAGGTGTCCCACATCATTCATAAACTTCTCTACAATTGAGGCAATCTGTTTTTCTTTCTTTTTTTCTGAACTTTGATAGCCATAAGAGTTTACATCATACAGTTTAGCTGTTGGGACCCTGACAGTGTTCTCTTAAGAGTTTTCTGTGTCCGTGTTGTCTCCCAGTGTGGTACACAGCTTCTTGAGGAGAAGGAACCATGCATATTTCCTTTTGTCTCCCATTGTCTTTAACACAAAACTAATCTACTTTTCTGCTGTCTTTGCATAAGATGTTTCTTCTGCGTGAAGATGTCCTCATTCCACTCTGCTTGGCAAACACCAGTTCTTTCAAAATTGAGTTCAAATGCCTCTTACTCAGTGAAGTCTTCCTTCATCATCTTAGAAATGATCTATCTTATCTTTCATTATCATCTACTGTCACACATTTGTCTTTAGTTTCTTACAGGTTTTGTTTTCCTGTCTGACTGGGAACTTTGAATTAGGAACTTTTTGTATTCCTTGTGTTTATTTCTTGAACATTCTGAGTGTACAATTTGAGAGTGATGTAACTATATATGGATTGATATTTCTAACATTTTATTCATAACTTCCTTGTATTATGTTATAGTTCTTCTGCACTGGTTTTTTGTTGTTGTTTTATTTTATACCTTACTTGATTGTATGTCACCAGGGCCAGTACTGGGGAGCATATGTTAATCTCGGATTGTTCAGCTTTCTTGTGGCTGAGTTAGTTTTTAGATTTATCGCTAAGGGATACTGTGCAAATATCTGAGTACTTATGGTTTATGTAAAACTCAAAAGTGCTACGAGGAAGTGGGGAGGAAGTCATGCTGGCCCAGTCTTGTAGTCAAATGAATATTTCTTTGTAAATTATCTTTTGCCTTACCTTTCAAGGAAGCAAATTTTTAAATTTTTTCAAAGTAAGTTCTTAATGGAATGGCTTACCTTTTCCAAGGTTGAATGTCTACCTGAGACCTTAAACTTTGCTTTTTTCTGACCATTTTAATTTAAACCTTAGTTCACTTGAGTGGCACCAGTTAACTGTTTTATGACAGAGAAATAGGTTGTTTTTTAAAAAAATTCTGATGTTAAAAAAAAAGTAGAATTAATCCAGTGTCTATGTTTCATGCCCATGAAGAGTAAAGGATTCAAGTCTCAAACCAGAATGTGGTTTATTTGGGATTGCCTAAACATTTTCTTTTGCCTATTTTGGGGAGATATGGATGGATTTTTTTTGCTCATGCAATGATAATTATTGACTGCTTAACTACATATTGGGCCACAGGCTAAAGTTCACTGGGATACAATGTCTGGGAAGGTAGACATGGTTTTGCCCTTACACTGAAGAAGAGAGGTGAGAAATTGCTGCCTAATGTATGTGTATGTACAGTTATAAGAACTTCGGGGTACCATAGATCCATATAACCTTATGTATTGGGAGGACTTGGCTTTTCAGTATAAACCAGTAGCATGGCAGTAGGCAAAATTGTATTTGAATACTGAAAGAAATTCAGAAGGCCTAGCATAGAACTGGAAGGTGGAAAGGTGAGACAGAATGGAAAAACCTAGTCAAATGGGGTTTAGTATTAAGGAATTTGGAATTTATCCTGAGGGTATCTGGAAGCTATTTAGGTTTAGAAGTAGAGAATGACGATTAATGGAGGAAATTGTGCCATATTATGGAGTGTTTTTGTTGCAAAAGGAAATGGTATATCATTGGAAATTTAAACATATTTGGAATGACATGGTATAGTGTAAAGAATCAATTAGGTAATTTACCTCAGAATTCTTATGAAAGTTAAAGAAGACCAAAAGATTATCTCCTTCCAAAGGTTCTCTATCATGTTCAATTTAAATCCCCTACTCCTCTACTTTCCCCAGTTATCACTAAAACATTCCTAAACATCAACAATCCACTAAAGATTTCTGCTGTATAATAATAAGTAATAATTTAAAGGACCACATTACCTAGTTATTCAGCATTTAGTAAATTGTGGGGGAAGAGTTAAGTGTTGTGTATTAATTGATCTCACTGCAAAGAATGTGTAAAAGTGAAGGAAAGTGTTAGTTGCCCAGTTTTGTCTGACTCTTTGCGATGCCATGGACCATAGCCCGCCAGGCTCCTCTGTCCATGGAATTCTCCAAGCAAGAATATTGGTGTGGGCTGCCATTCCCTTCTTCCCAACCCAGGAGATCTTCCCAACCCAGAAGTCAAATCCAGGTCTCCTTCATTGTAGGCGGATTCTTTCTCATCTGAGCTACCAGGGAAGCCCAAAGAATGTGTACCATTAAGTAACCCAAAGAAGTTATATGTTAAAGATACTGTCTAATTGAACCTGAATTGGTAGTGCCTTCAGGCACCTGGCAGAAACAAAGGATGGAGCGTTACTAATAACTTAAATCCAAGAGCACTAGACTCAATACTAGTGGAGAATTGAAATAGGACAGCAACTCACTTTAGTCTTGCTTTTTTTTAAGAGTTGGGAGTTATATTTTATTTGGTGGGAATTTTTAGGATATATTCTCACTTGGGTTTTGTGCTCTACTTTAACTGTTTTCAAGGTATATGCATATAGAATGAGTAGCACTTTTTGATTGACTAGTGAACTTTGAGTAATATATTTAGCAAGATGTACATATTCAAATAGTGATGTTAAATAAAGATACATATGTATATACACATATGATACATATATTTTACATATATGTAGAAGTTGTTTCTGTAAGAATATACAAGAAACTGGCAATCACAGTTGACTGGGGAATGATGTTGAAGAGAGGTTTACTTTTGTCAGTTTATCTTTACAGATTTTTTGCTTTATATGTTAATTTTGAGGTAACTGTAGGTTCACAAGAAGTGGCAAAAATAGTACAGAATTCCCATTCGTTTTCTGCAGCTTCCCACAATGCTAATATATAACTCTAGTTCTTTGTGCATTTTTGAATTTTGTATTCTCTGCTTATTTTATCTAGTTTAAGGCTATTTTTAAAGAAATTTTAAAATTAACAGTAAATATGATTATTCTCATGCTGTTGTATGACCAAGTAACTTGACCTTTGTATCTGCTCTTTTCAATTCAATAAACTTAAAATTTCAATTAATAAATTTTTTTATTAGACATTTTAAATTAAATATCTGCTTTAAAAATTTTATACCTTGGATTGTAGAATGAGAGATGATTAGCCTTAAATACAGTAATTGATATGTTTTTCTTAGGGGGGATTTTAAATTGCATTGGAAACTTAACTTTAGTTGAAATGGAAAACAGAAATATTTGTTCTTCTTAGAGTCCTACCTAAGTTTTGATATAATGATCCTTTGGAGTAAGACTGCTGTCTGTGACCTTTGGTCAGCTTTACACAGCTTTGTTTCATGTACTGTAGTAAGTCAGTCTCTTTCTTATGGAATTGTAAGATGGACCTATATTAAACTGAATTCTGTGTTACCTTAAATAAAAGTTAAGTGATTGAGTCACAGTAGTAAATGGTGCGGCATTAAAATTTGGGATCTTCTTTTTAAAAGTCATTATTTCAAAATATCAATGTTTGAGTTTAAAAATCGTTTTCAATTTTCTCTTTTACAGGTGCATCTGAACTGTTTACTCTTTGTTCATCGCTTAGCAGAAGAGTCGCGGATAAATGCTTGTGGGAGTAAGTGTGGGGTCATTAAAAAGGAGCATGTACTGGCCGCAGCAAAGGTAAGATCTGAAATTATTTTCTGGAGCACAGTTACCTTAAAACACCACCTAGTTCGTCACCTCTGCCTGATTTAGGTTCCTTGTTCAGTTTCCTTGACTGAGTTGATGCTTAGCTTTTCATGAGTTTTAATTACAAAGTTAGATTTTCTTTATTATGTATAGTATATGTTTCTGATGGAAAAATTCATGGCCATTGCTTTAGGGGAAAATGAATGTTTGACTGCTAGTCTGAGTGATTTGTAGTAGCATTATTACCTTAAAATTTATGAAAACTTCTTCTTGATCATTTTAAGTTTACCTAATTATTTTTCTAAATTTGTTTTGAGTTGAGTGACTTCTGAATCAAATTGCTTACATGAGCAGAGAAGATTGCTTCTTACTGATATTTCTATATAATGTAAGAGTGTGATAACTTAAGGCAGAGTTTTTTTCCATATATGTTCCCAAGATTATTTTCACTTGAATGTTCCCAAGATTATTTTCACTTGATGTTAGTAGATGCCCCAACAGGAAAGGCTTCTGGGGTCAGATAAATTTATATAACCTAACATACTATACCTCCTTGAATAGTTACAATGTTATGTATAGAGAGCTCATTTCTGTGAGAATATGCAAGAAACTGGCACATGGTTCACTGGGGGATGATGTGAGAGAGACTTATTTTTTATAGTTTACCTCTTGATAAGCATTTTTTATTTAACATTTAAATAGTTTGAACTAATTATAGACCCATGGAAGGTACAAAAATACTATACTATTTCCACTGTACCTTTTATCCAGCTTCCCACAACGTAAACATTTTTATATAACTATAGTTATATAAAGTTATGAGAAGTTATCTTATATATAGTTATATATTTAGTTATCAAAAGTTATGAGAAATACACCATTAATTTGTTGAACTCTGTTTAACTTACCTTTTTGTAAATTTGGGTGTATAATGTACTTAGAATTTTGTAAATGAATTTGAGTACATAGTATTTTATTTTGCAGTCCCCATATTAACATCTTGTAGAACAGAGAAGTACTGGCCTAGGGTATAAATCTATTTGATGACTTTCGTGAGAGTCTAGAAATGGCATGCCCTGGCGTTTTTTAAGGGGCTTTAAATTCTCTTACAATTATAAACATTTCGACTAGTTTCTGGACTGTTAAAGTCAATGTTAAGTGTTTTCTGTAGGTAAAGCAAGGCTTAAGAACATGAGGAGTCTATGTGTGTATCTTAAATTTAGGATTGGTTTGCTTTTGTTAGTGAATTATAAGTAGACTTACCTAAAAGAAGGTAAGTTCTTTAAAAGAATTTTTTTGTGTGTATATATTCTGATCTCTAATGTTCTTTGTCCTTTACAACTTAAGATTTCATTTTTACTTTTTCTTTTGGGCTTTGTGTTGTGAAAATTATCTACGTAACAAGTTTTTCAGCTTGAGATGACTGGCCTTGGTCTCTGATATAATTCTACCCTAAATAGAGGAAATTTGGTGTTTGGATGAATTTGTATTGGTTTATGGTTGTTATATTCCTGGTTTATAATAGGATTTTCAAGTTTTAGAACATATCTTAGCTCCCTGAATTACTAAATTTTCTACCTCAAGTTGGGAGCCATTAATCTGGACACTTTTGGCACAATTGAAGAAATTAACATCTAGAAGTGACTATTATAAAACTAGATTTTGAGAATCTAGGCATGTTTCACATTCTCTGAGAGAATTAGACTGTTTTAGAGAAGTGTAAGACAATTTATAAGTCTAAAGATTCCCTAATCACATTCCAAATTGGGTTTTATGCATTCAGAGACTTGCATGTTATACACATAGGACTTTTAAACTTTTTGTTGAGTAATTGTGTTTTATTTGCCCTAGGTATAATGTAAATCTTCATTTTCTGCCCCTCACAGGTAATTCTGAAGAAGAGCAGAGGTTAGAAGTTAAAGAACACATTTTTGAAAATTGTATGATGTATTATTTTAGGTGGTAACAGATCATGAAAGCACTTTTTATAAAGCAGTTAATATTGTGTATTAAAATATTTGCTAGTTGAAGGATGTGTGTATTTGTATGTTTTTTGCTGGTATTGAAATATCTCAAACACATGGAACTATATAATCTTTGTTTTTGAGGAATTATTTCAAGTTCATCCTACTTCCCTTTTGTTGGTATTGCAAATGTTTTACATATCAAAAATGAAATCTTAGTGTATGAAGTAGCTTGCAGAGATGTATTTCTTAGAATTAAGTTTATAAGTATTTAGATGTACTCACTGTTAATTAGGGAATCAATTTAATCTCTGAAGGAAGACAATGTACAGTCAAATTTAGGTACATTTTAAATATTTTAACTGTTTAATACCTTTGCATAAGCAGTGCAGTCTGCTTTTATGTTAGGCCAATAGTATACTGAAATAATTTCTTGACTGTAAACACTGGCAGAGTGTTTTCAAAGCCTATTCTCTTCAAAACCAAAAAAAAAAAAAAAAAATTGCAGAGCAAACGGACTGATTTTCTTCAAGTCACACAGATTTAACAGATGGGTGTCTGTTCCTCCCAAGAAATCTTTTAGAAGTTTATTGCATATCATCTAATAGTTGTGTTTTTACATTTTGTTTTTAAATAATTATATATTGCAACTTGAAGTTGCAAAAGTAGTACAGAGAAGTCCCCTTGTACTCCATACCCAGTTTTCTTCCAATGTAAATAATTAGAGTACAGTATCAAAACCAGAAATTTGACTTGGTATAGTATGTGTATAATTCTGTACCATTTTTGCACATTTGCAGATTTATGTAACCACCACTCCTATCAAGATACAGAACTATTTCATCACCACAAAGTCCTCCATCATGCTTTTCTTTTATAAATTACACCCAGCTTCCCACAACCACTGCACATACAACCTCCCTCATACCCCTACCATCTCTAAGCCCTGGCAACCACTAATCTGTTCTCCATCTCTATGGTTTTGCCATTGTGATGGAATCATACCGGTTTTGCCTTTGGGGAATTTGATTTTTTCGGTTGTCTTAACTTTCTTGATCCTCCAAGTTGTTGCTTATAGCAGTTTGTTCCTTTTTTATTACTGAGTCATCCTGTTCCCTCGTATTTATGTACCACAGTTTGTGTAGCTATTTACTCATTAGGAATATTTTGATTATTTCTAGTTTTTTGTTGATTATCATAAATAAAGCTGTTATGAGCAATTGTGTACCAGCTTTTATTCAGTTTTAATTTCACTGGGATAAATGCCCAGTAGTATGATTGCTGCTGGGTTGAATGCTAAGTATATGTTTCAGTTCAGTTCAGTAAGTCAGTTGTGTCTGACTCTTTGCAACCTGGTGGACTCTAGCACGCCAGGCCTCCCTGTCCATCACCAACTCCCGGAGCTTGCTCACACTCATGTCCATCAACTTGGTGATGCCATCCAAACATCACATCCTCTGTCATCCCCGTCTCCTCCTGCCTTCAATCTTTCCCAGCATCAGGGTCTTTTCAAATGAGTCAGTTCTTCACAAGTATTAGAGTTTCAGCTTCAGCATCAGTCCTTCCAATGAATATTCAGGACTGATTTCCTTTCGGATTGACTGGTTTGATCTCCTTGCAGATCAAGGGACTATCAAAAATCTTCTCCAACACCACAGTTCAAAAGCATCAATTCTTTGGTGCTTAGCTCTCTTTATAGTCCAACTCTCACATCCATACATGACTCCTGGAAAAACCAAAACTTAGGCTAGATGGACCTTTGTTGACAAAGTAATGTCTCTGCTTTTTAATATGCTGTCTAGGTTGGTCATAACTTTTCTTCCAAGGAGCAAGTGTCTTTTAACTTCATGGCTGAAGCCACCATCTGCAGTGATTTTGGAGCCCAAGAAAATAAAGTTTGTCACTGTTTCTATTGTTTCCCCATCTGTTTGCCATGAAGTGATGGGGTCAGATGCCATGATCCTAGTTTTTTGAATGTTGAGTTTTAAGGCAACTTTTTCATTCTCCTCTTTCACTTGCATCAAGAGGCTCTTCAGTTCCTCTTCACTTTCTGCCGTAAGGGTGGTGTCATCTGTTATCTGAGGTTATTGATATTTCTTCCAGCAATCTTGATTACAGCTTGTGCTTAATCCAGCCTGGCATTTCACATGATGTACTCTGCATATAAGTTAAATAAACAGGGTGACAATATACAGCCTTGACGTACTCCTTTCCCAATTTGGAACCAGCCTGTTTTTCCATGTCCTGTCCTAACTGTTCTTGATCTGCATATAGATTTCACAGGAGGCAGATAACGTGGTCTGGTACTCCCATCTCTTGAAGAATTTTCCACAGTTTGTTGTGATCTACATAGTCAAAGACCTTGATGTAATCAATAAAGCAGAAGTAGATGTTTTTCTGAAATTCTCTTGCTTTTTCTACAGTAAATGTTTTTAAAAAGGAAATGTCCAAATTATTTTCCAGAGTGGCTGTACCATTTTGTATTCCCATTAGCAGGTTGTGAGGTGGTAATGTTTTCCTTATTCTCATGAACACTTGATAGTTATTTTTTATGTTAGCTGTTCTGATAGGAATGTTTCACCATTTTTTTTTCTTTAATCATGCTTTTTAATTTACATTTCCCTAATAGCTAAAGATGTTGCACATATTTTCGTATGTTTGTTGTCCATATTTTATCTTTGGCAAACTGTTTCTTCATATCTGTTGCCATTTTCTTATTGGATTGTTTTTCTAATGTTGAATTTTGAGAGTTCTTTAGGCATAGGTCTTTGGTCGCATGTGTGGTTTCCAAATATTTTCTTCTGTTCTGTAGCTTGCCTTGTATCCTTTAACAGGATCTTTCAAAGATCAATGATTTTCAGATGAAGTCCAATTTATTTTTTAATTATTTTTCATGCTATTGGTGTCACGTTTAAGAACTCTTCACCAAGTCCTACATCTTGAAGATTTTCTCCTGTATTATTTTACAAGTTTTATAGTCTGTTTTATGTTTAAATCTCTTATTCACTTGTTCCAGCACCATGTTGAGAAGACTGTCTTTCCTCTATTGAATTTCTTTACTTTTGTTATAGATCTGTCAGTCATACTTGTGTAGGCTTCTTCCTAGGTTCTCCATTCCACTGATTTGTTTTAGTCTCTCCATCAGTAACACATAGCCTTTATTACTATGGCTATATAATTAGTTTTAAAATCTGATAGAATGATTCCCCTCACTTGATTCTTTTTAAGAATTGTTTGGCTTTTCTAATCCTTTACTTTTCATATACATTTTAGAATAATCTTGTTTGTATCTACTAAGAACATTGCTGGGGTTTTGTTAGGAGTTGCATTAAATTGTGTGTTAATTTGAGGGAAGATTGACATCTTTCTGTTGAGTCTTTCAAACCATGAATAAAATAATGAAATGAGAAAGTTCACTATGTCATTACTTTAGGGTAGATCTTCTGGTGACAGATTTTTGTTTCCTTCCTCTGAGAATGTCTTGATTTCCCTTCATTCTGAAGCATATTTTCACTGGATAAAGAATTTCACTGGATTATAACTTCTTTTAGCACTGGTATCACTTCCTTTGACTTCCATAGTTTTTGATGAAAATCTGTTGTAATTTAAAATGTTTTTCTCGTGTTATAGTGCATTGTTTCTTTGGCTACTTTAAAGATTTTTTTCCCCCGACTTCAGTATTTAGAAATTTGACTGTGATTGTGTTTTGCCATGGATTTTATTGGGTATATACTATTTGGAGGTCACTGAATCTTTGTGTTTGTTTTTTGACAAATATGGGGAACTCAGCACTGTATTTTTCCTTTGGTCCTAAGTTAGTAGCTAGTCCTTTGTCTTTTCTTCTGTTTCACACACATCCCCCCCGCTCCCCACATGTATGTAAAATATGTTTACTCTGTCTTCTTGAAAACAGAAGTCCTAAAAGACTTTGGTGAAGTTACCAACAGCTAAGTAAAATATTTTGTTTTTAATAAATATTACAGAAGGAAAAAGAAAATCTTGAAAATTGTCACACGAAATGATCTCATTAACTACAGTGCCAGTTTGGAATTTGTCAGAGTTTTGTAATATACCTTTGGCTCTGGTGAATGCCAGTACTGCTTTTGTGGTTAGTAGATTTGAGACTCCTAATTAATGAATCACAAGTCCATTTAGATTTATTTTGGATATCCTCCCACCTAAAGTTTTAATGGGCTTCCCTTGTGGCTTGCTAGGTAAATCAGAATTTTGTCCTACTTGTAATTTATGTCCTGGTTTCCTCAGAGTTTTGAAGTATTACGAAAAGTGCCCAACATAGACTTGGCTCTTGGTTTTATTTAATGATGGTATGTTGAATAAAGTCAATTTTTTTGAATTATGTAATTACAGTTTAGCAAAATTTGGAAATAAAATGAGAGTTCTAGGATATCCTATTATAATGATATTGCAATTCTTGAAATGTACTTAACAAAATAATTTCCCTATGAGATGAACTAAAACTTTTTTTTCCTTTTCAAGATTGGGTCCTTCACTCGTTAAGCAGCTTTGGCTTGTTCCTTTTGATGCTTATGTTGAAAAATGCCTCCACCCTTCCCAGAATTTTTTACTTTCCTCTATTGTACTGTCTAGTGTACATGTACTGTACATCTGGCAGATGTGGAAACCTACCACCAACTTGAAGAAGGAATTTATCTTAAACATGTGTAAAAAATTTCTCTATCCAGTATGGGGCTTCCCAGGTGGCTCTGTGGTAAAGAATCTGCCTCCTAAGCAGGAGACCTGGGTTCAATCCCTGGGTCGGGAAGATCCCCTGGAGAAGGAAATGGCAACCCACTCGAGTATTCTTGCCTAGGAATCCCATGGACATAGAAGCCTGGTGGGCTACAGTCCACGGGGTCACGAAAAAGTCAGACATGACTTAGCAACTAAACAGCAAAACTGCATCCAGTATACAGCTGACTAGGACTTCACTTCTAGTGTGCAATACATGGCTTGGAACACGTAAATCTTTTTTTTTTTTTTTTTGCTTAATTTATTTATTTTAATTGGAGGCTAATTACTTTACAATATTGTGGTGGCTTTTGCCATACATTCACATGAATCAGCCATGGGTGTACATGTGTTCCCCATCCTGAACCCCCTTCCCCATCCCATCACTCAGGGTCATCCCAGTGCACCAGCCCTGAGCACCCTGTCTCATGCATCAAACCTTGACTTGCAGTCTGTTTCACATGTGATAATATACATGTTTCAATGCTATTCTCTCAAATCATCCCACCCTTGCCTTCTGACACAGAGTCCGAAAGACTGTTCTATACATCTGTGTCTCTTTTGCTGTCTCGCATATAGGGTCATCATTACCATCTTTCTAAATTCCATATATGTGCATTAGTATATTGTATTGGTGTTTTTCTTTCTGGCTTACTTCACTCTGTATAATAGGCTCCAGTTTCATCCACCTCATTAGAACTGATTCAAATGCATTCTTTTTAATGGCTGAGTAATATTCCATTGTGTATATGTACCACAGCTTTCTTATCCATTCATCTGCCAATGGACATCTAGGTTGCTTCCATGTCCTGGCTATTGTAAACATTGGGGTAGACATGTCTCTTTCAATTCTGGTTCCCTTGGTGCGTATACCCAGCAGTGGGATTGCTGGGTTGTGGAACATGTGAATTCTTTAAGTGAATGTATCACATTTTATATGTTCAGACAGAGTGAAATACCATGGATGGAGTTTCATAACATTATACAGGAGGTGGTGACCAAAACCATGCCCAAGAAAAAGAAATGTGGAAAAGCAGAATGGTTGTCTAAGATGGCCTTACAAATAGCTGACTAAGTGAAAGGCAAAGAAGAAAAGGAAAGATATACCCATCTGAATGCAGAGTTCCAAAAATAGCAAGAGAGATAAGAAAATCTTCCTCAGTGATCAATGCAAAGAAATAGAGGAAAACAACAGGCTGGGAAAGCCCTCTTCAAGAAGATTAGAGACACCAAGGGAACGTTCATGCAAAGATGGGCACAATAAAGTACAGAAACAGTATGGAACTAACAGAAGCAGAAGATATTAAGAAGCAGTGGCAAGAATATACAGAAGAACTGTATAAAAAATGTCTTAATGACCCAGATAACCATGATGATGTGATTGCTCACCTGGAGCCAGACATCCTGGAGTGTGAAGTCAAGTGGGCCTCAGAAAGCATTGCTACGGACAAAGCTAGTGGAGGTGATGGAATTCCAGCTGAGCTATTTCAAATCCTAAAAGATGATGCTTTCAAAGTGTTGTACTCAATATGCCAGCAAATATGGAAAACTGAGAGACAATACTTTGCCAACAAAGGTCCATCTAGTCAAAGCTATGGTTTTTCCAGTAGTGAGAGTTGGACCACAAAGAAGGCTAAGTGCCAAAGAATTGATGTTTTTGAACTGTGATGTTGAAGAAGACGCTTGAGAGTCCCTTGGACAGCAAGGAGATCAAACCAGTCAATACTAAAGGAAATCAACCCTAAATGTTCATAGGAAGGATTGATGCTGAAGCTGAAGCTCCAGTACTTTGACCACCTAATGCAAAGAACTGACTCATTGGAAAAGACCCTGAGTCTGGGAAAGGTTGAGGGCAAGAGAAGAAGGGGGCAACAGAGGATGAGATGATTGGATGGCAACATTGACTCAATGGACATGAGTTTGAGCAAACTCCTGGAGATAGTGAAGGACAGGGAGGCCTGATGTGCTGCAGTCTATGGGGTCGCAAAGAGTTTGACACAACTGAGTGACTGAATAACAACAATCGCATTTTATAATATAAATTAGTAGAAAATTGTATTTGTCCTCTTATCCACTTTGAGGGAAACATATCTCAGGTATAATTATGTCTTACCCACTTCACATTTAAATTCTTTAAAACCCAACTTAACCACTTCCTTAGCCTTCTCAAATCTATCTACTGATTTCCTGTAGCACTCCTTTATATAAGGCATGCACCTAGTAAGCTAGTGCACACAGGTCATACAGATAGTGTTAAGTTAACCCCTACCTCCAGTTGTTTTTTAATGTATGTAAATCTGAACTCAACTTTTCCCTCAAATTCATTTATTTTCCATTGCAGTCCATTTTTGCAGTTAGCGAAACTAAAAACGAGATTTAACCTTGAGTCTTCCTGTTTCATATCCATCTATCTCCTTCTGTTGTTCAGTTAAATATGTCGCCAAGATCTGACTTTGAATCCTAAGTCTATCCCTACCTCTTCCCATACCCACTGCGTCATTTCAGATTCTCTTTCAATGTCTAATACAGGAAATATGTACCTGACCCCTGAATTATTACAGCATCCTGTGTGATTTCCTTGACTCTATAGTTTCCTATCCTGCCTACATCCAGCCTCTAGTCCATCTCCACAGAATTGGAATTGTCTTTGAATAAAATGTATACCCAATCATGTCATGTTTCCACTGAGCATCTTTCTGTGGCTCATAATCTTAGATTAAAATGAAACTTCTGAGTCTGATTATAACTATTTGTGGTTTGGAACTTAGAGTTATGTATGTATAGGCAGAGATTATTTTTTATCAAGCTTTCTCTGAAGGTGAGTGAATTAATGAGCCAAGAGCCAGGTATTCATGCTAAGGAACTCTAAAAATTCAGAACATGGAGAACTTTATCATGAACTATCCATGTCATCCTCATGGCCTCTCTGTAATTAATGTAATTTCATTAGAGAAGAATCCACCCCCTCTCCCTCCTGGGATAAACTTTCTGAGAATGGACTGTCCCACATTTAGGTCTTTACTTAATCATTTTGTTATTGCCCCATCTTACTCTCATTCTGCATTGTATGTGGCAATCTGGACTCGGGAGAGGCCCCAGAGTTCTGCTTGGACAGGTCAGCTGTCTGCTGCAGCATCTGCTACTCCTGTTGTTGCCTATAACCTCTTTGGCTGTGCCTCAGCACTCAGAATATATCCTCTTTGCATCTAGAAGATTCTTGAAGTCTACATCTTAGCTATTCAATTTTGATTTATACCTTTTTATACTTTATTATTTTAAAGAAGTCTAAGGAGGGAAAGCATGTGTGTATGGTTCTTCTTGGACAGAAAGCCTCATAGATTCTTAGTCTGACGTAAAAGTAATAATTCGTTTAAAGCATTATTGTACCAAGATTTCAGTGTCTTACTTGCAATATAAATACACATTTTTGATATGAAATTGTTTAGTATAAAGATAAATTATAGATAATAGGATTTCTCATGAGTGTAAGTTTGAAAAAAAAAATGCATCTAGAACCTATAATGCTCAAGAGTTCTGTAAAGTTATGTAAAATTAATCTTATTTTTTCATTTGACTTTATTTTAAAATAATAGCTGAACTAGGAAATTTAAAAGGTAAAAATAGCACTGCTGGGAGTTAGATGTTGTTTCAAGGATATATCTTGGTGACGTTGGGACAGTTTTGGCATGTATAGTCAAATTTTATTTTAAAAACAAAACATAGAAATACATTTTAAAAGAAAAATGGCCTACATCTGTTAATTCTCAGTTCGAAGATTGCTGGACTCCCAGCTGGCCATGTATTCTGGGGTGGAATAACTAGAGATCATAAACTGTTGTCCGAGGTACTGTGTGTGGCTTGCAGAGAAGTATTGTTTGGTCCATATAATTTTTTAAACATTGAGTTAGTTGATCACATATTAATAATTAAATTCTACATGCAACTTTAATTTCTGGCTTCTTTTGAAAAAATTGTGCAATATGGAAATAATACAGCCACAATCAGTTGGTCCTACATAACCTCTCCTTTCAGATGAAGACATTCTTTGGTATTTGGTTCACTCCACTTAGTCAGGCCTGCCTTAGTTAACTGCTACATTTCTGTAGGTATTTGAAATCACAACCCATTTGAACACTTAAAAAGTTGGTATTTCTTTTGACATTCCTGGTTAATTTTAGTGGCGTGCCCTGGCTATGACTCAGTTATTTCTCTTTCTCAAGTGTTTGGTAGCACTTAGCTTTGTATCATTGGTTCCAAAGCTTGCTCAATTACAAGTTGAATAATAGCAGCCAGATTCTTAAAGAATCTGGTCTTGGGCAGTAGAAGTAGGGCTAAATATTTGAGCCCATTCAAGCATATCTCCCAATCAACCTCACCTCTCCCATCCAAAAGAGACTCAAATATCTTAAGATTTCCTGTTTCCATGTAAGTTGGATTAAGACTTCTGTCCAATTTGCAACTTCCCCATGGCTCAGTAAAGAATATGCCTGCAATGCAGGAGACCTGGGTTTGATCCCTGAGTCGGGAAGATCCCCTGGAAAAGGGAATGGCTACCCACTCCAGTATTCTTGCCTGGAGAATTCCAGACAGGGGAGCCTGGTGGGTTACAGTCCACTGTGTTGCAAAAAGTCGGACACAACTGAGCAACTAACACACACATGAGGAGTTTCTTACACTTCCTTCATATAGTGCACAATTAATAGTGCCATATAGGATTTGCTTTTCTGTATATTTAACATCAAGAAACACCTTTTCCAATTGTACTTACTTCAGTAATGTCTCTTTTCCCTTAATGATGCTGTGCCAGGAACCATAACAGTGCACACTATTTATCTTACATTCAGTCCATTGCATCCTGAGTCAAAGGATTTGACAGGAATTGTGCAATGCACTCTACACGTAGTTCTAAGCTGTCTCCTAGAGGCATTTGGTACTAAACCTGAGGTCCAGAATTCTGCATTATAGTCCCACAGAATGTGCTACTGTGCCTGCATCAATTAAGCATTTGATTATATTACTGTTGAATGGATGAGTGACAGAAACGATCACTTAACACCTTAAAACCCAGCCCCTTTTGATGTTATCTTTGTTGTATCACATTTAAAGGAATAAAAACAAGTCTTCAAAATTTACCTAAAGATAACTTTAGACTTTCTTAAAGGCACAATATTCAGTTTTCTGTATTTTATCCAGAGAGCTTCTAAAGTTTTTTGTCTGATAGATTTCACTTCCCTATTTATGAATTCTGAAAATTTCTGCTGCTTTCACTCTCTCCGCAAGACTGCTGCACCATTTTCCCTCAGTGTTTAATAGCGCCTCCTCTTTTCCCCCTGCACTGAGCTTTCAAATATTCCTGTGACCACCTGACCCTTTATGTCTGGTGCTCCCCGCACCCACTATCTATTCTAAATGTAACTTTTTTGTCAAGTTTGCTTTTCTCATGAGAATCAGCTCTGTTGTGAATGGGTGAATAAAATTGTCCACTTTATTACATACACATCAAAGAAAACTTGAATGAAGGACATTTAATGTGCTTCTTGTCTTGTTCCTCTTCAAAATTCTTTTATCTACTGTTAGGTAGTTAGAATAGGAAAAAGGAGTTCCGAATGGCAGTGGCTAAGACAAGGGAGGGAAAAAGCCCGCAAAAATAGAACAAAGGAAGGCCCGAGGACCAGAGTCAGGACCTCAGGTAAAATAAACAGCTCCCCTGGCTAGCCCAATTTACATAGGGTAGGCTCAGCAGGAGGAGAAAAAAATATATAGAAAAAGGATTCAAAATTGAGCCGGAGGCCTCTTTTCTCTCGTTTTTTGGGTCTGCCCATCCTCATGCCTCAAGGATGTATTTTCCTTTGCTTGCCAAATAAAACTGAGTTCTAACACAGAACTGTAACACTGGTCTGTCCAGTCACTTCAGGTTTTTGCTGCGGTGAGACAGAACCAAGGAAATTACACACTTCCCCAACATCTACCTAACCATGATTGAGAGAGAGGCATGAAGAAGAGTTACTAAAATAGTGTAAGATAAAGGAAATTTAGTATTGAAGCAAGTTGTGACTGAGTAAAAGCAGCTCAGAAGACACTGGTTTTGCAGGACGATTGAGATATTTCTCAATCTCATCTCATGACAATTGAGATTATGGAACAACAGACTGGTTCCATATCAGAAGAGGAGTATGTCAAGGCTGTGTATTTTCAACTTGCTTATTTAACTTATGGGAGTACATCATGAGAAATGCTGGGCTGGATGAAGCACAAGCTGGGATCAAGATTGCTGGGAGAAATATCAATAACCTCAGATATGCAGATGACACCACCCTTATGGCAGAAAGCGAAGAAGAACTAAAGAGCCTCTTGATGAAGTGAAAGAGGAGAGTGAAAAAGTTGGCTTAAAACTCAACATTCAGAAACTAAGTTGGCATCTGGTCCCATCACTTCGTGGCAAATAAATGGGGAAACAATGGAAACAGTGAGAGACTTTATTTTTGGGGGGGCTCCAAAATCACTGCAGATGGTGACTGCACCCATGAAATTAAAAGATGCTTTCTCCTTGGAAGAAAAGTTATGACCAACCTAGACAGCATATTAAAAAGCAGAGACATTACTTCATCAACAAAGGTCTGTCTAGTCAAAGCTATGGTTTTTCCAGTAGTCATGTATGGATGTGAGAGTTGGACTATAAAGAAACCTGAGCACTGAGGAATCGATGCTTTTGAACTGTGGTGTTAGAGAAGACTCTTGAGAGTCCCTTGGACTGCAAGGAGATCAAACCAGTCAATCCTTAAGGAAATCAGTCCTGAATATTCATTGAAAGGACTGATGTTGAAGCTGAAACTCCAATACTTTGGCTGCCTAATGCTTTGAACAGACTTGTTTGAAAAGACCCTGATGCTGGGAAAGATTGAGCGTGGGAGGAGAAGGGGTCAACAGAGGATGAAATGATTGGATGGCATCACCAGCTTGATAGACATGAATTTGAATAAGCTTCGGGACTTGGTGATGGCCAGGGAAGCCCGGTGTGCTGCAGTCCATGGGGTCGCAAAGAGTCGGACACGACTGAGCGACTGAACTGAACTGAGATATTTTGTTTTTACTAGAAACCTGAAAAGATAGTTATTATTCATAATTATGCACTTAAACTCAAATCAGGAAACTCAGATTCAGAGAGCAGTAGTTTGGTGCTCATAATCATGCTCAAAATTGCATGTGCTGGGCAATTTTCAAGCAGATAAAAATGCTGAAGAAAATGATCCTGGTGAGTCTTGAGATCTTGAGTGATGTGAAATGACTAGAATTTCATAATTTTAAGGTAGAACCATGTACTACTGGAGTCATAGCATAATGAATTCAGATCACCTAGCCTAATCTTTAAATATTGTAAACTTGGGGGTCAGAGATAATTAAAATGGAATTTTGACCTTTTTACACATTTTCAGAGATATACACGAGTTGTGATCAAACCACAACTAGGATAGCACAGTATAAAGAAAAACAGTGTTATCTATGTGTAAAACTATGTGTTTATGATGAAAAGAGGCTATTCAAGCTACTCTTAGGGTTTTCAGTAACTAGTTAAGCAAGAAAAACATTTCTGTTTTTCTTTTTCCTACATCTTATCCACAAAGCATTAAATGAAAAGGAGAATTTTTATGTTTTGTGGCCATATGTGTTTCTTTTCCCTGTGTTTTGTGGGTGATGAAATACCTTAATTGTGAAGTCCAGGTTTCTGGTTAAGCAATTTGTTCTTAGTGGGCTTTTAAATCAAATGTTATCTCTGAGTTTTGAGAGTTAAGTCTGCCAAGATTTAAATGAGAAAAAGCATTAATTTTGATCCCTACTGGCATTAAATTTTAAGACTTTGTAGTTGTAAAGCATAAATACTAAAAATTCAAATTTGAAAAATAAAATTGCCATTTTAAGAAGTTTTTTCTTTGCAGAGAAAAACAATGCAATATGATGTATGTGCCTTATAGTTACGTTTTGCTTCAGTTCTTATGTTTAGTGTTTGATCCATTTTGAGTTAATTTTTGTGTGTGGTGTAAGAAAGGGGTTCGGTTTCACTCCTTTGCACATAGATATTCAGTTTTCCCAACCCCATTTATTTAAGAGTCTATTATTTCCCCATTAAATGCTTGGCGCCCTTGTCAAAGTTGGGCTGGTCAGGGACTTCTCTGGCAGTGCAGTGGTTAAGAATCCGCCTTACAATGCAAGGGAAACAGGTTTGATCTCTGGTTTGGGAACTAAGATCCCACACGTCACAGAACAGCTGAGCCTGCATGTGCACTGAAAGATCCTGCATGATGAGTGAAGATCTCCGGTGCCACAACCAGGACCCGAGGCAGCCAAATAAATATTTTAAAAATGAGTTGGTCATATATGCATGGGATTATATCTGGACTCTCTCCTCTGTTCTCCTGGTGTATGTGTCTTTTTTTAATGCCTGTACCATACGACTTTGATTACTATAGCTTTGTAATATAGCTTGAAACCAGGAAGTATTATGCCTCCAGCTTTGTTCTTCCAAACAAAGCTTCCAAAAAAATCATCTTAGGATTGCTTTGACTTTCGGGGGTCTTTTGCAGTTCCATAGAAATTTTAGGAGAGTTTATTATTTTTTTGTGAAAAATGCTGATGGACTTCTGATAGGGATTGCAATGAATGTGTACATTGATTTGAGTATGAACATTTTGACAAAATTGCTTCTTCAAATCCAGGAACATGATATCTGTTTCCATTTGTTTGTGTCTTCAATTTCTTTCTCATAGTTTTTCAGCATTCAGGTCTTTTACATCCTTGGTTAAATTTTATTCATAAGTATTTTAGTGTTTTTGGCACTTTCTCTGAACATAGTCAAGGTTCTGTCGTTAAAGAAAGGAAAAGCATATATTAGATATGTGTCTCTGGCAGAAGAGCTGTTTTGTAGAACCCACTGATTCTACAAAAGATACATACTAAAATCATTACGTTTAAAGCCTCAACATATTAGGCTGGAGTTCTTTCAGCCATTGAATGCAGAATCAGGATATTTGTTACTCTCTTTGATCTTATTGCTTTCTCAGTCTGTGTGGCCAGAGGAAATACAGATTTTACTAGTGAGAAAATCTGGAAAATATTTGTAATTGGAGGGCCAATTTATGAATATGAAAAATAATACATAAATATGTGGTTTCAAGCATGTTTAAATAAAACATTTTATTTTCATATTTATAGTTTTAATGTTCAACATCTTAAATTATATTTGCAAAATTGTGTGTCATTTTATCCTCTTGGTCTCTAATATTATCTGTGATCCCAGATAAAGTAACCTTCACTTTAAATGACTGGTGTACTTAAAACAATTCAATACCAGGAAATAAACGTAGCCAGATAGATTATCAGGATACCTAGTACACCCTTTTCCCCAAATGATATGTGATGTAGGTGTGGAATTGTATAGCCAAAGATATTTAGTTAGTCAGATCACTGAATTGGTGAAATATTCCTATAAGTTTTAAGAATGAGGCTCTGAATATATGTGGTTATTTGAAATACATTTTGGACAAGTTTCCAGCAATGCAGAAGAAGTTAAAATGTCTAGCCAAAAGACTGAATCACTGAAGAAGTGCAGAAAGAACCAGCAATAAACTTGGTTAAGTGTCTTTCTGGAAATGCAATCATTTCATTGTTACATAAGTCTTCTAAAGTGTTTTGGGATATTACCAGTAATATAGATTCTATACCCCTGAGTAATAAAATAAAATGTTACTGTTAGTCATTCGGAATTTTAAATATTACTTTATTTCTAGATGCAGCTGAGTCAGTTTTCTTTTTGGTTTCTAGGGGAGGCCTCAAAGTAATTATATTTTCTTATAGTTGAATAACTATGTAAACAATGTTTCTTCACATGAAAAATAATAAAGGTGCAAGATATAAATGATAGTGTTTTTGGATTCTGAAATCTTATAAATTATATAGTCCTCAAAGATTTTTATGTATGTAAGGAAATGATTTTGTAACAAAATTAGCTTTATTCTAAGACTTCCAAGAGCCAAAATAAATTAGATGGGTCTCTAAAGTAGTCTGTGGACAAGTTAGTATTATTGCAGCAGCTGATATTTTTAGGGCACTATGCTGGAGAGTGAGGGGCATAAAAACAATTAAAACATATTCTTTATCCTTAAGAAGTATACAGTTTGAGCAAATAACACAGGGAATAGCTCATGACACAGGATAGTTAACCAATATTTAATGCAATTCCACCCATAAAAATCTATGCTACTAACAGCATAGATTGCCTGTTCTGGTTATTGCTGTTTGACAAATAACCCTAAAACTCAATGGCTTAAGACAATGGTGCTTTTATTGTTTCTTATGATTCTTTGGATTGACTGGAGCTCAGCTGGGCTGTTCTTCTGCTGGTTTCACTTGAAGTCTCATACCATTGCAGTCAGATGATAATTGGGCTGGGATATCCAAGATGACTTTTTCACTCATGTATCTGGGCCTCGGGTCTCTTCCAAGTTGATTCTGTCTTCCCATAATGTCTCATCCTCTAGAACATCTTCATGTGGCCTCTATCCAATGGGGTTGCTTTAAATCATGGATTAAGGCTCCAAGAATCAGGAAGTAGACATTTTTAGTACTCTTAAATGCACTTGGATCAAAAGTACTAGGATATCCATTTTAACCCCCTTTCCATTGGTCAAGGCAGTCACAAGAGCAGCCTTTGCTGTGGTAGGGGAATAAACTCTCGATGTGAGGAAGAGCACATAGGTAACTGAGGTATTTTTGAAGGCCATCTTTGGAGATTAGACAGCACACTGCCTGATTTGTGGTCTAGGCCTTGCTCTAGGAATTCTAAGAAATGGAGGATTCTCTGAATTTGAGTGACTAAGGAAATCCCTAAAGATTAGCTTAGGCTTTTTCCTGAGTTAAAAAGAGGCATGGAGGAGATATCAGGGAAGCTGGGAGCAGAGGGAGTTATGGGATTCTCAAGAAGGATAGCATTTGCAAAGGTACACAGGTGGGAAAACAAAGTCTTTAGGTTAATAAGGACTCTGATAAAAAAAAAATTGGCCCAAAATAATAGCCATCAGAACTAACATTGCCTATTTCATTTGATATAGAAAGGACTGGTGAAGATGCACAGAAAGTAGATGGTTTTAAAAGCCTGATGCAACTCTACATATGGAGTATATTTAAAAACAGTAAAGCCAGTGACTTAAAAATTGAACCATTTTGAACTTAGAAATGAGATGGCAAAATTTGATTTGGGAGAATTTTTTTTTTAAGAGTTGAGATTTTATTCAGGCAGCTGGACAATGCCAGTCTAATGCATCATGCCACTTGAATGCAGGACAAGTAAAGAAAGACATGTGTAGACATGGCTTGGGAATTTTGCCTCTTGGATGATTAAGTTTGGTAGAGTGCAGATTCATGGCAACTTAGCTTGTATTCATTAGGACTGAGGTGAGACCTGATAGCTCAGACAGCAGACAATACAGATCTCCTGAGAGCAAATAAGTCTTGACCTTAATATAGTTATGTACACTGTGAAATGAGTCTTATATGAATTCTTAGTAAAGCACATTATTAAAACTGCTGCCATTTTGAAATTTGAATAACAAAATTAGCTTCAGGCATATAATAATTCCATTCATTCAACACTTTTGTTGACTATTTGCTATATGAAAGTTGTTCAATACTGAGGAAATGCAATGATGTGTAAACTGTTCTCATTTTTAGGAAGTTCTTTATTTGTCTGGAATGTTCCTGTTATTTCCATACATTGACACTATTTCTGTGATCTGAAGTGAAGTGAAGTGAAAGTTGCTCAGTCGTATCTGACTCTTTGTGACCCCATGGACTATACAGTCCATGGAATTCTCCAGGCCAGAATACTGGAGTGGGTAGCCTTGACCTCCAGAGAATCTTCCCAACCCAGGGATTGAACCCAGGTCTCCCACAGTGCAGACAGATTCTTTACCAGCTGAACCACCAGGGGATGAACATAAATTAATCTCTTCTACAAGATATTCCTAAACAATCTGGAGAAACAAACATTCCCAGTGACCAAGTCTTATTTGTTCCCTAGGTTTTTCAAAGTTAATGCTGTGCTGAAGCTTTCATACTTCACATTCGTTCAGGCATTTATCGAGTTCCATGTATGAGTTAGAGACAAGTCAAGATGGCTTTTGAACTGTGACCTGTATTATGAGAAGGATTCAGCCTTGAGATCTGGTTGCAGCACAAAAGCCCTGAAGAAGAAAATAAACCTAATGTATTCAATTAGGTTTATTGAATATTAGCCTTGCTGTAGCATGCAGAAGAAGAAGTAAGTTAGAACAGATAACGTGTGGCATCTGAGGCCATAATATGGACTTTGAAATTTATTCTGAGTGAGGAGGGAAGATATTGGAATGTTTTGAGCAGGGAAGTGACATAACTATAATTTAACTTTTATTTCTGATTCCTGATGGAAGAGAAAGTGTAGAGGAGCAAGGGCCAGGAGGATGTCAGGAAGCTGTTACAATAGTCAACAGAGATGATAGCCACCTGCGTTAGATAGGAGTAGGGAATTGGTGAGACATTGGATGCTCTCTGCCCCTCACCACTTTGTCCATCCCGTTTTTGCTCTCCACGTATTTCCCCTTTCCTCTCGACTAGTTAGTGAGTGCCTATCTTGGGCCTCACAGCATTTCATGCCTTTTCCAGCCCTCTTTTCTCTCCTACTTTACTTCCTCTGTTGTTTCTTGCCCATATTCCTCTCCTGTTTTTTTTTTTTTTCATATCATTTGTTTCTGTTTTTCCCCTTTTGTCTTACTCACCACTACTTTAGCTTTATGCAAGCCTTACATAGACTGCCTTATTCCTATTCACCGATGAGACTAATTTATCCTTTTGAAGAGGCAAATGAAGGGTCCAGTCTTTGCTAACTTATCCAGTCTAGAAAATTTAAAATACTCAGATCTAGTTTTTCTGTCCTATACAGGGGTGTGTAGAACTAGTTCTCACTGTGTCCTTGACTGACTCTGGAGAGGTCTCAAATTGCAGTGGCTCATGATAGGAAGCCATCAGTAAACACAGCTTGCATGTCCTGTAGCTGAAACTGGCTGAGATACCCAGTTCTGATATGGCTGTGCTTATGAGTTTTACTTGGTGCTAGGAATGGCTAAGTGAATACATGAGTGGAAATAAAAATTTGCTACAGAAGAGGAAGGATTTTCTAGTCTACCCAAGCTGATAAACATGTATCCTTGTGTGTGTGTGTATGTGTGTGTATATATATATATATATATATTTAGTGGCTTTCATCTCCCAGACCAGATCGCAGGACACAGGCATACAAGTGTACCAGGAAGCACACCTTCCTTCTGAGACAGGATGGGCATCTTTCAAGGTCAACATATTCCTGGCCTGGGATTCCATCTGCATTTTGTTTTATATAATACTACATTAGAAATAGCTTCTCTTGTCATTCCTGTCATTAATGTTGGGAGTTAGATCAGCCAATTAGATCTCCTACGAACAGTAATAGAGTTGATAAGGCAAGGGCCAGGACGATTAAGAGAGCACAACCAGAGCAGTTACTGCAACTGAAGTTCTGGGACTGGGCATTTCTCAGTAATGACCACTGTCAGAATTTCTGTGGCTAATTCTGCCATACAAGTGCTTCCCAGGTGATGCAGTAGTAAAGCATCTGCCTGCCAATGCAGGAGATGTGGGTTCAATCCCCTGAAGTAGGAAATTGCAATTCACTCCAGGATTCTTGCTGGGAAAATTCCATGGACAGAGGAGCCTGGCGGGCTACAGTCAATGGGGGGTCTCAAAGAGTTGGACATAGCTGAGCATGCACGCATGCTGCCATACAAATCATGTTTCTAGCTATATTATTAAAACACTTAAATATTCCCTAAAGGCAAACTGAAGAGTGTGTAATACTTTTCATTAACTTGGGAACTGCCAGCAGAAAAATGTTCCCCAAGATAAGTAAAGTACCATTGATTAATAAAAGGAGGGAAGGTGGGAAGAACACATGCCTTGTGCCGATGGGAGCATCCTTGGGCTTCTGTGTGTCTGGGATGGGGCTATAGGTGGTACACTGGTTCTCATTTTGATAAAACTGCCGCATGATTAATTTATTCTGTATGTGCAGTTCAGTCTGTGTGCACACATCTTTAGGTAAAGGTGATGTTCTATTTTTATAGGTGAAGGAACTCAGCAGTATGTCAATTAAATAACATTATTTAATTAAATTTTATCTTTAAGTTTTAGAATTTGAGGAGAATGATAAAAGAATGCAGGGTCTTTTTTCCTACTTGTGTGCAGAAAGGGGGATGTGTGAATTGGGGAGAGCAGGAGAGCCCTTTGACCCAGGCTTTTATTCAGGAAGAGTATCACATTATATTGCTTTCCTTCAACTAAAGTTACATGAATAATTACAGAGATACAATTTAAGGTAAAGAGCGCATCCTTTTATGGAAACATGCATTCTCCAATTAACTGCTAACCACTTTACATATGCATCAGTTTATCTACCCCCCAGCTTCCTCTTGTAAAGGAAACAGTCCAGAATTATTTGCTACAGAATCGAGGTAGGTTTGAGTTGCTGCTATTGAAAATACTTTAATCTCTGGTAAAACATAGTAGCAGGGTCACTGTCTACTTAATTTTCAAGATGTGGTTCTTAAGTAAGCTATCCTTTTTTAATAAGTGAAGATGGGGAGGAAGGGAGAAACAAACCTAGTAACAGTTTCCACAGTGTTGCTAAACTCAGGTTGCAGAAAGTGATATTTAAGTACATTGCCAGATTTTTTTAGCCAGTGTAAGTCTGTTGTACCACAAAATTAGTACTGTTAGAAACTGTTCTCAAAAGCACACCTAAACGTACTTTAAATCCACCTTTTGTCTTGTTTTGCATAAGTAAACAACATGCTAACACACCACACACTTCAAGAGCACTATCCAGACATTACAAAGTCAGTTCCAAAGTCCAGACAATTTCCAGTTCCTCTGTCAGAAAGCAAATAGCAACAAAAGACTTATTCCAAACATAAGTCAACCAGAACCTTGGAGAACCTTCACAGTGACTTGCTTTACACAACTTCAGGAAATTTTGTGAATGACCCACAGTGGGGAGCACATAACCCTATAATACTCAGAACTATTGCCCAAGTTACACATGATGACAAGGTAAACATTTGCTTAAGAACTCCTTCAAAGGGGGAAGTGGTATGAAATAACCAGGGGGTGCTCTTCCATCTCTGAAACCCCAAATTAGCTACAGCCTTGGCTGTACCCAACACTCTTAAGGCCTGAGTGCTACAAGTGATCTCTTCCTTGGTTTCAAAGAAAACAAACTTTTCCACCAAAATACTTCCAATTGATAACCTGCTGGAATGAAGGTAGGAGTTGAGTACGCATGAATGTTGAGTGCCATTATTTCTGGTTCTTCTGTATTTCTTGCCATGTCAGCATTTGTCATCTGACTCCTAGTGACTCTGTATGTAGATACAATTTTTTATGTGTTAGTGCTTTTCTGCTGCAGAGTCCACAGTGATTGATCACTTGTGGAGTTTCTCAGCATGGATGCAATTCCCAGGTAATTGTTATAGTACCATAAAACCATGGTACACCAACTTCATTTTAGTAGTTTTACACTTAGTTATAACTCCGAATACAAGGGCCATTAAAGTTAAAATGTCCCTTGAGTTTCTTTCTAACATTACATTTATTTCAACCACTACAGATGGAAACAAAACGAAAATAATGTACTGAGCTTAAACATTCTATCCCTGAATAAAGTAAAGCTATGATGGTGAGATATTTTATCATAGTGCTTCAGGACTCATTCTTGCTGTGATAAATTGCCAAATGCACATTGGGTGCATAAAACAGGGAAGAGCTATTAATCTTATGTTGATAGTATGAACTAAAGTCCAGAAGAGAATCAGAGCTGTGTGCACACAGTAAGATACATAGAATGCATAATGTCAGACATATTTCTGTGACAATTTGAAAATATTGTTCCTGATTCCCATAGCTGCACTCCTTGGAGGAAGAGGAAATCCATTACAGATTCTTGATGGAAGAAGTTTGTGGATAAGCTAGTGAATAAAGAAGAAGCAAGAGAGGTTAGCTACTAGCGTTATAAATGAAAATACATTTTATATTGAAACTTAAAGAATTTTGACCTGGTTTTAAATGGAGAAGAAATAAACATTTTATTTTCTATTGATACGTTGTTACATCTCAGGAAGCATTTTCTTTTTGGTAGATAAATAATTGGTACTTCAGTATCTGGTCTTTTTGGGCTTCCCAGCTGTTGTTAGTGAACAACAGAACCTGCCTCCCAGTGCATGAGACATAAGAGGCTTGGTTTCGATCCCTGGGTTGGGAAGATCCCCTGGAGGAGGGCATGGCAATCCCCTCCAGTATTCTTGCCTGGAGGATCCCATGGACAGAGGAGCCTGGTGGGCTACAGTCCATGGGGCTGCAAAGGGTCAGACACAGCTGAAGCATACACACATCTGGCATTTTTATGCTGATTTTGCTAATTATGTGTTAATTGTTATTTATTGAGATGGCAAAAAATGTAATGCTGAAAAATGAATCAGTTATAGTAACTAATAAATCTACTCACTAAGCATAGCAGCACACCAGCTTGGTACCAAGTCCTTTCTGGGAAGGATGTGGATTATACAGGTAATAGACTGTCTCTAAGGAGGCCCAAATGCATGAAACTGGAGGCAGAGGTTCCCATAATCCCATGAAACAATTCTTTTGTTGAAAAGTTTTAAGAGTAACCCTTAAAATTATGAGGTCGAGACTTTGCCTTTTTCTCCTTGTAAGATGTTCCTTCATGGAAAATGGGTAAATTTATCAGAAGAATACTGGAGGAGATTTTGCTAATACTTGAGCCTGAGGTCTACATTATATGTACTTTAGGAATGAAGAAAAGATACTGGCCCCCAGTGCTGTCAGATTGGCCTTTTAGGTGAATTTAATGCTTTTGATTTTTATATGCTGTTCTGCTTCCCCTTAAACCTACACTGATTTATTCCAACCAATGTGGTCTGAATTCCATCCAACATTTTACTAATATTTATCAGTGCTAAACTCGGTATTGCTTGATAAGTCAAATTTGTTGCAAATCACTTCCAGTTGTACAAATACATTATTTACTCGTAATTGGTAAGAGCTCCATGCTGACATTAAATGAATCGACATACTCATGTAATTACCTGGGCTGGTAGTCTGGCTAAGTGTGATTGTTCTGGAGAAAGAAAAATCAAAAGAATTATAGTATAATTCCATGAAAACTATAATTTTTGACAGTTATAAAAGTAGGCATTTTCCAAAAATGTGTTTCATTTTATTGTAACAATCTTTATTTTTCTGTTTCTTTTTATAAAGTCCCTATAAATTGTCTGAAATTTGGATAGATGGATTTAAATATTTAAATCAGATCTTGGCAGCTGATGAACTGAACCTAGTTTCAAATGACCCACCCTCCAGTCTGAGTTCATGGGTTGTGCCACCAACCCCTAAAGATAAGGGTGAAATGACTCATTGCCAGGGAAAATGCTTGTGGCACAACTCCAATTTGGAACAGAGACTGACAGTTGATTTAAACTTGGGAGCAGGGGGAGAAAAGGAGCCAAACTCCACTCTGAAGCTGGAATAAGGCTGTTACAGTTCTGAAACCGTTCTCCCAGATTCACTGGGTGGCTTTCAAATTGTGTATCGAATAGAAATAATGAGACCTCAGATCTGGTACTGATTTAATCCAGAGAGCCACCATTGAGCTCAGTGATGGGCAGTGGCCCTGCTGTGGTCTCTAATGCTGGTCATGGCAAGGGGGTTCAGTCTGCTTTAGGTTGAGCTGTCACAGAAGCCACTCAAAGGACTGGAGAGGTTGATAAATCCTACTCTGGCATGGGAGTCATGTTTTAGATGTCTCTATGAGGTCATGGGCAGGAAGCACTCCCTGTCCTAAGGCTAACACATCACATAATATGTGGTAGTGGTGGTTTAGTCGCTAAGCTGTGTCCAACTCTTGTGATCCCATGGACTGTAGCCTGCCAGGCTCCTCTGTCCGTGGGATTCTCCAGGGTTTCGATTCCCTTCTCCAGAGAATCTTCCCAACCCAGGAATCAAAAAGGGTCTCCTGCATTTCAGGCAGATTCTTTACCAATAGAGCTATGAGGGAAGTCCTCATCACATCATGTGTAGTAGGCACAAAATATTTCCTTATTTAACAAGTATTTATTAAGCTTCTATTATATACCAAGTATGGTGCAACTAGTATTCAGGGTAAACAAACAGTGGCCTCCACAACACACTGTTTTAATAGTGGCTTTGCTGAAATTAAGGTAAGAAAAATGATTATTTAAAAAATTAATGATTTATGGATTTATTTATTTTATTACTCAGTCCATCCACAGACCACTTACACAACTATAATACTTATTAAATTTCAGTTAGTTCAGTCAGTTGAGTCCGACTCTTTGCGATTCCAAGGACCGCAGCTCGCCAGGATTCACTGTCCATCACCAACTCCCGGAGTTAGCTTAAACTCATGTCCATCGAGTTGGTGATGTCATCCAACCATCTCATCCTCTGTCATCCCTTTCTCCTCCTGCCTTCAATGTTTCCAGCATCAGGGTTGTTTCCAAGGAGTCAGTTCTTCATATCAGATGGCCAAAGTATTAGAGTTTCAGCTTCAGCATCAATTCTTCCAATGAACGTTCAGGACTGATTTCCTTTAGGATGGAATGGTTGGATCTGCTTGCACACCAAGGGACTCTCAAGAGTTATCTCCAACACCATAGTTTAAAAGCATCAATTCTTTGGCACTCACCTTTCCTTATGGTTCAATTCTCACACCCATACATGACTACTGGAAAACATAGCTTTGACTAGATGGACTTTTGTCAGCAAAGTAACATCTCTGCTTTTTAATATGCAGTCTAGGTTGGCCATAGCTTTTCTTTCAAGGAGCAAGCGTCTTTTAATTTCATGACTGTACTCACCATCTGCAGTGATTATGGAGCCCAAGAAAATAAATTCTCTCACTGTTTCCACTGTTTCCCTATCTATTTGCCATGAAGTGATGGGACCGGTTGCCATGATCTTAGTTTTCTGAATGTTGAGTTTTAAGCCAGTTTTTTCACTCTCCTCTTTCACTTGCATCAAGAAGCTCTTTAGTTCTTCGCTTTCTGCCATAAGGGTGGTGTCATCTGTGTATCTGAAGTTATTGATATTTCTCCCAGCAATCTTGATTCCAGCTTGTGCTTCATCCACCCTGGCATTTTGCATGATGTACTCTGCATGTAAATTAAATAAGCTGGGTGACAATATATAGCCTTGACTTACTCCTTTCCCAATTTCAAACCAGTCTGTTGTTCCATGTCTGGTTCTAACTGTTGCTTCTTGACCTGCCTACAGATTTCTCAGGAGGCAGGTAAGGCAGTCTGGTATTCCCATATCTTGAAGAACTGCCCACAATCTGTTGTGATCTACACAGTGAAAAGCTTTGGCGTAATCAATAAAGCAGAAGTATATGTTTTTCTGGTATTCTCTTGCTTTTTTGATGATCCAGCGGATGTTGGCAATTTGATCTCTGGTTCCTCTGCCTTTTCTAAATCCAGCTTGAACATCTGGAAGTTCAAAGTCTGACTTGGAGAATTTTGAGCATTACTTTGCTAGCGTGTGCGATGACTGCAATTGTGTGGTACTTTGAACATTCATTGGCACTGCCTTTCTTTGGAATTGGAATGAAACTTTCCAGTCCTGTGACCACTGCTGAGTTTTCCAAATTTGCTGGCATATTGAGTGTAACACTTTCACAGCATCATCTTTTAGGATTTGAAATAGCTCAACTGGAATTCCATCACCTCCACTAGCTTTTTTGTAGTGATGCTTCCTAACGCCCACTTGATTTCACATCCAGGATGTCTGGTTCTAGGTAAGTGATCACATCATCATGGTTACATAGGTCATGAATATCTTTTTTGTATAGTTCTGTGTATTGTTGCCACCTCTTCTGAATATCTTCTGCTTCTGTTAGATCCCTACCATTTCTGTCCCTTAATGTGCCCATTGTTGCTTGAAATGTTCCCTTGGTATCTCTAATTTTCTTAAAGAGATCTTTAGTCTTTCCCATTCTATTGTTTTCCTCTGTTTCTTTGCACTGATCACCGAGGAAGGCTTTTTATCTCTCCTTGCTATTCTTTGGAACTCTGCATTCAAATGGGAATATCTTTCCTTTTCTTCTTCACCTTTTGCTTCTCTTCTTTCTCAACTATTTCCTCAGCTATTTGCCTGCTCAGACAACCATTTTGCCTTTTTGCATTTCTTTTTCTTGGGGATGGTCTTGATCCCTGCCTCCTGTACAATGTCTGAACCTTCGTCCATAGTTCTTCAGGCACTCTATCAGCTCTCATCCCTTGAATCATTTTGCCACTTCCACTGTATAATCATGAGGGACTTGATTTAGGTCATACCTGAATGGTCTAGTGGTTTTCCCTACTTTCTTCAAGTCTGAATTTTGCAATAAGGGGTTCATGACCTGAGCCACAGTCAGCTCCTGGTCTTGTTTTTGCTAACTCTATAGAGTTTCTCCATCTTTGTCTGCAAAGAATAAAATCAGTCTTATTTCAGTATTGACTATCTGGTGATGTCCATGCTTAGAGTGTTCTCTTGTGCTGTTGGAAGAGGGTGTTTGCTGTGACCAGTGGGTTCTCTTGGCAAAAACTCTGGTAGCCTTTGTCCTGCTTCATTTTGTACTCCAAGACCAAACTTGCCTGGTACTCCAGGTATCTCTTGACTTCCTACTTTTGCATTCCATTCCCCTGTGATGAAAGGGACATCTTTATTGGGTGTTAGTTCTAGAATGTCTTGTAGGTCTTCATAGAACCATTCAACTTCACCTTCAGCATTACTGGTAGGTGTATAGACTTCGATTACTATGATATTGAATGGCTTGCCTTGGAAACAAACAGAGATCATTCTGTTATTTTTGAGATTGTACCCAAAAACTACATTTTAGGCTCTTTTGTTGACTATGAGGGCTACTCCATTTTTTCTAAGGAATTCTTGCTCACACTAGTAGATATAATGGTCATCTGAATTAAATATGCCCATTCCAGTCCATTTTAGTTCACTGATTCCTAAAATGTTGATTTTCACTATTTGACTACTTCTCATTTACCTTGATTCGTGGACCTAACATTCCAGGTTCCTACGCAATATTGTTCTTTACAGCATCAGACTTTATTTCCATCACCAGTCACATCTACAACTTGCGTTGTTTTTGCTTTGGCTCCATCTTTTCATTCTTTCTGGAGTTATTTCTTCATTCTTCTCCAGTAGTATATTGGGCACCTACCAACCTGGGGAGTTCATTTTTAGTGTCCTATATTTTTGCCTTTTCATACTGTTCATGGGGTTCTCAAGGGAATAATACTGAAGTGGTTTGCCATTCCCTTCTCCAGTGGATCACGTGTTGTCAGAACTCTCCACCCTGACCCGTTGTCTTGAGTGGCCCTACACCACATGGCTCATAGTTTCTGAGTTAGGCAAGGCTGTGGTCCCATGGGTGCATTGGGCCTTTTGAAGAAGGTCACCATTATCTTCATTACTTCCACCATAGTTTAGTCTCAGGTCAAACAATCCCCGCCCATGAACACAAAATTGGATTAAAGATTTACTGAGCATGGCCCTGCCCATCAGAACCTGACCCAGTTTCTCCCACAGTCAGTCTCTCCCAACAGGAAGCTTGCATAAGCCTCTTATCCTTCAGAGGGCAGACAGAATAAAACCCACAATCACAGAAAACTATTAAATTTAATTATCCATTATTTTTCTTTCAGTTATATATAAAAAAACGTAGCTTTGTACATTATCTCTCTGTTATAAAATTGCATTTGCCAGTGTAAACAGACAGTATATTCTATTTAAAAGTTGACTTGATTTATAACTTTTAAATGTATAGAATATAGTGTGCTGGCTTCCATTTTTATTCTCGCTCTTGCCTCAGGGCTCCCAAATGTTAGCATTCACCAGGATAGCTGGTTATTTGGTGACAGACTTTACAGTGTTTCCAACATATTATTTTCCATAAATTACTTCAAAATTGAAATGATGTAAGAAAAAAAAACTTACTGTACTTTTTACTGCAGTTTTTCTAGTGGTTTTCTTATATCCAGTTCTAATCTCTGTAAGGGTTGCCAGGGGTTATTGTGGGTGTAGAAAATTTGTCTATCTGTCTGCACCCCCTCCTCCCCATCATCTCCCCCCGCTCCCAGTTTCACTTCTAATCTTTTCTCTTGACTGATCTTCCCAGGCTCTATTCTGCTGATTTTGCCCCAGGATCTTTCCCTCTGATTCACTCTTTGTATTGACGGGAAGTTGGCCAAGTTTTAAATTTGACATCGCCTCTAAGTACTGCATTTGGTACCATCTACTACATACTCCGGCTTCCCTGATGGCCCAGCAGCAAGAATCTGTCTACAATGCAGGAGCTGCAGTAGACGTAGGTTCAATCCCTGGGTTGGGAAGATCCCCTGGAGGAGGGAAGGGCAACCCACTCCAGTAGTCTTGCCTGGGGAATCCCATGGATAGAGGAGCCTGGCGGGTTATGCTCCATGGGGTCTCAAAGAGTCGGGCACAACTAAAGCGACAGCAAAGCACTACATGCTCCTCTCCATCTCCGCCCCCCGCCCCCTGCCATGATCATCATGGTCATTGTGTCTTGTAAATAACCTAATAAACTTCTATATAACCAGAAATTCAATTGATAATATGTAAACATTATAAATCAAGAAATTGTAGTATAAATACATTCTTTTGAAATATAGAATTATATTAAAGGTAAAAGTGATCTGGGAGCTTCCCCTGTGGCTCAGTGGTGAAAAATTCACCTGTAATGCAGGAGACACATGTTCCATCCCTAGGTCAGGGATCACCTCAGTTCAGTTCAGTTGCTAAGTCATGCCGGACTCTGCAACCCCATGGACTGCAGCACGCCAGGCAGCATGCCAGGCAGCACGCCAGGCTTCCCTGTCCATCACTAACTCCCAGAGCTTACTCAACTCATATCTATTGAGTTGGTGATGCCATCCAACCATCTCATCCTCTGTCGTCCCCTTCTCCTCCCACCTTCGCTCTTTCCCAGCATCAGGATCTTTTCCAATGAGTCAGTTCTTCACATCAGGTGGCCAAAGTATTGAAGTTTCAGCTTCAGCATCAGTCCTTCCAATGAATATTCAGGACTGATTTGCTTTAGGATTGACTGGTTGGGTCTCTTTGCTGTCCAAGGGACTCTCAAACGTCTTCTCCAACACCACAGTTCAAAGGCATCAATTCTTCAGCGCTCAACTTTTTTCATAGTCTAACTCTCACACCCATACATGACTACTGGAAAAACCAAAGCTTTGACTAGACAGACTTTTGTTAGCAAAGTAATGTCTCTGCTTTTTAATATGCTGTCTAGGTTGGTCATAACTTTTCTTCCAACGAGTAAGCATCTTTTAATTTCATGGGTGCAGTCACCATCTGCAGTGATTTTGGAGCCCAAGAAAATACACTCTTACTGTTTTCCCATCTATTTGCCATGAAGTGATGAGACTAGATGTCATGATCTTAGTTTTCTGAATATTGAGTTTTAAGCCAACTTTTTCGCTCTCCATTTTTTTTGAACTTCAAAAAAAATTTTATTTTTGGTCCATTTCTTTGGATCCATTCTTGTATACTGTGTCAGTGAATTTACAAATATTCCTGTGTACTATTTTCTGCCATTTTAATGGTCTTACGCTTCAGGTAGGCAAAAGCCTTAAACAGATTGTGTGCGTGTGTGCTCAGTTGCTCAGTCATATCCAGCTCTTTGTGATGCTATGGATGCAAGCCCGCCAGCCTCCTCTGTCCATGGAATTTTCCAGGCAAGAATATTAGAGTGGGTTGCCATTTCCTCCTCCAGGGGATCTGCCTGATCCAGGGATTGTACCTGCATCTCCTGTGTCTCCTGCATTGGCAGGTAGATTCTTCAGTACTGAGCCACCTGGGAAGCCCTTAAACAGATTAGTGTTTATATTTTTGAATAGCTTGGATAGCTGGACAGTGTACATCAGAGAAACAATCCCCAAACTGACTGGCTTTTCTCTTTATAATCAAATAATTTATTCTTTCATTCAATACTTTTATTTCCCCTATTCAGCTTCTTCAAAGTCAATTCTAGGGTCACAGAGATGAATAAGACATGGCCTTGACACATCATCTTAAAGAATTAATAGGCTATTAATAGTCATTATAGTGCATCTTCATAAGCACTATGGTTGGCATATAGATGAAGTGTGTAAAGCACAAAGCTGAGAAGCAACAAGATTTGAAATGACATTCTCCACTTGAATGAAGCCAAACTTTTGGAATGTAATCTATGTAGTAACACTATTAAACATGACCACTAATTAAACACTTACTTACAATTTACTGTAGATAAATTACATCTTTTTAAAAAAATGATTCAGTGATATATTTAGAGATTTAGAGAAACACAGCTAAGGAGGCTTCCCTGGTAGCTCAACAGTATAGAATCCACCTGCAATGCAGGAGACACAGGAGATGCAGATTCCCTGGGTCAGGAAGATCCCCTGGAGGAGGGCTTGGCAACCCACTCCAGAATTCTTGCTGGAGAAATCCTGTGGACAGAGGAGCCTGGTGGGCTATGGTCCATGAGGTCATAAACAGGGGAACACAGCTGTAGAAACTGGGCATGCATGCCCAAGCTAAGAACTCAGTGTCTTAACAAAAGGATAAATCCAAAGTATGATCACTTAATTTTAGTTATGAATTAAATAGCTAATAAAATTGTTTTCCAGTTTTTATCCATATAAGTATATTCTAAACCTTTCTACTTTCTGCTAAAAACTCCTAATTGTTGTTTTTTTTAATTTGGTACTAGCTCTCAGTGAACACTACCAGTACCTTTTTGGGACATGAAATCTGTGTATCCCCCAGACCAGGCCGCATCTTGGCAACCCCTCCAAATAAATGACAGTGAAAAAATGTCTAGAGTATGAAAAAGTGGTTAGAAGAATCAAATTTAAATGTGTTGTACCTTGATTTTGCATACCTTAATACTCAGTGTACTTTGATTTTGGAAATTACATACAAATTTTACAGAAGAGCGTTTCTATTTTTAAACTTTGGTTTTCTGACTAAAATTAAAAACCTATCCTAATAACTTTTAACAGTTTCACCATATGATGTAACATATTAAATGTTTTTAAAGGCAATTAGTATGCTCTCCTTAATGAGCATCCAAATTGAGAAAGCTAACAGGTCCCTATCTGCGAGTTTTAGAGCTAACAGCATTACTGTATGGACAGATGCAAAGAAGTGAATTAGTCAGTGTCATTAACTTGTTCAAGCAAGGAGTTAAGTGTCTTCCTGAATCAATAAGTAAGAGGCTTACAACTCTTCTAAGATTTACCTAAACTGTTTTGGGGCTACCAATTATCAACAGGTATACTTGTCAGAATACCTAAATGAGCTTTCAAATAAGAGGGTAGACTTGATCTGGAATGGTAGTTCATATATCATTTAGAAGGGCCCTCCAAATTGCCCAGGTACTCTTTCCCAAGTGCCAACCACATTTGTTTCATTCTTACTACTCCAATATAAACCCGAATTCTAGACATTATGAAACGTATTATCCAGACGCATCCTGACTTTTAGTAAAAAGAAATTGAGTGTAAATAATATTTATTGTCATGTAGATGACTTGGCTCAAGCTACCTTCAAAGACAGCTACCTTCATTCTGCTTATGCAGCAATGTTTCACCTTCTACAGTAGCACACATGCATTATATAAAAGTACACTTGGACAAAGCCAAAAGGAAAGATGAAAGTGTAATTCACCAAGGAAAGAAATATATAAAGGAAGGTGGCTAAACTGAGACTTTATACAACTGTTTATTTGTCATAAAACCATCCACGAGCTGAGATATAAGCACAAGCATTAAGTGAATGACAGTTGTTTTATTGTGTTTTCAACGTTTTTAGTTGTATCTTAAAAAATACCAGATGCCTTCCACATGATGCCAAACATATGGCTTTTGGCTGTGCTCTCGTGATCTGTAGTGGATTGTTAGGTAATGTACAGGGCAGGGGGGAAAGCGATTCACAGATAGCCCTGGCCTGAGTGGCTTGCAGCTGGATCTAATTTCACTGAACTGATGGCCTCTTCCCTCCAGCACCTTCTATTTTATCAAATGCCACATATTGTTTTTTGAAGTGGTTCTTGTTGTCGTAGTGAATGCCACAGATGGATAGCACACAGGACGTTTGGTTGTCTGTTTTCTGACTAAGGTCAGGACCTACTGTTGTTCATGTTTGGGTGGAGGGCATTTTTCATGGGACTGCCCAAGACAACTAATGAGTTTCAGCTGTCTAAGAGGTAATTTATAAGACATTGCTCACTTGGCTGACATACTTAAAGACTATGATAGCCATTTGAATTCTTAGGCACTCTTGTGGTGCCTCCTAAGTGTGAAATTTCTTTGTGTCATTTATGAAACTGACATGTTACCTGGAAAAACATGAAAAAGGTAAGAAGAATAAATAAAGGTTAATAATTACTCAATTGCATTGTGATTGACAATATACTTCTCTGCCTCTGCTAGTAGATTTTAAGCTTCTTGAGGGCATACATATGCCTTATTCAATGCTGAATAGCCTGCACATAGCCCAGGGGCTGGTATGTAACAGGGGCTTAAATATTTGTTTAATGAATAGTTGGAAAAACAAGCATTCAAAGAATTTCCATATACTTGATAATTATGAAGGGAGTGGATTAGTATATGAATGATAAGCTTGTAGATCTCATTCTATCTGAGGTTTTCTCTAAACCCTATCATCTTAAGATTCATCTTTGTAGCTTTGTTTACATGATCTGTTTCTTTTAACTGTAGCATAATACTTGTGTGTGCATTTGCTACATTTTACCTGTCAGTCTCTAACTGATAGGAGCCAAGACTGCTTCCAACTTCCTTCCAACACAGGATAATTTCCAGCTATCTCTGCTGCTGCCATGACATTGCAGTGTGGGATCATATGGGAGACACTTGCAGATGGGGCTGGTTAAACTTTTTAAATGTTGCTGAAGCCATACTTTTTTCCTTTATTAAAAGGGAAATTTTCCATGAGGTTTCTACCTCCTGAGTCTTCATTGAGTAAACCAGGCATAGATTCCCCAAAGCCATTTCTAGGGATTCTCTTGTCCACCACTTCTCCCTCCATTTCTGTCTCTGAAGAGGAGGGTACATTTCTCTTTTCTCTCTGAAACTCAGCCTCATGCAATCTATTCAAAACTAGTTTACATTGTGAGAGCAACGGAGCTTTGTGTATGTAAACGTATGCCAATTACCTTCATGGCTTAAGCTTTTGAGTTCCACAATATCCCGCTCTAGCAAATCAAAATTGGTTTACCTTGACAGTTCTTGCCATCTTATGATCCATTTTCTGCAATGCAGCCTGATTGTTCTCCTCTCTCTTTTTTAGATACTTTGGTTTTTGCAGTTTATTTTTATTGTGGTAAAATACACGTAACACAAAATTTACCATCTTAACAATTTTTAAGTGTATAATTCAGTGGTATTAAATACATACATAATGCATAATCATCACTGCCATCCATCTTCATTAACTATTTTCATCTTGTAAAACTGAACCTCTATACCCATCAAACAGTGTTTTTATTCCCTTTTCCCCCAGACCCAGCAAACACCATTCTACTTTCTGTCTCTATGATTTTGACTATTCTAACATTGTATAGGAGGCAGTGATCAAGACCATCCCCAAGAAAAAGAAATGCAAAAAGGCAAAATGGTTGTCTGAGGAGGCCTTATAAATAGCTGAGAAAAGAAGAGAAGTGAAAGGCAAAGAAGAAAAGGAAAGATATACCCATTTGAATGCAGAGTTCCAAAGAATAGCAAGGAGAGATAAGAAAGCCTTCCTCAGTGATCAGTGCAAAGAAATAGAGGAAAACAATAGAATGGGAAAGACTAGAGATCTCTTCAAGAAAATTAGAGATACCAAGGGGACATTTCATGCAAAGATGGACACAATAAAGGACAGAAATGGTATGGACCTAACAGAAGCAGGAGAAACAGAAGCAGAAGCAGAAAAAGTGGCAAGAATACACAGAAGAACTATACAAAAAAGATCTTCATGATCTAAATAACCACAAAAATGTCATCACTCACCTAGAGTCAGACATCCTGGAATGCAAAATCAAGTAGGCCTTAGGAAGCATCACTGCGAACAAAGCTAGTGTAGGTGATGGAATTCCTGTTGAGCTATTTCAAATCCTAAAATATGACACTGTGAAAGTGCTGCAGTCAATATGCCAGCAAATCTGGAAAGCTCAGCAGTAGCCACGGGACTGAAAAGGTCAGTTTTCATTCCAATCCCAAAGAAAGGCAATGCCAAAGAATGTTCAAAGTACCGCATAATTGTTCTCATCTCACACGCTAGCAACATAATGCTCAAAATTCTCCAAATCAGGCTTCAACAGTACTGTGAACCATCAACTTCCAGATGTTCAAGCTGGATTTGGGAAAGGCAGAGGAACCAGAGATCAAATTGCCAACATCCACTGGATCACCAAAAAAGCAAGAGAGTTCCAGAAAACTATCTACTTTTGATTTATTGACTATGCCAAAGCCTTTGACTGTGTAGATCACTACAAACTGTGGAAAATTCTTCAAGAGATGGGAATAACAGATCACCTGACCTGCCTCCTGAGAAATCTGTATGTAGGTCAAGAAGCAACAGTTAGAACTGGATATGGAACAGCAGTCTTGTTCCAAATTGGGAAAGGAGTATGTCAAGGCTGTATATTATCACCCTACTTATTTAACTTATATGCAGAGTACATCATGAGAAACCCTGGGCTAGATGAAGCACAAGCTGGAATCAAGATTGCATTGAGAAATACCAATAACCTCAGATACGCAGATGACACCCCTCTTATGGCAGAAAGTGAAGAACTAAAGAGCCTCTTGATGGAAGTGAAAGAGGAGAGTGAAAAAGCTGGCTTAAAACTCAACATTCAGAAAACTAAGATCATGGCATCTGGTCCTGTCACTTCATGGCAAATAGATGGGGAAACAATGGAAACAGTGAGAGACTTTATTTTTGGGGGGGCTCCAAAACACTGCAGATGGTGACTGCAGCCATGAAATTAAGAAGCTTGCTCCTTGGAAGAAAAGCTATGACCAATCTAGACAGCATATTAAAAAGCAGAGACATTACTTTGCCAACAAATGTCCATCTAGTCAAGGCTATGGTTTTTCCAGTAGTTATGTATGGATGTAAGAGTTGGACTATAAAGAAAGCTGAGTGCCAAAGAATTGATGCTTTTGAACTGTGGTGTTGGAGAAGACTCTTGAGAGTCCCTTGGTCTGAAAGGAGATCAAACTGGTCCATCCTAAAGGAAATCAGTCCTGAATATTCATTGGAAGGACTGATGCTGAAGTGAAATTCCAGTATTTTGGCCACCTGATGCAAAGAACTGACTCATTGGAAAAGACCCTGATGCTGGGAAAGAGTGAAGGCGGGAGGAGAAGGGGATGACAGAGGATGAGATGGTTGGATGGCGTCACCAAGTGGATGGACCTGAGTTTGAGTAGGCTCCGGGTGTTGGTGATGGACAGCGAATCCTGGCATGTTGCAGTACATGGGGTCACAAAGAGTTGGACGTGACTCAGTGACTCAACTGAACTGAAGTACCTCATATAAATGGGATTGTACAGTATGTGTCCTTTTTCTTATTATTCCACATATAAATAACATCATACAATATTTGTCTTTGCCTGTTTTAATTCACTTAGCGTAATGTCCTCACGTTTTATTCGTGTTGAAGCATATGTCAGAATTTCCTTTTTTAAAAGTCTGAATAGTATTCCATTATATGTTTATACTGTTTTCCCTATCTGTTCTCCTGTCAGTGGAGAATTGGGTGACTTCCACATTTTAGCTGAATAATGATGCTATGCACATGGATGTACCATTATTTCTTTGAGACCTTGATTTTTGTTCTTTTGGGTATATATGCAAAGTGGAACTGCTTGATATGGTATTTTTAATTTTTTGAGGAACAGCTGTACTTTTTTCTACAGTTATAACATTTTACAGTCCTGCCAGATATACACAAGGGTTTTAATTTCTCCAGATCCTCACTAATATTTATTTTCTGATTTTTTGGTAGTAGTAATCCTAATGGGTGTGAGGTGGTATCTCTTTGTAGTTTTCATTTGCATTTCCCTAATTATTATTAATGTTGAGCATTTTTTCATGTGCTTATTCACCATTTCTACACCTTATTTAGTGGACAGGTGGCTCAGCAATAAGGAATCTTTTCTCTGCGATTCTTTATCTGAGACTCCCCTTTCACTCTGTTGATACTATCGTTTGATGTACACATTTTAAATATTTTCATGAAATCCAACGTGTCCATTTTTTCTCTTGTTGATGAGCCTTTGGTGACATATCCAAGAAGTCACTGCCAAATTCAATTTTGTAAGGTTTTGCTCTGTGTTTTCTTTTAAGAGTTTTATAGCTTATGGCTTACATTTAGATATTTGATTCATTTTAAGTTAATTCTGTGTACAGTAAGTTGGTAAGAATCCAACTTCATTCTTGTGAATATTCAGTTTTTAAATTTTTAATGTAACTGAATTCCTCTGAACATTTTGCAAATTAAGACATGTTATGGTTTTGTCCATTAACAATCATCTTAGATACTTATGGACAATAAAATTGCTAATAACCAAAATAAGACTCAGTGGCTGTACACCTGTGTGTTTTTACTTTGGATAATTATGCAGCCCAAATAATCATCTGTTCAATTAGTATCATATAACACAGATTGTTCATCTTCTTCTGGGTAGAACAGTAGTGCTATGAAGTCATGTATTAGAGAAGTGATTTTTCTGCTGTTTATCTCCAAATGCTTTGTTCAGCTCTACCTTCTAGGGTAGGAAATCAGATTCTTGGCTGCTCTTTTGATTCTAAAGTTAAAATGTGTTGAATCTGCAAAATCTAATACTTCTTGAGGTTTTTCCATGGCTACTACAACTAAACACATTAGACACAGGAGGAATTGCTGTATAAAAATATTTTTGGAATCCTAACGTATATTATAAAAAATTATTCTTACCTACTTTCCAATGAGGTCTATTTTTATAACTAAATGAATTACCAAATGTGGAAATAAAGTGCCATATATAGAGGCTTGTGTGTGTGATTGCTTTCTTTTTTACTTAGCAATTACTCTGATTGCTGAATTTGGGGTTATTTTACCCTTTAAAAGTCGGACAGGACTGAGCGACTGAACTGAACTGAACTGAACTGAACTTACCTTTAAAAATTTAACCACTAGTTGAAGGCTAACAGTATAATGCAGATGAGTTGGGGACCCTCAGAAGTAGAGAAAGGTGCTAGTTTCTTACTTGAAACGTATCACAACTACCTAAGCCACCCATGAGAAATATGATGTCCATTTACCATGTTATTCTGGTCCTCACTAGAAAGCATTTTAAAATTTTGTATAATATTTTTCTGTTCTAATCATTTTATAGTCAATATAGCCTTTTTATCTAAAATAACTTCTTTTTTTCTGAAATATAATTTTGTTACCAGCTTATCTCCCAGTGGAGAGGAAGTACAGATTATTACCTTTGGTTTAATATATTAAAGCAATTAGATAATCAACTGAATCTTTTCAAGGTTAAAAATTCATAATTTCTTTAGTATTTCCCCTAGATGAACTTTACTGTCTAAATTTTGAATTGTTTAACTTGTTTCCTACTCATTCCTTCTATATTATACTTGCTTCTGTCTAGTCTCTCTCTTTCTGTTATAAAAAAGATGGAATTACTCTTTAGATCAGTATGAGGCTAATGTTAAGAAAAATGAAAGCTATTGGGTTTGAAAATATCTCTCTTGTTACTTCATTCCAGAAAATCCTAAGTTTTTTTACTGAGAGTTTGCCAGTGCTCAAATGACTTCAACTTAGCTTCAAATATAAGCTTCAAATATTTTACTATCTTTTTATATGTATAGTCATTTGTTTCCCATTTTGTACTGGATAAAGCAAAGAATACTTGGAAACTTGCACAAAAGTAGTATGTCCAACTCTTAATTATCCAGGGGTATATTAACTCATTTAATGATTAGTTAGTTAAAAGAAAAGAGTATGTTTTAAAGGAAGAAATACAAAGCTTTAACAAATTAAATATTGAATAATGAAATTATTGAAAATTAAATTATTTTAATTTATTAAATTAAATTATTGAAGATTAAATAATGAATATTTCTTTATTAGGAAGCATCATTGTTTGGGACTACACACCAAGAGACACAGCAAGTTATTCATCCATTCATGGAAATTCTCTTCCCCACTGGCAGGGTGAATAATAGATCTATCAAACATGCAGTGCAGATATAAGGGGTGCAAGGGACACAAAAGGAGGGATCATAACAGAGAATGAATTATTATAATGTGTGAAGAAAGAAAAAATATATTTATAATAGCATCTGAAAGAATAAAATGCTTTGGAATAAATTAACAAAAGAATTGTAGGACAAACGAAAACTACATAGCATTGTTGAAAGAAATGGGAAACTGAGAAACTGAAAGATTACAGTGAGGTCAAGATGGTGGGAGTAGGAGGATGCAAAACTCATTTCCTCCCATGAACACGTCAAAAATACATCTCCATGTGGAAGGGTTCTCACTGAAAACAAACAGGAGGCTGGCAGAAAGACTCCTGAATGGCCAAGGCTGTTAAAGATCCACACAGAATTTGATTGGAATGGAAGAGAAGTGATCAGTGCCCTGGGAGGGTACTCAGAAGAGAAGCGGGATTGCATGGGCAGAGACCCTCCCTGGGGCGTGAGCAGTTAGAGCCACATATTGGGCACCCCAACCCTGGGTTCTGACACTGGGAAGACAGTTCCCTTGACTGGTTGGAGGACTGGAGGGACTAATGGGAGAGCTATGGGAAGTCTGGACTCACTCGTGAAAAGTGCACACAAGCTTGCTTACACCCTGAGCACGATGGAGAGGGTGGATTAAAACTGTAAGCATAGATGGCCAGTTTCCTGCAATGGCCCCAGTGTGCCCCCCAGCCTAAGCAGAGCAACTGCTCTAGGCTCACTTGCTTCACAACTCAGCTCCACACTGGGGTGAGGGCTGTTGCCACTGAGGAGAGACCTTGACCGTGAGACAAGCGCAGCTCAGACTCAAGGGATATCTGAGCATAGTGGGGGGAGCATTACTGATGCTAACACAGGCAGTGTATCAGAAGCAGCCCAATCTGTCTCCGTGACCCAGCCTCCACAGCCTGTTCCATGATCCATGCTGAGCACCCATACTCCCAATGTTGCCCCAGCACTGCTGCCCTCTGGTGAGGTTGCCAGTGCTGGGAGTGGGGAGAGCCAGCTCGGACCTGGCTCCCAGGGCCTCTGCTCCAGCGACTTGGTACCTGCCCCTGTCCTAAATAAGGCAGTGACAGCTACTGGAGCGAAGAGGCACCTGTTCACACCTGGCTCTGGCCCAGCAACTCCAGCTCCATCTCCACTTGCTCCCAAGGTGACAGTTACCAGCACACCCTAAGGAAAGAAATTGTATTTATGTCAGATCCAGCTCTTCCACCAAAGTCACTGGGCATTCACAAACTGTAAAAGGATGCTCCCACACAGGGGCACCCCCGCAAGAGCACAATAGGTAACGGCTGCACCTAGTTTTCTAAAGATGAGGAAGTTAAGCAAAAGAAGAAGACACAGGAATTTGTTTCAACTGAAAGAGCAAGAGAAAAACCCCGGAAAAAAAATTAACGAACATAAACAGTTTATCAGAAAAAGAGTTCAAAGCACTAGTAATAAGAATGCTAAGTGAATTATGGGAAAAAGTAGATAAATATGTGAGACATTTAACAAGGAACTAGAAAATATAAAAATTAATAGAACTGAAGAATACAGTAACTGCAATGAAAAACACACTAGAAGGAATTATAGCCGACTAAGTGACACAGAAGAATACATAAATGATCTAGAAGATAGAATAATGGAAATCATTCAATCAGAAGAGCAAAAAAACCCCACAGAGATCTGTTTAAGAGATATCCGGGACAACATAACTTTGATAACCTTTACATGATGGGGGTCCTAGCAGGATAAGAGAGAAAGGGGTGTTGAAAATATATTTGATGAAATTATGGCTTAAAACAGCCCAAACCTGAAGAAGGAAGCAGATATCCAGATACAGGAATGGCAGAGGGTCCCTGATGATATAAACACAAGCAGACCCACATCAAGACTTAATTAAAATGGCAAATGCTAAAGAGAGAATTCTAAAGGCAGAAAGAGAATAACAAAGAATTATATACCTCAAGACAAATAGAAAATGAAAATGCAACATTCTAAAATCCATAGAATCCAACAGAAACAGTTATAAAAAAGGTTTATAGTGATTCAGACCTGCCTCAAGAAACAAAACTCTCAAATAAACAACCTAACTTGAAGAGGAACATCTTTTGGAATCATCTAGGTGAATCAGCTGCAGGTTTGTCCTGCTGAATTCTTGAGATTGAAATCCAGAGGTGCAGCACTATGCACTAGTGCTATTAATTTTGTTTGTTAGTTTTGGGGAACAATTGTATTGTTTAATTTTTTTGTACTAATTTAATAAAAAGAGAAAGGAAGGAAGGAGAAAGAGAAACCAGCCAGAATTCATAAATTCAAAATGGATAGAATGAGGGGGAAAAAATTCTAGTATGAAGCCAAAGTAATGAATATTGGAGAGATCATGAGTATAAAATGTTATGAGAGGATGGATGGCAGGTGGAGTTTGAAGTACTTAATCTGAGTCAAAATTGTCAAGAAGGTTCCTCTGTGAGATTTGTAGGATCCTTATGGCCCTGGGTTTAAGGGGACTGATTATATTAGAATTCATGAATTGGAACAGATATGGAGAAAACCTGGTACAAAATATTTTCCTATATGTTTTACTTAATATTTTTATTCAGATAAACTATAAAAGGAGAAATAACTAGATCTGGTCATAGAAGACCTTACCAAATTTAAAATAATAAACTTAAATGATAAATCTGAGAGAATTAATATTCACAGTCATTAATGGAAATTTGTGTTCTGTAATTCTCTTTTTTAAAAAAAGTGCAACCATAATATTGTGCTTAAATCTCCCAAATATGTCTCTTATTGATTCTCATGGTTAAACCCAGAGTCTACAAAATCTATTGACTAAACTTAGGCTTTTTGGAGGCAGAATGGCATTTCTAACATATAAGTTGAATGTTTCCAAATAGCCTTTTTATGTTCTATTTTGAATTTCTCATTGACTATCTAAGGTTAGGGCTTTTTGTTGTTTGTTTCTCAATATTTCTTACTAAATCAGAATATAACCATTGGATTAGAAACACTGGATATAGACAAGACTGAGATCAACCACTGACAAGATTTTGGTTGAAAATAAGTGAAATCCATGAGAATAGAACTGGTGAGAATCTTCAACAAAAGCTAACTTTTAAACTGAAAGCTCTTAACTCTCAGTCTTCTCAACTCTGTATTCCTCCAGCCCAACTCTGGATGTATATAGGCCCAGGGGAAATTATGTCAGTGGTTAAAGAAACTTGGAAATGTTGTTTTTGACATGGTCTACAGAATCCATCTCGTGAAAGTTCATAAATAGTGTCTCAGTCTAAAAATAGAAGCAAAATGGTTGCTATATTTATGTGCTAAAACCTACAAATATTGAAGTGTATTTTAAAATAAGTATTTCCAGGAATTTTTGACATATCCCTAGACAAATAACCAATGATGAAATAATTTTTCATTTCCAAATTAACTCCAGATAAGGTGATGGCAGCTCCTCCACCGTTTATAGCTCTAAAGATAATTATGTCACCTCTCCAGTTAATAGACTACATGGAGATCTGGAGACTCAAAACCCAACAGCATGTACCTTGGAAAAGGATTGCAACATCTTTTCCTTTTTATAAGGGAGCTAAATCAAAATGAGAAGGAGCATATTGTTAGTATAGGATTCACTAAGCATGACAATCCTCTGATACTGAGATTTAAATGGCCAATGCACTTTTATCTCTGCCAAGCATTTCTTTTTCCTTTCCCAGGCAGAAAGCATAAAGTTTGAAGTCTAGGGAAAGAATAAAATTCTTTGGCAGACAAAATGCAAATTTTGTGTTATTCATTCAATTCAATTTTATTGAGTGCTTACTGTGTTTCATGCACAGCTCTGTGAACAGAAATGAGTATAAAACACAAGGCTTTTGTCCTTAAAGAGTTTACATTCTAGTGAGGAGAGACTCATGATATATAAATGAATAAAATAAAAAAGGTGTCAGAGTATTAGTTTTCTATTGCCACTATAACAAATTACCAAAAGCTTAGTGACTTAAAGGGCTTCCCTTCTGGCTCAGTGGTAAAGATTCCACCTGCAATGCAGGAGATGCAGGTTTGATCCCTGGGTTGGAAAGATCCCCTGGAGAAGGAAATGGCAACCCACTTCAGTGTTCTTGCCTCGGAAGTCCCATGGACAGAAGAGCCTGGTGGGCTATAGTCCATGGAGTCACAGAAGAGTTGGACATAACTTTAGCAACTAAACAATAACAACAACAACTTAACTCAAATTAATTGTCTTGTAGTTATGGAGGTTACTGTCTGATACAGATTTCACTGAGCCAAAATCAAGGTGTCAGCTGAGCTATGCATTCTCTGGGAATCTAGGGGAGAGACCATTCTCTTGGTTTTTTTCCAGTTTCTATATTCCTCCTGCATTCTTTGACTTATGGGCCCATTCTCCATTTTCAAAGTGCAAAACTCTAACTTTTCCCATCATCATATTTCCTCTCTCTGACCATGATCCTCCTGCTTATAGAATCATATAGTATTCTTGTGATTGTATTAGACCCACTTGTTTGGAGTTCAGTCACTCTGTCCTGTCCAACTCTTTGAAACACCATGGACTGCAGCATGCCAGACTTCCCTGTCCATCACCAACTCCCAGAGCTTGCTCAAACTCATGTCCATCCACTTGGTGATGCCATCCAACCATCTCATCCTCAGTCGTCAACTTCTACTGCCTTCAATCTTTCCCAGTATCAGGGTCTTTTCCAGTGAGTCAGTTCTTTGCATCAGGTGGCCAAAGTATAGGAGCTTCAGCTTCAGCATCAATACTTCCAATTAATATTCAGGACTGTTTTCATTTATGATGGACTGGTTTGCTCTCCTTGCAGTCCAAAGGACTCTCAAGAATCTTCTCCAGCACCAGTTTGAAAGAATCAATTCTTGGGTGCTCAGCTTTCTTTATAGTCCAACTCTCACATCCATACATGACTACTGGAAAAAAAATAGCTTTGACTAGATGGACCTTTTTTGGCAAAGTAATGTCTCTGCTTTTTAATATGCTGTCTAGGTTGGTCATAGCTTTTCTTCCAAGGAACAGGCATCTTTTAATTTCATGGCTGCAGTCACCATGTGCAGTGATTTTGGAGCCCAAGAAAATAAAGACTGTCACTGTTTCCATTGTTTCCCCATCTATTTGCCATGAAGTGACGGGACCAGATGTCATGATCTCAGTTTTTTGAATGTTGAATTTTAAGCCAGCTTTTTCACTCTCCTCTTTCACATTTATCAAGAGGCTCTTTAGTTCTTCACTTCTGCCATAAGGGTGATGTCATCTGTGTATCTGAGGTTATTGATATTCCTCCCGGCAATCTAGATTCCAGCTTGAGCTTCATCCAGCCTGACATTTCACATGATGTACTCTGCATATAAGTTAAACAAGCAGGATGACAATATACAGCCTTGTCTTACTCTTCTCCCAATTTGGAACCAGTCCATTGTTCCACGTCTTGTTCTAACTGTTGCTTCTTGACCTGCATTCAGATTTCTCAGGAGGCAAGTAAGGTGGTCTGGTATTCCCATCTCTTTAAGAATTTTCCACAGTTTGTTGTGATCCACACAGCCAAAGACTTGGTGTAGTCAATAAGGCAGAAGTAGATGTTTTTCTGGTATTCTTTTGTTTTTTCTATGATTCAACGGATGTTGGCAATTTGATCTCTGGTTCATCTGCCTTTTCTAAATCCAGCTTGAGCATCTAGAAGTTCTCGGTTTATGTACTATTGAAGCCTGTCTGGCAGAATTTTAATCATTACTTTGCTAGCATGTGAGATGAGTGCAATTGTGTGGTAGTTTGAATATTCTTTGGCATTGCCTTTCTTTGGGATTGAAATGAAAACTGACATTTTCCAGTCCTGTGGCCATTGCTGTGTTTTCCAACTTTTCTGGCATATTGAGTGCAGCACTTTCACAGCATAATCTTTTAAGATTTGAAATAGCTCAACTGGAATTCCATCATCTCCACTAGCTTTGTTCATAGAGATGCTTTCTAAGGCCCACTTGACTTTGCATCCCATTTGTTTAGTCCAGGCTAATCATCTTAGATTCTTAACTGAATGACATGTAGTCTTTTGCCTTATACAGTAGCATATTCACCTACTTTGAGGATGTAGGCAAATTTAGAGGGCCATTTTTCAGCCTACCAAAGGGAACTACTATTGATGGTGCTAAAAAAGCACAAACTTGCTTCTTTAGGTGGTCAGGAAAGTCTCTCTGAACAAGTATATTTAAGCTGAGATCTGTGCTATAAAAAGGAACCAAACCTGGGAAGGATTGGATGGTGTTGCACTACAGGTAGAAGACGAAATTAAAAAGGATTTGGCTGTGCAAGGAAAACAAAGAAAATCAGTGTACTGTGCTTTAGTTGCCAACTAGATCTTCCTTGGTGGCTCAGATAGTAAAGAATCTGCCTGCAATGTGGAAAACCCGGGTTTACTACCTGGTTTGGGAAGATCCCCTGAAGAAGGGCATGGCAGCCCACTTCAGTATTCTTGCCTGGAGAATCCCAAGGACAGAGGAGCCTGGCAGGCTATAGTCCATTGGATCGCAAAGAGTCAGACATGACTGAAGCGACTTAGCATGCAGCAAGTAGTATGAGCAGAGATGAAAGAGGTAGGTTAAAGCCAAATTAAGGATTCAGTAAACTAGGGCAAGCAAATAGAGAAGTATTTTTGCATCTGGTATCTTCCCTAGCTATATTTCAGAAGAGAAATGTTAAGTAGGCACTGAAAGATGAACTTTACATAATTAGGGTTAAAATGGTGTGTCAGTGTAGTAACTGGAAATCAAAACTTTTGGTGGTATAGCTTAATTTGTCTTGGTGAAGATGAATATATGTCTCTCCAGTTCTTTTTTCCTTTGTTTTGAAAATTGCTCAGTCATTTCCAACTCTTTGTGACCCCATGGATATACAGTCTCCAGGCCAGAATACCAGAGTGGGTAGCCATTCCCATCTCCAAGAGATTTTCCCAACTCAGGGATCAAACTCGGGTTTCCCACATTGCAGGTGGATTCTTTACCAGCTGAGCCACCAGGGAAGCCAGTTCTTTGTTGTGGTAGAGGCTACAAAATCAAGACCAAATCTTCTGCAAAGATTCACTGGAAGGTCAATTAAGAAAGAGGAGATTGACTTTAGAAATGGATATTCTGGCTTTCTATGTGCTCATCAGGAAGCAACTTTGAAGGAAAGTTCTATTGCGAGGCCTAACTAGAAAGTATTGTTATTTCCACTGAAGGAAAAAATTCACAATCAAATGGGCCCTTCAGAGGAAAAGGTATTTATTATGTGAAAATGTATTAAAATAGGGACACACATCAGAGCCTATGTTCATCTTTCCAAGTCTCAAACCTTTTAAAAATGGCAACCTGCTCTCTTTCTTAGGGAAGTGAGTTAGGAACCTATCATAAGCTCCTTCCTGGTATTCAGATGGCTTCTGCATGAAGGATGAATATGGTTATGACTGAGTAGGTAATCCTCCTTTATTTGTTTAGTAAACATTTCATGACTATCTGCTTAAGGGAAAATTGAGGAGATAGGTGTAAACTGCCTTCACATACTAAGAGACTGGGGAGAAAATGTGTATGCTTATCCCCCTGTTGCTCTCCTGTTCTTTGGATGTTTATTCTCTCAAAATTCATGTGATCTAGCTATACTATCCTCTTATCCTCTTCTCTTCCACATTGTTACCTGCTGATGACATTTACATATGATCATTAGCACTTTTAGAATATGACTTGTAGTCTTCCTTTTACACTCATATACTTCTATATTGCCCTCTTGTCATTGCTGGCTATGTTTTAATAGATGGCAGTATCCTTGATCTCAACTTTAGAGAGCTTTACTTTCCTCTACTTGAGTCACTGTTACCTCTGGCTAGATCATGAAACTTGTTGCTGCCTGGAACTATTCCATTATGAACTCTTAAACATTATATTTTTCTGATCACCACTTTTATTTTTCTAGTCATTTACAGTATTCAACTTTATTTAGAGATTCTTTTTTTCTTCTAATTTCCCCAATTAAACAGTGTCATCCTTATATATCTTCTTTTCTATTTTTCCCATGTTTTATACTCTAGTTGGACTTCCATCAGTCTGTGGTCAATTGACTCAATTTACTTATTCTTCAGTGTCTCTACAGTAATTTCCTGACAAAATTTCAGTCTTCTGTAAATCTGTCTATAAATGTAGCATCTCTATCAGTCAAGGACTGCAATTGAATGCATGCAATGGATACTCAAATACAATGGCTTAAATAAGATGTTTATTCTTTTAATAAGAATAATAAGTCCAGAGATTGACAGTCCAGGGCTGGTATAGTAACTGCTGTGTCATTAGTAGTCTGAGCTCCTTCTGTCTTCCTGCTCCACTAGCCTTATCATTTGGCTTTAATCCTCATGGTTATCCCAATATTGTTTCAAGGCCGAAAGTCGTTTACTATTTTCAGCCTCAAATACAAACAACAGGCAGGACAAAATAAAAGAAGTAACAAGGAGAAAAGTGACAATGCCTATATTAGAAAAGCAAAACAGTTTCAGAACTGTCTCAGCACACTTCTTTGTTTTTGTCCAGAACCTCCAATTGTGGCCAAAGAGAGGGTATGAATATAGAAGCTGGGCACAGGGCTGCTCCTAATGAAATCACATTTTCCTAGTAAGGAAGGGGAAGAGAATATATATGGGTGAGGTTTACCTAACTGTGTCTTTATACCTCTTTGTATTAATTTCCTAGGACTGCCTTAAAAAGAATGCCACAGAATGAGAGGCTTAAACAATAGAGATTTATTTTCTTACAGTTCTGGAGGCTGGAAATCCAAGATCAAGGCATCAGAAAATTTGGTTTTTCCTCAGGCCTCTTTGTTTGTGCCCTCCAAGTGTCTGTTTCCTAGTCCTGTGTAAGTTCTGTTGGCTTTATGGTGGGGTTAATGGCGACCTCCCCCAAGAGGGCTTATGCCACACCCAGGTCTGTTGCACCCGGAGCCCCCGCCCCTGTGGCAGGCCACTGCTGACCTGTACCTTCACTGGAGACACTCAAACCCAGTCTGTCTCAGTCTCTGTGGGGTCTCTGGGTCCTATTGTGTACAAGGTTTGTTTGAATCCTCTGAGCATCTCTAGTGGGTATGGGGTTTGATCCTAAATGTGATTTCACCCCTCCTACCAACTTGCTGCGGCTTCTCCTTTGCCCTTGGACGTGGTGTATCTCCTCAAAGTTGCTCCAGCACCACGCAGCTGCTGCTCCAGTGCCTACCTTCTTGCTGGGGCTTCTCTGCCCTTGGACATGGGGTGTCTCCTCACAGTCATCCAGCGCGTGCAGCCACCGAAACTAGTGCACACCTGGACCCAGGAGAAAGGAGCAGTGATCCCACAAAAGACTGACTCAAAATTGCCTGTGAGTGTCCAGGAGTCTCCAGAGAGGCATGGGTCAGCAGTGGCCTCCTGCAGGGCTGAGGGCACTGAGTGTACCAGTGTGAGCGTGGGACCTTTTGAAGGAGGTCGCCATTATCTTCATTATCTCCACCATACTTTGGCCCCAGGTAAATAACAGGGAGGGAACACAGCACCACCCATCAACAGAATTGGATTAAAGATTTACTGAGCATGGCCCCGCCCATCAGAACAAGATCCAGTTTCCCCTTCAGTCAGTATCTCCCATCAGGAAGCTTCCATAAGCCTCTTATCCTTCTCCATCAGAGGGCAGACAGACTGAAAACCACAAATACAGAAAACTAACAGATCTGATAACATGGACCACAGCCTTGTCTAACTCAATGAAACTATGAGCAATGCCATGTAGGGCCAGTCAAGAGGGACGGGTCATGGTGGAGAGTACTGACAAAACGTGGTTCACTGGAGAGGGGAATGGCAAACCACTTCAGTATTCTTGCCTTGAGAACCCCATGAACTGTATGAAAAGGCAAAAAGGTAGGACACTGACACATGAAATCCTAGGTCGGTAGGTGCCCAACATGCTACAGGAGATCAGAAGAGAAATAACTCCATAAAGAATGAAGAGATGGAGCCAAAGCAAACACAATGCCAATTGTGGATGTGACTGGTGATGGAAATAAAGTCTGATGCTGTAAAGAGCAATACTGCATAGGAACCTGGAATGTTAGGTCCATGAATCAAGGCAAACTGGAAGAGGTCAAACAGGAGATGGCAAAAGTGAACATCAACATTTTAGGAATCAGTGAACTAAAATGGACTGGAAGGGTGAATTTAACTCAGATGACCATTATATCTACTACTGTGAGCAAGTATCCCTTAGAAGAAATGGAGTAGCCATCATAGTCAACAAGAGTCCAAAATGCAGTACTTGGACACAATCTCAAAAATGACAGAATGATCTCTTTCATTTCCAAGGCAAACCATTCAATATCACCATAATCCAAGCCTATGCCCCAACTAGTAATGCTGAAGAAGCTGAAGTTGAATGGTTCTATGAAGACCTACAAGACCTTCTGGAATTAACACCCAAAAAAGATGTCCTCTTCATCATAGGGGACTAGAATGCAAAAGTAGGAACTGAGGAAATACCTGGAGTAACAGACAAAGATAGCCTTGGAATACAGAATGAAGCAGGGCAAAGGCTAATAGAGTTTTGCCAAAAGAACTCACTGGTCATAGCAAAAACCCTCTTCCGACAACTCAAGAGAAGGCTCCACACATGGACATCACTAGATGGTCAACACCAAAATCAGATTGATTACATTCTTTGCAGCCAAAGATGGAGAAGCTCTGTATAGTCAGCAAAATCAAGACTGGGAGCTGACTGTGGCCCAGATCATGAACTCCTGTTTGCAAAATTCAGACTTAAATTGAAGAAAGTAGGGAAAACCACTAGACCATTCAGGTATGACCTAAATCAAATCCCTTACAATTATATAGTGGAAGTGACAAATAAATTCAAGGGATTAGATCTGATAGATAGAGTGCCTGATGAGCTATGGACAGAGGTTTGTGACATTGTACAGGAGGCAGAGATCAAGACCATCCCCAAGAAAAAGAAATGCAAAAAGGCAAAATGGCTGTCTGAGGAGGTCTTACAAATAGCTGTGAAAAGAAGAGAAGTGACAAGTGAAGAAGAAAAGGAAAGATATTCCCATTTGAATGCAGAGTTCCAAAGAATAGCAAGGAGATATAAGAAAGCCTTCCTCAGTGATCATTCAAAGAAATAGAGGAAAACAATAGAATGGAAAAGACTAGAGATCTCTTCAAGAAAATAAGAGATACCAAGGGAATGTTTCATGCAAAGATGGGCACAGTAAAGGACAGAAATGGTATGGACCTAACAGAAGCAGAAGATATTAATAAGAGGTGGCAAGAATACACAGAAGAACTGTACAAAAAATCTCTACGACCCAGATAATCATGATGGTGTGATCACTCACCTAGAGCCAGACATCCTGGAATGCAAAGTCAAGTGGGCCTTATGAAGCTTTGCTATGAACAAAGGTAGTGCAGGTGATGGAATTCTAGTTGAGCTATTTCAAATCCTAAAAGATGATGCTGTGAAAGTGCTGCACTCAATATGCCAGCAAATTTAGAAAGCTCAGCAGTGGCCACAGAACTGAAAAAGGTTAGTTTTTAATCCAATCCCAAAGAAAGACAATGCTAAAGAATGCTGAGACAACCACACAATTTCACTCATCTTACAGGCTAGCCAAGTAATGCTCAAAATTCTCCAAGCCATGCTTCAACAGTATGTGAACCATGAACTTCCAGGTGTTCAAGTGAATTTCAAAAAGGCAGAGGAAACAGAGATCAAATTGCCAACATCTGTTGGATCATCAAAAAAGCAAGAGAATTCCAGAAGAACATCTACTTCTGCTTTATTGACTATGCAAAAGTCTTCGACTGTGTGGATCACAATAAACTGTGGAAAATTCTTAAAGAGATGGGAATACCAGACCACCTTACCTTCCTCCTGAGAAATCTGTTTGCAGGTCAGGAAGCAACAATTAAAACTGGAAATGGAACAACAGACTGATTCCAAATCTTGAAAGGAGTTCCTCAAGGCTGTATATTGTCAACTTGCTTATTTACCTTATATGCAGAGTACATCATGAGAAACCCTGGGCTACATGAAACACAAGCTGGAATCAAGATTACTGGGAGAAGGCGAGGGTGGAATGTTTCAAGAGAACAGCGTCAAAACATGTATATTATCTAGGGTGAAACAGATCACCAGCCCAGGTTGGATGCATGAGACAAGTGCTCAGGCCTGGTGCACTGGGAAGACCCAGAGGGATGGGGTAGAGAGGGAGGTGGGAGGGGGGATCGGGATGGGGAATACATGTAAATCCACGGCTGATTCATGTCAATGTATGACAAAAACCACTACAATATTGAAAAGTAATTAGCCTCCAACTAATAAAAATAAATGGAAAAAAAAAAAGATTGTTGGGAGAAGTATCAGTAACCTCAGATATGCAGATGACACCACCCTTATGGCAGAAAGTGAAGAAGAACTAAAGAGCCTCTTGATGAGAGTGAAAGAGGAGAGTGAAAAAGTTGGCTTAAAACTCAACATTCAGAAAACTAAGATCTTGGCATCTGGTCCCATCACTTCATGGCAAATAGATAGGGAAACAGTGACAGTCAATTTTCTTGGGCTCCAAAATCACTGCACATGGTGACTGCAGCCATGAAATTAAAAGATGCCTGTTCCTTGGAAGAAAAGCTATGACCAACCTAGACAGCATATTAAAAAGCAGAGACATTACTTTGCCAACAAATGTCCGTCTAGTCAAAGCTATGGTTTTTCCAGTAGTCATGTATGGAGGTGAGAATTGGACCATAAAGAAAGCTGAGTGCCAAAGAATTGATACTTTCGACCTGTGGTATTGGAGAAGACTCTTGAGAGTCCCTTGGACTGCAAGGAGATCCAGGCAGTCCATCCTAAAGGAAATCAGTCCTGAATATTCATTGGAAGGACTGATGCTGTAGCTGAAACTCCAATACTTTGGCCACCGGATGGGAGGAACTGACACTGGAAAAGACCCTAATGCTGGGAATGATTGAAGGTGGGAGGAGAAGGGGACGACAGAGGATGAGATGTTTAGATGGTATCACTGACTCAATGGACATGAGTTTGAGTAAACTCTAGGAGTTGATGATGGACAGGGAGGCCTGGTGTGCTGCAGTCCACAGGGTTACAAAGAGTTGGACAGGATTGAGCGACTGAACTGACTGAGTTGACAGGCCTCCTTGGCTCATTGATAACCACCTTCTCACTGTGTTTTCATATGGCCTTTCTTCTCTGTATACATGTCCTGGTCTCCACTTCTTCTTACAAACACACCAGTTCTATTGGATTAGGACTCCACCTTTATTACCTCATTTACCCTATTTACCTCTTTAAGAGCCTGTCTCAAATACAGTCACATTGGGGGTTAGGGATTCAACATATGAGTTTAAGTGGTAAGATCTATAACATATAACACAGTCCATAAAACTCTTCCATTAGGTGCAAAAAAATACATTAAACTTTCATCTCTCTTTATGAACCAGCTACACACCTCTTCTTGTCAATCTGAGAAAAAAAAAAAATCCCCCTACTTTCACTCTAACTCACAGAGAAAATAGGGATTATGAGATAAGGACCTCTTTATCTTTCTCCCTTTCCTCTTCACCTGAAGGTTTACCTTGAACTGCTTTCACACATTTATTTTTTTCTATGTAAAGTTAGGCAGGTAACAACAAAAATAGCAGCTGAAAGTTTCAGAATTAAAGCACATGTGTAGAATGAACAGCATCTTCTGAGGCAGTCAAACTAGAATGATGTCAAATAACCACATTTAACTGTTTTTCCAAGGTTTGGAGCATTCTTTTCAACAGAGAATAAAGAACTTTAGCCTTTCCTTGATGAAGGAAATGTTTTGTCACTATTTTCAAGATAATGACATTTCATTATAAAATAGATAACTAATAAGGACTGACCATGTGTATGTCACAAGGAACTCTTCTTAATACTATGTAATGATGTATATGGGAAAATAATCTAAAAAAGAGTATATATATGTATGTGTACAACTGATACACTTTTCTGTGTGGCAGAAACTATGCAACATTGTAAGTCAACTATAATAAAAATTAAAAAACTTGCAAAGCAAAAAATAAATGAATTCTAAAAAAGATAGTGACATTTCATGTTTTCTCCTTCAGAAAAATTGCTTAAATCTTTATTCTTATCAGATATGTGATTGTCCATCAATATTTGAATTACATCACAATGACATCTAGTGGTTATAGGAATTTCTTTCAACTCAAAGAACTGCAGTTTTAAGTATAAGGAGATCTTTGTAAACTAAAAATAAGAAAGGAGAATGAGTCATTACAATGTAGTCCTTATCATTTCAATGTATTTTTGTTTTTGAACCTGAGTCTTCCCCTACCTTCTACATCTATTTTTTTCTAAATGGAAACAGAAAGGGTGCAGAAAAATTTGCCACCTGTTCAAAAGTGCCATATTGATGTCCAGTGTGGTGCTTCATGGAATCTGTCTTAAGTGTACAGAAATTAACAGATTGGTATAAAACTACTGATAAATACCCTACAGAATGACTTCAGGTGAAAAATTAAGATCCACATTTATATGATCTTCTCTTTCACCCTCATCAAGAGGCTCCTTAGTTTCTCTTAACTTTATGCCATTAGAATTGTATTATCTGCATATCTGAGGTTGTTGATATTTCTCTTGGTAATTTTCATTCTAGCTTGCAATTCATCCAGCTTGGTATTTTACATGATGTACTCTGCATGTAAGTTGAATAACCAGGGTGACAGTATACAGCCTTTTTGTACTCCTTTCCCAATTTTGAACCAGTCCATTATTCCATGTCCAGTTCTAACTACAGATTCTTAATCCATATACAAGTTTCTCAGGTGACAAGTAAGGCAGTCTGGTACTTTCATCTCTTTAAAAAATTTCCACAGTTTGTTGTGATCCACAGAGTCAAAAGCTTTAATGTAGTCAGTGAAGCAGGAGTAGATATTTTCCTGGAATTCCCTGCTTTCTCCATGATCCAACAGATGTACAGTTTTTGCTTTTAGAGTCAAATCCAAAAAAATATTGCCAAGGCTGATGTAAAGGGCATACTGCCTGTTTTTTCTTCTAGGATTTTTATGGTTTTTGGTGTTGCATTTACGTTTTTAATCGAGTTTGAGTTTATTTTTGTATAGGGTGTGAGAAAATAGTTCTGTTTGATTTTTTCCCATTTGACTGTCTGATTCTCCCAGCACCATTTATTGAAGAGGTAGTCTTTTCCCCACTGTATATTCTTGCCTCCTTCATTGTAGATTAATTGACCACATAAATGTGGGTTTATTTCTGGACAGTCTATTCAGTTTCATTGACGTATGTGTCTGTTTTTGTGCCAGGACTATACTTTTTTGATATTGTAGCTTTGTAGTATAGTTTGAAAACAGAGAGTGTGATACTATGAATTTTGTTGTTTCTTAATATTTTTTTGGCTCTTTGGAATCTTTTCTGTTTTCTTACAAGTGTTCAGTGTACTTGCTCTAGTTCAGTAAAAAATGCTATTGTTATTTAGTTAGAAATTGCATTGAAGCTATAGATTCCTTGATTAGTATGGTAAGTTTAACAATATTAATTCTTCCAGTCCATGAACACAGTATATCTTTCCATTTGTTTGTGTCATACTCAATTTCTTTCATCAACGTCTTAGTAGTTTTCCAAGTTATAGATCTTTCAACTCCTTGGTTAGATTTTTCCTAGATTTTTTTCTCTTGATGCAATTTTAAATGGAGTTGCTTTCTTAATTTTTCTTTCTAATAGTTTGTTGTTGTTGTATAAAACTGCAACAGATTTCTACATACTAATTTTGTGTCTTGCAACTTTACTGAATTAATTGATGAGTTCTAATAGTTTTTTGTTGGTATCCTTAGGATTTTCTGTATATAGTATCATGTCATTTGCAAATAGTGACAATTTTGCTTCTTTCTTTTCAATTTGGATTCCATTTATTTATTTATTTGCTGTGACTGGAGTTATAATATGATGGTGAATAAAAATGCTAAGAGTGGGCAACCTTATCTTGTCTTGTCTTGTCTTGTTCCTGATCTTACAGTAAATGCTTTTAGCTTTTCACTGTTGAGTATGATTTTAGTTGTGGTCTTGTCATATATGGCCTTTATTATATTGAGCTGTGTCCCTCTACACTGACTTTGTTGAAATTTTTAACCATAAATGAACTTTGAATTTTGTCAAAAGCTTTTTCTGTGTGTTTTGAGATGATCATATATGACTTTTATTCTTCAGTTTGTCAATATGGTGTATCATATTGATTGATTTGTGAACATTGAGCTATCCTTGCATCCCTGGGATAAATCCCACTTGATTCTGCTGTATGATCCTTTTAAAATATTTGTTGAACTTGATTTGCTAAATAATGTCCCTATGATTCTTTTTGTTATTGTTTCTTCTTGAAGGTTAATGATTATTTCCTTAGGATAAAGCCAAAGAAATATTTTTTAAAAATGCACACTCTTGCCAAATCAGAGTATTATCTTTATCTTCTAATTTGGCAAGTTAAAAATAAATATTTTATGTTTCTCTGCTATCCAGTTAGGTTGCCATTGTAAAATATGGCATTGTAAAATGTATTAGTCATTTAGAGTTCTTCCTTTTCAGGTTTAATGTATGTTAAACAATTTCCACAGTTATCAGTTCAGTTCAGTTCAATCACTCAGTCATGTCCTACTCTTTGTGACCCCATGAACCACAGCACACTAGGCCTCCTTGCCCATCACCAACTCCCGGAGTCCACCCAAACCCATGTCCATTGAGTCGGTGATGCCATCTAACCATCTCATCCTCTGTTGTCCCCTTCTCCTCCTGCCCTCAATCTTTCTCAGCATCAGGGTCTTTTCCAATAAGTCAGCTCTTCTCATCAGGTGGCCAAAGTATTGAAGTTTCAGCTTCAACATCAGTCCTTCCAATGAACACCCAGGATTGATCTCCTTTAGGGTGGATTGGTTGGATCTCCTTGCAGTCTAAGGGACTCTCAAGAGTCTTCTCTAACACCACAGTTCAAAAACATCAATTCTTCTACATTCAGCTTTCTTTATAGTGCAACTCTCACATCCATACATGACCACTGGAAAAACCATAGCCTTGACTAGATGGACCTTTGTTGGCAATGTCTCTGCTTTTTAATTCCACAGGTATAGAGATTCCCTAGAGTAAGTGGAATACAAACAATACTGAAAATGCCCCTCTGCTCATCCCCCAAATTGTTTCCTTTCCTGCCAAAGACAAGAAGTATTTTAATTTTGATATGTTTTCTCCATGCCTCCGTACCTTTGACCACACTTGTCCTGCCTGCAATATCCTTCCTCACTGGGAAGACTTGTCTTCAAATCCCAGTGTTTTCTATCTGTTCTCCCACAGTGTTCTGTGGCCTCTGTTATCTCACTTATCATGGGGTACCTGGCTTTAGGGTTGGTGACCTGTGTCTGATCTGGAATAGGTGGTGAGCTCTTTCATCCAGGGACCACATCTTATTCCTCCCCATGCTTCCTCCCACCTCTGATTTATTAGCACAGTTTCTTGAGCATATCTGGTGTGCAGCACATATTAAATTTTAACTTAGAAATAAGCGAGCAAGGGAAATAGAAGTAAAACTCAGCTTGGCATTTTATAACTCTGAGTCACACGAGCCAGTGTCCAATATAAAAAAAAAATGATTTGCCTAGAATATATTTAAACTTTAATTCAGTATTGGAAGTTTGCTTACACACACATATACACACACAGACACTGTTGTTGTCTGGTTACTAAGTCGTGTCTAACTCTTTGAAACCCCATGAACTGTAGCCCTTGAGTCTCTGCTGTTCATGGGATTTCCCAGGCAAGAATACTGGAGTGGGTTGCCATTTCTTTCTCCAGGGGATTTTCCTGACCCAGGGATCAAATCTGCTTTTATATATATATATATATATATATATATATATATATATACACACACACACACATACACACATATATATATTCAAATACAACATAAAATACATATTAGTATTCAAAAAAATGATCATAGTATCTGGCCCCATCACTTCATGGCAAATAGATAGGGAAACAGTGGAAACACTGACAGACTTTATTTTCTTGGGCTCCAAAATCACTGCAGATGGACTGCAACCGTGAAATTAAAAGACATTTGCTCCTTGGAAGAAAAGTTATGACCAACCTAGACAGCATATTAAAAAGCAGAGACATTACTTTGCCAACAAAGGTCCATCTAGTCAAAGCCATGGTTTTTCCAGTGGTCATGTATGGATGTGAGAGTTGCACTATAAAGAAAGCTGAGAGCAGAAGAATTGATGCTTTTGAACTGTGGTGTTGGAGAAGACTCTTGAGAGTCCTTTGGACTGCTCCTGATCCAACCATTCCATCCTAAAGGAAATCAGTCCTGAATATTCATTGGAGGAACTGATGCTGAAGCTGAAACTCCAATACTTTGGCCACCTGATACGAAGAACTGACTCCTTGGAAAAGATACTAATGCTGGGAAAGATTGAAGGCAGGAGAAAAAGTGGACAACAGAGGATGATATGGCTGGATGGTGTTACCGACTCGATGGACATGAGTTTGAGTAAGCTCTGGAAGTCGGTGATGGACAGGGAAGCCTGGCATGCTGCAGTCCATGGGAAAGAGTTGGACATGACTCTCGCATGCAAAGAGTTGGACATGACTGAACAACTGAATTGAACTGAACACATCAGTGTAATTTACATATTACACTATTCATTGCCTGTATCGGGTAATGTATTCATTTGCTGGGCATTGAGCACATGAAGCAGGAAGAGTGTTATTTTGCACTGACTAAGGTTTCCTTACTGTCGGCCTTGTGTGCCTGTGTGTTCAGTCGCTTCGGTCATGTCCGACTCTTTGCAACCCTATGGACTCTATGCAGCCCGCCAGGCTTCTGTCTATGGGGATTCTCCACGCAAGGATACCGGAGTGGGTTGCCATGCCCTTCTGCAGGGGATCTTCCCAACCCAGGGATCAAACCCACATCTCTTATGTCTCCTGCATTGGTAGGTGGTTTCTTTAACACTAACACCACCTGGGAAGCCTTGGTGAGAACAAAATCTTTCCATTGATTTGGCAAGGATGTGAACTCTCTTCCAGAGCAGTGGGTGCTGGAAGAGGCCAGATGTTGACATCTGTATTGTCGATGTCTTCAGTTCATCTAGTGAATGTTTTTCAAAATAAGAAAGGCCACATTTTCACTTTATCTTCCTCTCTGCTGTGCTGCACAGATGCACACAGACATGGTCAAGCCAGTTCAAATCATTGCTTCTGGGACAAGAAAGTTTTTTCCTTCTATTTTATCTTAAGTATCTTAAGGGCAGCCAATGTAGTTGTTAAGTAGTGTAATATTTGGATTTTATGAGATAAATACCTGTTGATTTAAAAGAACATAATCAAGGGAAGTGGGAGGGGAGCTCAAGATGGGGAACACATGTACACCCATGAGAGATTCAAGTCAATGTATGGCAAAACCAATACAATATTGTAAAGTAAAAGAAAGAAAGAAAAAAGAAAGAATATTTTTAAAAAAACCAGTACATAATCTTCTAACCCATTGGATGATTAGAAGGAGGGCCTTCCTCTGGGACCTGAATTTGGCATATTAAACCCTGACTTTCTCTTTTACCTCCCAAGTGTTCTGACCCTGGTGTTTTTTTTTTTTTTCTTCTTTTTTTCTTTCTGAATCTGCTAATGTTGGATCATATTTTTTTTTTAATGTACAATTGAAGCAGTGAAATAAAACAGAGCAATGTCTGAGATTCCCTCATCCTTCAAGGATTTTTCCTGGCTAAACAAAATGTATGAAATTTGGAGATTGTTTCTCCAAAGACAAACTGGGGCTGATTATATGGGTAAAAAGAATACAAACACCTCTCCTTGGTTATGAGTGTTAACCTGTTCATGCAAATTGTCTTTTTAGTAGACCAGTTATCTGAAAGGTAGTGTAAACACCATGGTATGAGCAAATTTAATTTTTTTTTCTACCCAAACTTTTTTCTACTTTTACCTCTACTCACTAAGTTGCCAATCCTCACTTTTTCCCTGATTTATTTAATGATTTGCTTCTTAACTCTACCAACCACATAAGAAAATTGTCAACATTTACATTGTAAATTGAACTTTATTTGGGACGGGGTCTTCCAGGGAAAACATACAGAGAAAGATATGAAAATGAAAGATGGAACTTTGGAGCTCATGAGCACTTAAGGCTGAAGAAAGAGAATTGAGAAGTCCAATATGGAAGGGTCAGAAATTGGGACAAAAATCAAGTTTATAAAAACCAAGGAAACAGTTTTAATAAGAAGGAAGTAGTGATTAATGTAAGAGCATTTGATATTTTAGGCAATTTTCTGATTTAATCCTCTGCTTCAAAATGAAGCTAGTTTATCAAGTAATAAATTTTATGAGCTTCTAACAAACTGCTTGCTTCAGTTGGAAATGGCAAAGAATCATATTTTTCCTGAGTTCTTGTAACCTGGCTTGCCTGGTGGTTCAAACGGAAAAACATTCGCCTGCAATGCAGGATACCTGGGTTTGATCCTTGAGTTAGGAAAATCTCCTGGAGAAGGAAACGGCACCCCACTCCAGTATTCTGCCTGGGAAATCCCACGGACAGAGGAGCCTGGTAGGCTACAGTCATTGGGGTCGCAAAGAGCTGGACACAACTGAGCAACTAACACTTTTCACTTTCACTGTAACCTGAACTACTTCTAAGCCCTAGTTGATATGTATGACAGATATGCAGCCCATATTGTTCCAGGCCAGAGCAACATGAAGAATGGTGTATGGAGATGGATTATTAGGAACGAACAGTATTCCTTAGCTCTCATTTTCATCTGCTGTTTCGAGACTTCAGTCACTTCAATTCAGTTGTTCAGTCATTTCCAACTCTGCAACTCCATGGACTGCAGTATGCCAGGTTTCCCTGTCCATCACCAATTCCCAGAGCTTACTCAAACTCCTGTCCATCAAGTCGGTGATGCCAGCCAACCATCTTGTCCTCTGTCGTCCCCTTCTCCTGCCCTCAATCTTTCCCAGCATCAGGGTCTTTTACAATGAGTCAGTTCTTTGGGTCAGGTGGCCAAACTATTGGAGCTTCAGCTTCAACATCAGTCCTTCCAATGAACATTCAGGACTGATTTCCTTTAGGATGGACTGGTTGGATATCCTTGCATTCAAGGGACTTTCAAAAGTCTCTCCAACACCACAGTTCAAAGGCATCAATTCTTTGGCACTCAGCTTTCTTTATGGTCCAATTCTCACATGCATACATGACTACTGGAAAAACCATAGCTTTGAGTAGATGGACTTTGTCAGCAAAGTAATGTCTCTGCTTTTTAATATGCTGTACGGGTTAGTCATAGATTTTCTTCCAAGAAGCAAAGCTTTTTTCATTTCATGGCTGTGATCACACACCATCTGCAGTGATTCTGGAGCCCAAGAAAATAAAGTCTCTCACTGTTTCCATTGTTTCCCCATCTACTTGTTGTGAAGTGATGGGACTGGATGCCATGATCTTAGTTTTTTGAATGTTGAGTTTTAAGCCAGCTTTTTCACTCTCCTTTTTCATCTTCTTCAAGAGGCTCTTCAGTCCCTCTTCACTTTCTGCCATAAGGGTGGTGTCATCTGCATATCTGAGGTTATTGATAGTTCTCCCGGCAATCTTGATTCCAGCTTGTGCTTCATCCAGCCCAGCGTTTCACATGATGTACTCTGCATAGACATTAAATAAGCAGAGTGGCAATATATAGCCTTGACTTACTCATTTCCCAATTTGGAATCAGTTCATTGTTCCAAGTCTGGTTCTAACTGTTGCTTCTTGACCTGCATACATATTTCTCAGGAGACAAGTAAGGTGGTCTGGTATTTCCATTTCTTTAAGAATCTTCCACAGTTTGCTGTGATCCACACAGTCAAAAGCTTTGGCGTAGTCAATAAAGCAGAAGTAGATTTTTTTCCTGAAATTCTCTTGCTTTTACTATGATCCAAAGAATGTTGGTGATTTGATCTCTGATTTCTCTGCCTTTTCTGAATCCAGGTTGAAATCTGAAAATTCTTGGTTCTAGAAAGATAAAGGAGGAAAGGAAGGATATACCCATCTGAATGTAGAGTTCCAAAGAATAGCAAGGAGAAATAAGAGAGCCTTCCTAGGTGATCAATGCAAAGAAACAGAGAAAAACAACAGAATGGGAAAGACTAGAGATCTCTTCAAGAAAACTAGAGATACCAAGGGAACATTTCATGCAAAGATGGGCACAATAAAGGCCAGAAATGGTATGGACTTAACAGAAGCAGAAGATATTAAGAAGAGGTGGCAAGAATACACAGAAAAACTACAAAAAAGATCTTCGTGACCCAGATAACCACAATGGTATGATCACTCACCTAGAGCCAGACATTCTGGAATGTGAAGTCAAGTGGGTCTTAGGAAGCATCACTTTGAATAAAGCTAGTGAAGGTGATGGAAGTTGAGCTCTTTCAAATCCTAAATGATAATGCTGTGAAAGTGCTGCAGTCGATATGCCAGCAAATTTGGAAAACTTGGCAGTGGCCACAGGAGTGGAAAAAGTCAGTTTTCATCCAATCCCAAAGAAAGGTAATGCCAAAGAATGCTCAAACTACCACACAATTGCCCTCATCTCACACGCTAGCAAAGTAATGCTCAAAATTTTCCAAGCCAGGCTTCAACAGTACATATTGAGACGACTATATTCAAAGTCTTCCTTACTTATATCTGAGAATTATGCTGGCTAACACACATTTGCTCTCCTACATGTTCTCAGCCTCCTTAAGTAGCCATGGTCTCTCGCCTCTCCATCCACTGTAGGCATGCGAGCTGTGTGCTGCATCCCATTCCCCCCCAGAGCTAGGGTACAGCTGAAATCCTGTACCCTACAATTCTGCAAGGCCATTGAGGAGTATATCTTTCTATTATCTTAGTACTATTTTTTTTTCCAATGCATATATATTCAAAGATTGGCTTGAACCTCAATCTCACAAAGTTTTTTTTTTTTTTTTAACAGCTCATCCCCCCTTCCCCCACAACTTGGAGTCTCTCTCTCCCTAAAACTCATATAATAGGATGAGTCAGAAGGAAAATCTGATTATTAGTGGACTTTTTATTGTACTCACTATCTATCACATTTTGTATCAACGTCATTGACCAGCTCATTGTTTTTATTGTGAAAGTCTCTGAACTGGGCTTTCTCATCCAATAGAATGGACTGTGTCCAAGGAGGCATTTTTCTGGCTTACCCAGAGTCTCCCAGACTTGGACACATCTGTCAAGAATCTGAGCTGGACACACGTCTGAAGCTTTACTCGGGACCTTCTGCATGTTGACAGTCTTTCTCTCTCCATCCATTTCATAGCCATTACCATAAATGTGGTTCCAACAGATCTAAAATAACGGTTCACTCTATTACTTCAGATCAGAAGACATTTAATCAGGTGGTCATTTTGTGATCAAAACACATTAAAAAAAAAAAACACCCTTTGGGTTAGAAGCGGTAAGAGAAAAATAGCGATTTTGTGTAAACCATCCTGGATTCAAGTAAATCTGCCTAGCTTGCTCATCAGAGGCCTGTCAGTCTGAATTCTTTGCTTTGAGGCTCATCTCTATCAATATCAATTCTGCATACCAGTCTAGTAGCTTCAAAAATTCATTTATGTTTTTTAGATAATGTATGACAAATTTCATTTAGGAAAATATATGATCTTATTTTTAAATAATTTTTATTCTGAAGAGAGGTGTCATTTCTACTATATTTAGCAGTTCTTCAGATTCCAGAAAATTTATTTCCATGTGTAACTCCCCCTGTCCTCCCCTCTTTTTACTGTATATTAGGTGTTGTGCCAGAATTTGTCTTGATAATTAAAGAATCCTAGTATTACCTGAGAGGCTCCAGAGTGTAAAATACTTGGCATCCATCATAAACTCATTGGTTACTTGTGGATTAGGCATTCCTCAGGTTAACTTGACTTTCTCAGACTATTGGTTTGACACAGTAGAAAGTGGCTGGGCTGTCCCCTTGACCTTGTGGTGCCTGAAATCTGAAAAGTCAAGAACATGTTCAGGTAAAACTCAAGAGAATTTCTTTAGAAATAAGAGGTGGCAGGCAGTGGGAAATAAGTAAAAAGAGTTTTTAAAATATCTGGAAACCAATGTTTTAGTCAGGTAGTTTAAGAAAATGCAATGTAAAACAGCCTTTGGCAAAAACTCTAATTGGACAAAAGGAGAAGCAGCAAATTTGAGTCTTAAGATTCTACTTTGTCCTAATTGTAGGGAGCAAAAAGCTGAATTTAAGGAAATTTTCATGGAGGATAATGATGATGATTGTGATTTTGTTACTGTCACTCTACTCTTTTGCTAGGGCTTCTCTGGTGGCTCAGATGATGAAGACTCTGCCTGCAATGAGGGAGACCTGGGTTCAATCCCTGGGTCAGGAAGATCTCCTGGAGAAGCAAGTGGCAGCTCACTCCAGTATTCTTGCCTGGAGAATCCCATGGACAGAGGAGCCTGGTGGGCTACAGTCCACGGGATCACAAAGAGTCGGGCATGACTAAGCAACTTAACACACACACACTTTGATATAGTGGAAGTATTCCCTCATATATGCATAATAAACATTTCATATTCACTCAGCTTTATCTGGAAGTTCCCTGATGGCTTGGTGGGTAAAGAATCTGCCTGCAATGCACAAGATGTGGATTTGAACCCTGGGTTGGGAAGATCGCCTGGAGAAGGGAATGGCAGCTCATTCCAGTATTCTGGCCTGGAGAATGCCATGGGGTTGCAAGAGTCAGACACGACTGAGCAACTAGACACACATACACACACACACAGGATATCATACTTTGAAGCTGACTAGCTAGCAAAGTGGCCATTTTAGTTGCAGTATTTTCTCTCTGAATCCACTGGAAAAGATTTTAATAGATTTTCTTCCAAGATAGGCAAGCACTTGTAGAGGCAAAAAAGCAAAGTGCTGGTATGCAGTTTCAGAAATCTGTTGACTACATGTTCCCATATGTGTTCCAGGAAATTCACATTTGGATTTCAGTACAATTCAGAGTTATGGTAGGGCTATCCAACACTTTTTTGGAAGAGAGTTTGCTTGATACCAACATAAGGGTTGCCAAAACTCAGCAGGCCAAATTCTAGTTCTGGAATCTGTGGGAACCAAGAGATCAGCAGTTAGATCATGGGGGCTGTATCACTTTCAGCTTTCTGAGGAAACAAATTTTACCTAATGGTCCAGAAGATCATTTTAAATATAACCAATAGTCTTTAAAAAATGAAATGTCTCTTCTGTGGCATTTTATAGGGTATGTAACATTTAATAATGAACACATATTATTACATTTCTTTCTCTGAGTATTGGCCAAAATGTTTCAGCTTTTCAGACTTAATTATATCTGGCCAGACATGTGCAATTATGCTTACCTTTAGAAATGAAAACCCACTAGTATTTATTGTGTGTATTAAACTAAGTTAGAAATTCAATCACTTTATAGCTAACCCGTGTCAAAACTGCTCTGGTTAAAGTGATTAGTTGGCATTAAGCTCATTATTGAGTACAGAACTTCTCATCTTCCTTTAAAATATTGCTATTAACTTTGCAAAAATGGTGTGTTAGAAGTACAATAAGTGTAATAAAATAAAAAATTGTAAACCACAGTCAATCTGAGAATGTCCGTTTCTTTTCCTAAGACTGAACTATAAAATGCAAGTACTGGAAGTGATCTCAAAGGGCCATGTTCAAGTACCCCAAGTTTTAGCAAAGGTAAGGCCAAGCCATTCCAGATGAACTATTTTCTTTTCTTAGAGATCCTAGTTATATTCCTTGTCATAACAGTCTGTTTTAATGCTTATCCAAATAATGAAACATTGTAAAATAATCCCTATTGTGACCTATTGTGCTAAATTTTGCAAGTATCTCTGCTAATGTTTTAAAACTCTTTCATTTTATGGTATAGACCGATTGGTTATATCCTCCTCAGAATGAACTTTTACATTAAGAGAGTGGGTTAAAGCTTCCTCTTCTTCATCTTAAACCATCCCAACTTTATGTGTAATAAGGATTGCTTTCTGTCTTATTGAAAGTAGTTTTCTTGGCCTTTGGAAAGTTTGTTTTTAATACCTCTTTCAGAAGGGTGAAAACTAAAATTTGATAAAGCTTTTAAAATGAAATTGTAAAAAAATGACAAGTACATTATCTTTCTTATATTCTTTATGAAAATCTGTATATTTATTTTCATATTATGCTTGCTTTTTGTACCAATAGAGTATTTACTCTCTCAGCCATTATGATTATAGCATCTTCTATTTTTCTGAATTTCTGATGTTTTGCTAGGCTCCATTTACCTGGAGGGAGAAATTCTAGATGCGTTAGTTAACCTTTGTGACTTCTCAGAATACCCTATCTGTTGTGGAAATCAGGTAGTTAACTTAAGGCCATATCCTTCTATTGAGTAAAATGGTGGATTTTATGTTTTCATGACTTTTGCAGTTTGTATTACTTATGCAATTAATTTTCTCAGATAGCCATTATTATTCCAAGTTCACTGTTTAAAAATAGTAAGTGAGAGGCCAAGTCACTTGTCTAAAGTGTTATGACTTATTAGTCAGAATCATCTGGAAATCTTTGGACCACTGCTCTTCCCACAAGGCCACATTGCTGATATTTTACTTTATTTATGTAGATTAATCTTTATCCTCTAAGTGATTCATTTTTCAATTCTTATAAAAATGGCCCAACAAATGCAGTGGAAATTTTGGGGAAATAAATACTACTTTTTTTCCTACATAAAAATATTGTTTCAATGCTTTTGTGTTGGTATTAAAAACTTGGCCTGTAAATGACTGTACAGTCAATTGAAATGATTCATCCTAGGACCAACTGTACCATCCAGAGTTCAGTGTTTTGGGGTTAGTGTGGATAAGAAGACTCATAATGACACATACAAAGTTATTTCCTGACAATGAAATTTCTGGGACTAGAAATGATCATAACTAATTTGATGTATGTTCTCTACTTTTTTCCCCATCAACTACAGTCACTAGAAAACATGCATGCAATCCTATCTATAATCAAGTAGGCATACTAATCACCTTTGAGAGACTTTTTTGGTCTATGGGTCTATTAATATAAAACAGGGTAATCAAGGAAATGGTAATTTTAGCTAGATGCTTTCAACCCACCAAAATTAATATTTATTTTTAGATTGTTAGTGCTCCATAACAAACAATCATGATCCTGTGAGTTGAAACATATTCATAATTTCTATGATGTCTATATTAATAATGTCTTTTTGGGGCCCCATCATTAGGGAGGATTGTGAACCTAAGCTTTCTTTACTAGCTTCCCCCAGATATGCTGTATCTTCCTAAATTTTATGCATAGATTTGACATTGTAAGGATATCTAATATTTCAAATAATTCCATGTTGTTGGGATGCAGGTTGAAGATCAAGCTCCTAAAATGTGAAGCAAAATACCAAATGTGACCATTTGGGGAAATATTTTAAAAGATCTATAACTTTATAAACAGATTGAAACCAGGCCTCCCGCATTGCAGGCAGATTCTTTACCAGCTGAGCCACCAGGGAAGGCCAAGAATATGGAGTGGATAGCCTATCCCTTCTCCAGGGGATCTTCCTGACCCAGGAATCGAGCCAGGTGGTCCTGCATTTCAGGTGGCTTCTTTATCAGCTGAGCTACCAGGGAAGGCCTATAAAGATTTCACTTTACTTTAAAATGTTTAAAACCCTGCTCATATTTTGTAATATCTAGTCATAATTCTCCCCCTTTTTTCACCATATGCCATTAGGCTAAATGAAAAAAAAAAACAAAAACAAACAAACTTAGACTTTTGTTGTTGCTGTTGTTTAGTTGCTAAGTTGTGTCTGACTCTTTTGCAACCCCATAGATTATGGCCCACCAGGCTCCCCTGTTCATGAAATTCTCCAGGCAAGAAAACTGGAGTGGGTTGCCATTCCCTTCTCCAGGGGATCTTCCCGACACAGGGATCAAACCCAAGTCTCCTGCATTACAGGCAGATTCTTTACCATCTGAGCCATAGGGATTCTAATGTTACCTGATGTAAAGATCTATAAAGGATGTTAAACCTTTTTCCTTAATAGTGTTTAACTTATTAATTAGCAAACCACATGCACAACCTGTGTATGAGTTAGTCTGCAGATAGTGACTTTATTTTAATGAAAAAAGTTTTCCCTTAGTGACTGAATGACTCATTTCCTTTAAGCAAACATTCATGAACAAATATGTTGAAAATTGCCTGGCATGACAATATCAATTTAAATTTGTTAGAAAATTTAAAAAAAATGTGAAGTCAGTTTACCTTTAAGTATCTCTCAGAATCTTTCCATACCATAAATTCTTGCACAAAACAATCAGATGTATCAGTATTATGCTCAAATTTTTAATCTCACCCAGTTGAAATTGGTTTCCTACCAACTCTGCTGAAGGCCAACACATTGGCTCCCATTACTTGAGCCAAATCAGACAATGAACCGTCTCTTTGTCTCCTTGGTTGGTGGGAAGATTTGTAATGTTATAACTTTAGTTTGAGAAGAAATACAGTTTGAAATTATGCTGTCTCATAGATTTCTTCACCCAGTTTTGTCTACAAATGGAAAGAAATGTATGTATCTACTGAGTAACTGAGACATACTTTAGTAAAATATGTTTCCAAGAAGAAAAACGATTGTAGCAGTTATCATAACAATTTTAAGTGGATTGACTTTTTTCAAATTATAAAGTTTGGTTTTGTTGTAATCTCATTTTTTTCCTGTATGAGAGTTGTAGTGAAGTGAGTGAAAGTCACTCAGCCGTGTCTGACTCTTTGCGACCCCATGGACTGTAGAGTCCATGGAATTCTCCAGGCCAGAATGCTCAAGTGGGTAGCCTTTCCCTTCTCCAGGGGATCTTCCCAACCCAGGAATCAAACCCAGGTCTCCTGTATTGCAGGTAGATTCTTTACCAGCTGAGCCACCAGGGAAGCCCAAGAATACTGGAGTGGGTAGCCTATCCCTTCTCCAGTGGATCTCCCTGGCCCAGGAATTGAACCGGGGTCTCCTGCATTGCAGGTGGAGTCTTTACTGACTGAGCTATCAGGGAAGCCCAAGAAGGTTGCAGACTGAAATGCAGATTTTCTGGTGTTGAGTATGTAGTTAATAATGTTAATATTTCGAGAAGATTCAGAATAATGAGAAATTGGTTCACAATAGGGGATTAGCCTTAGAAAACATTGTGGTAATTGCCTCTATTTATACAACTATATTGCTCTGGAGTATAGAGTCAGTAAACACATTTTGAATTAAGCTAGAAAAACATTTTTATAAAGCAATCATGTATTGATCAATTAGCAAACCATGAGAGATTGACTGTTTTTGTTTTATATGTTTTCTTCCAGCAGAGTGACTTTAAAAATCCTCATAATTCATTTAAAGTTTGTCTTGTTCTTCTGTTATCAATAACTACTCTGGAAGAAAATATGTGATGTTAACATCTAGCAAAATGTGGTCTTTATTTATTTTTTTCCTCCAGACATTCACTTTGGGCTTAGTTTCAACATTTTATTTTATAAATTTCAAATAAAACATCTTATTTAAAAGGCTATTTTTTATGGAAACCTAGATTAGATTGTTCTTAACAAAATAAGAAACATAAATGAAGTTATTTCATTTGAATATAAGCTTTTTATAGAGTGTAGTTGAATGATAAATGACTGATTGAAAACTAAATAAAGGGCTACAAATGACTAAGGTAAAGTGTAGAAAGGGTCTTATCTGATCTCAATACGACAGAAAGAAATCTATTTGCTGATAAAAAGAAAAAAAAATCACACATTAACATCTGGACTTCATGTGGATGTTTCCTCAGTAATTAGCAGCAGCCCTTGTTCAGCTACATTCTTCCATCTGGGAACAAAACATCATAGGGACTAAAAATAAAGACAAGGAGAAAAGTTAAAAAAAAAAATGCTCGCTGCAAAATAGTGTGGTTCCCCAACATTGTAAATTAAAGCAATCATTTCACCCTCTTTGGGTGCCAAACATACTTTCATCAGTATACTACCTAACATGCCTTGCAAACTGACAAATTTTGTTTTATATTCAGAGGAAAATATTATGATTCAAAACTATGCTTGTGATTTAGGACTTAAAGGATAATTGAAACTATTATTAAAGGTATTTGTATACTGATAGGTTTTTTAAAAAAAGAATATATCAATCAAAAAAAGAATCTATCAACATCAATTGATAGAATTGTTATTGCATATGTTACTTCAGGGCATAATGGACAAAAATTGTTTAAACTTTATTTCATGCTATGAAGCAGGTGGCTTATATAAGTTCAAAAGAGTGTTGTTGTTTAGTCGTTAAGTCGTGTCTGACACTGCGACCCCATGAACTGCAGCATGCCAGGCTTCCCTGTTCTTCACTATGTTGCAGTTGCTTAAACTCATGTCCATTGAGTCAGTGATGCCATACAACCATCTCATCCTCTGTCGTCCCCTTCTCCTCCTGCCTTCAGTCTTTCCCAGCATCAGGGTCTTTTCCAAAGAGTCAACTCTTCACATCAGGTGGCCAAACTATTGGAGCTTCAGCTTTAGCATCAGTTCTTCCAGTGAATATTCAGTATTGATTTCCTCTAGGATTGACAGGTTTGATCTCCTTGCTGCCCAAGGGACTCTCAAGAGTCTTCTCCAGCACCACAATCTGAAAGCATCAATTCTATGTACCTTTGTCAGCCAAGTGATGTCTCTGTTTTTTTAATATGCTGTTTAGGCTTGTCATAGCTTTTCTTCTAAGGAGCAAGAGTCTTTTAATTTCGTGGCTGCAGTCACCATCTGCAGTGTACAAAAGAGGGTACATTGGTTATTATATTATTACTAACAGAAGAATAGTTAATTGCGGGGCGGGGGGAGCTCCAAAATCACTGCAGATGGTGACTACAGCCATGAAATTAAAAGATGCTTACTCCTTGGAAGAAAAGCTATGACTAACATAGACAGCATATTATAAAGTAGAGACATTACTGTGCCAACAAAGGTCCATCTAGTCAAAGTTGGGTTTTTCCAGTAGTCATATATGGATGTGAGAGTTGGGCTATAATGAAAGCTGAGTGTCGAAGAACTGATGCTTTTGACCTGTGGTGTTGGATAAGACTCTTGAGAGTCCCTTGGACAGCAAGGAGATCCAACCAGTCCATCCTAAAGGGGACCAGTCCTGGGTGTTCATTGGAAGGACTGATGCTGAAGCTGAAACTCCAATACTTTGCCCACCTGATGTGAAGAACTGACTCCTTGGAAAAGACCCTGATGTTGGGAAAGATTGAAGGCAGGAGGAGAAGGGAATGACAGAGGATGAGATGGTTGGATGGCATCACTGACTCAGTGGACATGGGTTTGAGTAAACTCCAGGAGTTGTAGACGGACAAGGAAGCCTGTTGTGCTGCAGTCCATGGGATCGCAAAGAGTCAGACATGACTGAGCAACTGAAATGAACTGAATAAAAGAATATATTTCTCTAGTTTTAAAGGAGAAAAACATACAATGTACTAACTCTACTGGACGGTCTGCAATTTTTCGCCTGTTAAGAATGGCAAAGTAAACATATCTACTTGTGCCTAGGAACAATCTGATGCTGGCAGGTTTCCTCCAACTATAATTCAGATTTTTATTCTCTCTTACAGTGTAGATTCTATGGAAGATACATGCACAGCTTCTCTCAATATGTATCTTCTCAGAATATGTATCATATGTTTTCTGAGGCTGCTTATCTTTTCATTGACTGAAGACTAAACCCATATGGTAAACACAAACAGAGCCTGTAGTTCATCATAAGGATGGAAATAGTCTCCAGAGATTTGAACTTTGTTTTCCAGACCCCTCTGAGTCAATTTGAAAGAGACTTGTCATTGTTTACATTGGCCCAATAATCTTAGAGCATGAAGGAAACCTGAAAACTGCCAGTCTTTTTCTAGCCTATCGAAAGTGGTTACCATCGATGAGGGTGGCTCTGGGTTCTCAGGGGCAATTACCGTACGTCATAATTTTGTCATTTTCTTCCCTCCCTTGATTTTAATGATTATTTCTTTATGATGTTGGCTAGTTTCAGTCCATCAACTAATTGCTACTGTTCTGAGCAAATATTAATATTTATTAATACTTTTCATGAATATTTGTACAAAAGTGGTTATTTGTCCACTTAAAAGCAGCCTATAGTTATCAAAACTGGAAAATTTTGAGGCATGCCTGTTTTAGGGCGATGGAGCCAAAATTTTTCTAACCACTTCTTATAATGCAGGACGTTTCAGAATTTTATAGCCAAGATCATTTTGTTCTCCTGGCATTATTAAACCATTCCTCTTCATTATCTTCTGTGTCTTATTCAAACCACTCATCCTTGCCTTCAAGCAGTTCCTTCACTCCTACCATCATCTCCTTCCACACTTTTCTATCCTTTAATTCATGGTCCTCAATAGATTTTATTTTCCTATTGTTTCCTTTCCCATTGTTTTCTTTCCCATATTCCAAAGAGAAATATGAAATTTCCAAGTCAGGTCACATTTGGTAGGTAAATGTAGACGAGTTGATGCATTTATTAACTCACTTTCCCTAGTAGACAAAAAGTCCTTCACCTTTCATTGAAATGATTTATATTTATGTGTATATAAGGTGTTGAAAAAAAGTAAGGAGGCCTTCAATAAAGGGTGAGGACATGAATAAATATGTTTTGTTTCTTAAGCTGCAAAAATAGCCATAAGCAGTGAACACTGAGCTGAGAAGAGAAGGACAGTGGACCTTTCATTTTAAAGAATATGAATTTTGGAACTTGGCCTTGATTTTTGGCAAAGCAGTCATTTGGGGATTATTATTTTTGAAAAAATAATTTGGGAATACATATGCTCTTTTAAGGGTTTCTCCAGTGACTCAGTGGTAAAGAATCCACCTGCAATGGAGGAAATGTGAGTTCAATTCCTAGGTTGAAAGATCCCTTGGAGGAGGGCATGGCAATCCACTTCAGTTTCTTGCATGGAGAATTCCATGGACAGAGAGGAGCCTGGCAGGCTGTAGTTCATAGGGTCGCAAAGAGCTGGACACGACTGAAGTGACTTAGTACGCACATGCTCTTTTAAACTTAAAAGTAGCATTTAACATACCCTACATACTTTAAAAAGATAATTATCTTTCTTAAGGACCTTAAAAATAATCTAAAACCAGACTATAGATCTGATTAAAGAAACATATGCTAGTATATATGCAATATGTTGTAGATAGCTACTTAAGGAAAAAGGATCATACCAAACAAGTCAAACATGTATCTGCAATGTCAATTTATTTTCATAAAGGTCAGAATACAGTGGCATGTTTTAGCAGATATATGCCTGGAAGTTCAATGGTTAAGACCACCTTCCAATACAGTGGGTGAGGGTTCAATCCCTGGTTATGGAATTAAGATCCCACCTGCCTTGTGGTGTGGCCAAAAGATAAAAATAAATAAAAAATTTTAGTAAGTCATCCTTATTCTCTATTTGCCATTAATTAGACACATTAGGGAAAGTTATGACCAACCTAGATAGCATATTAAAAAGCAGAGACATTACTTTGTCAACAAACGTTCATCTAGTCAAGGTTATGGTTTTTCCAGTGGTCATGTATGGATGTGAGAGCTGGGCTGTGAAGAAAGCTGAGCATTGAAAAATTGATGCTTTTGAATTGTGGTGTTGGAGAAGACTCTTGAGAGTCCCTTGGACTGCAAGGAGATCCAACCAGTCCATCCTAAAGGAGATCAGTCCTGGGTGTTCATTGGAAGGACTGATGCTGAAGCTGAAACTCCAATACTTTGACCACCTCATGTAAAAAGTTGACTCATTGGAAAAGACCCTGATGCTAGGAGGGATTGGGGGCAGGAGGTGAAGGGGACGATAGAGGATGAGATGGCTGGATGGCATCACCGACTTGATGGACATGAGTTTGAGTAAACTCCAGGAGTTGGTGATGGACAGGGAGGCCTGGCGTGCTGCGATTCATGGGGTCGCAAAGAGTCAGATACGACTGAGCGACTGAACTGAACTGGACTGAACTGAGACACATTAGGGGGCTTCCCAGGTGGTGTAGCTGGTAAAGAATCCACATACCAGTGCAGGAGATTTAAGCGACGTGGGTTCGGTGCTTGGATCAGGAAGATCCTCTGGAGTAGGAAATGGCAACCCACTCCAGTATTCTTGCCTGGACAACTCCATGGACAGAAGAACCTGGCAGGTTACAGTCCATGGAATCAGAAAGAGTCAGACACAACTGAGACACAGAATATAGGGACAAGCTTAATAACATTTAAAGAAAGGATTTGGAAAGACTGAAGAAGCCTAGTAAAGATAAAGATATTCAGAAAGAACAGCCCCTTTGGGGAGGGTCAGGGGAGTCAGCAGACCTTAAATTAAAGAAGGAACACATAGATTGAACTTAGGTATTTTAGAAAACTGGAAGACAGTTATTTTAGTTTAATTATTTGGTTTATTTATTTAGTTTACTATTAATAGTAAAAGGTCTTGTAGGTCTTCATAGAACCATTCAACTTCAGTTTCTTCAGTGTTACTGGTTGGGGTATAGGCTTGGATTACCATGATATTGAATGGTTTGCCTTGGAAATGAACAGAGATCATTCTGTCATTTTTGAGATTGCATCCAAGTAATGCATTTCAGACTCTTTTGTTGACCATGATGGCTACTCCATTTTTCCTAAGGGATTCCTGCCCACAGTAGTAGATATAGTGATCATCTGAGTTAAATTCACCCATTCCAGCCATTTTAGTTCGCTGATTCCTAGAATGTCGACATTCACTCTTGCCATCTCCTGTTTGACTACTTCCAATTTGCCTTGATTCATGGACCTAACATTCCAGGTTCCTATCAATATTGCTCTTTACAGCATCGGACCTTGCTTCTATCACCAGTCACATCCACAACTGGGTATTGTTTTTGCTTTGGCTCCATCCCTTCATTCTTTCTGGAGTTATTTCCCCACTGATCCCCAGTAGCATATTGGTCACCTACCGACCTGGGGAGTTCCTCTTTCAGTATCCTATCATTTTTCCTTTTCATACTGTTCATGGGGTTCTCAAGGCAAGAATACTGAAGTGGTTTGCCATTGCCTTCTCCAGTGGACCACATTCTGTCAGCCCTCTCCACCATGACCCGTCTGTCTTGGGTGGCCCCACATGGCATGGCTCAGTTTCATTGAGTTAGAGAAGGCTGTGGTCCGTGTTAGAGAAGGTCTGGTCCGTCAGATTGGCTAGTTTTCTGTGATTATGGTTTCAGTATGCCTGCCCTTTGATGTCCTCTCGCAACACCTACCGTTTTACTTGGGTTTCTCTTACCTTAGACATGGGGCATCTCTTCACGGCTGCTCCAGCAAAGCGCAGCTGCTGCTCCTTACCTCGGACGAGGAGTATCTCCTTACGGCTGCCCCTCCTGACCTTGAACGTGGAGTAGCTCCTCTCGGCCCTCCTGCGCCCCACAGCAGCCACTCCTTGGAGGTGGGTTGCTCCTCTCGGCCACCGCCCCTGACCTTGGGTGAGGGGTAACTCCTCATGGCCACGAGTGAGGCCTCACTCCTCATGCAAAAAAGATGTCCTTTTCATTATAGGGGACCGGAATGCAAAAGTAGGAAGTCAAGAAACACCTGGAGTAACAGGCAAATTTGGCCTCGGAGGATGCAATGAAGCAGGGCAAAGACTAGTAGAGTTTTGCCAAGAGAACGCACTGGTCATAGCAAACACCCTCTTCCAACAACACAAGAGAAGACTCTACACATGGACATCACCAGATGGTCAACACAAATATCAGATTGATTATATTATTTGCAGGCAAAGACGGAGAAGCTCTATACAGTCAGCAAAAACAAGACCCGGAGCTGACTGTGGCTCAGACCATGAACTCCTTATTGCCAAATTCAGACTTAAACTGAAGAAAGTAGGGAAAACCACCTGACCATTCAGGTATGACCTAAATCAAATCCATTATGACTATACAGTGGAAGTGACAAATAGATTTAAGGGACTAGATCTGATAGACAGAGTGCCTGATGAACTATGGACAGAGGTCCATGACATTGTACAGGAGACAGGGATCAAGACCATCCCCATGGAAAAGAAATGCAAAAAGGCAAAATGGTTGTCTGAGGAGGCCTTACAAATAGCTGTGAAAAGAAGAGAAGTGAAAAGCAAAGAGAAAAGGAAAGATATTCCCATTTGAATGCAGAGTTCCAAAGAATAGCCAGGAGAGATAAGAAAGCCTTACTCAGCGATCAGTGCAAAGAAATAGAGGAAAACAACAGAATGGGAAAGACTAGAGATCTCTTCAAGAAAATTAGAGATATATCAAGGGAACATTTCACGCAAAGATGGGTTCGATAAAGGACAGAAATGATATGGACCTAACAGAAGCAGAAGTTATCAAGAAGAGGTGGCAAGAATACACAGAAGAACTGTACAAAAAAGATCTTCACAACCCAGATAATCACAATGGTGTGATCACTAACCTAGAGCCAGACATCCTGGAATGTGAAGTCAAGTGGGCCTTAGAAAGCATCACTACGAACAAAGCTAGTGGATGTGATGGAATTCCAGTTGAGCTATTTCAAATCCTGAAAGATGATGCTGTGAAAGTGCTGCACTCAATATGCCAGCAAATTTTGAAAACTCAGCAGTGGCCACAGGACTGGAAAAGGTCAGTTTTCATTCCAGTCCCAAAGAAAGGCAATCCTAAAGAATGCTCAAACTACTGCACAATTGCACTCATCTCACACGCTAGTAAAGTAATGCTCAAAATTCTCCAAGCCATGCTTCAGCAATATGTGAACCATGAATTTCCAGATATTCAAGCTGGTTTTAGAAAAGGCAGAGAAACCAGAGATCAAATTGCCAACATCCACTGGATCATCGAAAAAGCAAGAGAGTTCCAGAAAAACTATTTCTGCTTTATTGACTATGCCAAAGCCTTTGACTGTGTGGATCACAATAAACTGGAAAATTCTTCAAGAGTTGGGAATACCAGACCACTTGACCTGCCTCATGAGAAACATGTATGCAGGTCAGGAAGCAACATTTAGAACTGGACATGGACCAACAGACTGGTTCCAAATAGGAAAAGGAGTACATCAAGGCTGTATATTTTCACCCTGCTTATTTAACTTATATGCAGAGTACATCATGCAAAATGCTGGGCTGGAAGAAGCACAAGCTGGAATCAAGATTGCTGGGAGAAATATCAATAACCTCAGATATGCAGATGACACCACCCTTATGGCAGAAAGTGAAGAGGAACTAAAAAGCCTCTTGATGAAAGTTAAAGAGGAGAGTGAAAAGTTGGCTTAAAGCTCAACATTCAGAAAACTAAGATCATGGCATCTGGTCCCATCACTTTGTGGGAAATAGATGGGGAGACAGTGGAAAGAGTGTCAGATTTTATTTTTGGGGGCTCCAAAATCTCTGCAGATGGTGATTGCAGCCATGAAATTAAAAGACGCTTACTCCTTGGAAGGAAAGTTATGATCAACCTATATAGCATATTAAAAAGCAGAGACATTACTTTATCAGCAAAGGTTCATCTAGTCAAGGTTATGGTTTTTCCAGTGGTCATGTATGGATATGAGAGTTGGACTGTGAAGAAAGCTGAGCACCTAAAAATTGATGCTTTTGAACTGTGGTGTTGGAGAAGACTCTTGAGAGTCCCTTGGACTGCAAGGAGATCCAACCAGTCCATCCTAAAGGAGATCAGTCCTGGGTGTTCATTGGAAGGACTGATGCTGAAGCTGAAACTCCAATACTTTGGCCACCTCATGGAAGAGTTGACTCGTTGGAAAAGACCCTGATACTAGGAGGGATTGGGGGCAGGAGGTGAAGGGGACAACAGAGGATGAGATGGCTGGATGGCATCACAGACTTGATGGACATGGTTTTGAGTAAACTCCGGGAGTTGGTGATGGACAGGGAGGCCTGGCATGCTGCGATTAATGGGGTCGCTAAGAGTCGGACACGACTGAGCGACTGAACTGTTTAATACTAAATATTGACTCTCTTTTACCATAACTTTTTTTTTTTTACCATAACTTTCGTACGGCAGAATCTAGAAGGTTAAAGATGTATTTCTCAAAGTCCTTTGCAGCAAAGGTTCTACTTGTGCAGAACTGTTGTTGTACTAAGCAGATGCACTCAGCTGGTACAGAAGTGGGTGGCAATGCTTTTGTGGAAGAGAGCAGATCAGTTAACAATCCTGGTAATGGGAGCACTTGGCTGTAAAGGCAAACTTGAGTCAGTTTTTGGAGTGTCTGGCAACAGACCCCTCGTGTCTTAGGTGTTAAGCAACTAGATGATATCTGGCTAGCTGTCATGGGTACACTAGAATAGCTGATGGAGGTTTGTGCATTTTTCTTTTATGCTCTGTTCCTGGCTCTGTAATATTCAAACTCCATTCTTTGGTTCTCCCTGAGATTTGTAAACTGCCCAACTTGATCTTTTCAATAACCTTCTTCTTCTAAAACTAGCCACAGTGAATTTCTTTTTCTGAAAGTAAGGGTCTTGCAGGATACAACTATTTACATATATATATATATATATATATATTTTGCACCGTGTTATATTTTGCACTGTGCAGCTTGCAGCGTCCTAGTTGCTCCACCAGGGATTGACTATGGGCCCCAGCAGTGAAAGTGCCAAGACCTGACCACTGGGCCACCAGGGAATTCCCCAATGCCAACATTTTAAGTACCATCTCACTTAAACTTTACATATACTCTTTGAAGTCCTTTCTCAAATCTGTCTAGTGATCACTGACAAAAAGTAGACAAATCCATGTTTCTCTTGATATGACCATTTTTAAGGAAGCAACGTAAAGGAAATGGATTCAAAGGTAAGCCAAAGAGGGCTCATTTTAGACACGTGCACAAAAATAATTTAATAGAGGACCAATTATGTCTATGGAGTAGATTAATTCACTTCACTTCACTTCAGTTCAGTAGCTCAGTCATGACCAACTCTTTGTGATCCCATGGACTGCAGCACGCCAGGCTTCCCTATCACCAATTGCCAGAGCCTGCTCAAACTCACACCCATCGAGTTGGTGATACCATCTAACCATCTCATCCTGTGTTGTCCCCTAATAGATTAATTAGTGAACTCAAAAGTTTCATCATGGAACATCCTTAAAGTGACTAGATATTGGGTTAGGCAATCATTTATTAGACCAGATCTCATCTAACAGACTTTCTATTTCAGTTTGTTATTTTAACCACAAGACTTCTAATTACTACTTAATTGTAATATGTCAATGGCCCCATGGTGCTGTGTTATAATTTTATGTAGCATATTTGTGGGTTAAATAATGTGACTATGTGATAGATAAGGAAGAAATTTTTATAGTCAGTTGTTTATTATTTTCTAAGAAACATAACTACAATGTATTTAAAATCACCCATTAATTTTAAAATATCATTATATGTCCAAAGAGTGTTCAGATTTCCTCAGTTGCTTAATAATTATTTTTTAAGATTGTTCAAATCAAGATTCAGCAAAGTTTCTATATTGCGGTTGTTTGACTTGTATCTTAAATCCCTTTTGATCTGTGCACCCACTTGAATTTGCCTTGGAGAATTTTCCATAGTCTGGCTTTTGCTCAACACATGTTTGTGGGGTTATTTAACATGTTCTCCCCCCCAACCCCCGCCCACTTTTTTATTTTCTATCAACTAAGGGGATTTAAGACTTTCAAATTCAGGTTTGATTTTTTTTTTTTTCAGCCACAAAAATATGTCACTGATGGTCATGCATACTTTTATCAGGAAGCCCATGTTGTCTGGTTGTTTTTCTTTTTATGGTGTTAACTGCCATTAATGTTTATTGTCTATATGCATTATTTCATGAAGGTTTAGTGATAGTCTAACTCTGTGATACCTCTGTTTATAGAAACTATGTAAGGTAATTAGCAAGTTTATTTTATTTTCTGTAAACTTTCTTCTGTCTCCCTGTACTTCTTAATAATTATGCTGTGTGTACATCATAAGAACATGTAGCCATTATGTACTACAACATTTTCCTTGTATCTGTTTTTTAGTTTTAGTTTCACAGGTACAACATTTTTCTTGTATTTGTTATTTAACATTAGTTTCACAGGTAAATATGTATTGAATTCTCACCATCAGTCTTCATGCCATGGCCTGTCTACTCATTTTCACTACATGAAGTTTCTTCTCTAGTAGATTACTCAGGAAGAGTGCCATGGGATAATATTTCCAGAATCCTTGTATGTCCTTAGAAAGTTCAGCATTTTTATTTTGAAGGTCACTTTGCATATAAAAAATTAGTTCACACATTCTTTCCTTGAGTATCTCAAATATGTTAAGATATTTCATTGTCTTCTGTCATTAAATGCTCTTGTTAAAAAAGCATGAGAACAATCAGGTTTTCTCTTCCTTATAAATAACTGTCTTTTTTCTCTAGATACTCATAAGACTTTTTAAAAAATTAGTTTTACTATAATAATATGTAGTCTCTTTTGGTTAAACTTTTCTGGGTATGGGTTTGCCTTTTCAATATGTATATAAAGATTTTACTTATTTCAGAAAACTTTTTCTGAATTATACATTTCAGTATTCATTCTATTCTCTTGCTTTATCTGTCTTCATTGGGGACTTCTATTGCATAGGTGGTGAATTTTGCTTGCCTTTTTCTCTCTGTAAATTTCTTTTAATTTGTTTCATTGCTTTACTTTTAAATTTTATATCTCCTTTTACTTTCTTCTCCTATAGTCTATTTTTCAAACATATCCAAATTATCCAAGTCCATTTATTTTTTCCTACTTTCCTTCTAATTTAGTCATCATTTCTGAAATGATTTTTACTTTTATTTCTAAATTTATCTTTCTTGAGTTCTTTTCCTCTTTTCAAATATTCTTTTTTCCCCCCATCAGCTCATTTCTGAGTGTTTCTAATTCTTCTGGTATTCTTTCATAGTTTCTATTATTTTCTGAAATTCTTTTAGCTTGTTTTGAAATATTAGGGAATATTTTATCAATTTTGTGGGATGTTTTCTGGCATGCCTTTATTGTCAACATGAGTATTATTTTGCTCATTATTCCTTTTCCTTACAAAAACTTTACATGGGTTCTGTCCACAGTTCATTCCTCTTACTGATTTTAGGTGATAAGTGTTTCCTATTACTCAAAGAATGGAATGGTCCACTAAGCCTCATGCCTCGGGCCTTCTCCTCCACCTTTTGTTCTGGGACTTCTTTTTTTGTGCCTCGGTATGTCTGCCCAGCTCTGCTTAGAGTCTCCTCTCAGAGGTCCTCCTTAGGTCAGGCATTTGTCTGAAAGGGGCCTCAGGTAGGTCAACAGGAAAGTTCTTAGTCTGGAGATGCCTCTGTACAGTCAGCCCACTCTGTGATCCCTTGAACTCCCCCATGAATCACAGCCTCTGAAGGAACCTCCTAGGTATGTCTGCTGTTTTTGGAATGGCTCACTGAGCTTTTTACACAAAAATAAGGACTCATTTTGGGGGCGAATCCCTCTTAGGAACTTGTTCCTGGATTTCATATTCATCAGAAGTCCTATTTTTCTTCCCTCCACTGTCTTGCATGCAGTTGCTAATACCATGTGGGCCTGATGGCAGATCCAAGTTTGGGAGTTGCAGAGATGCTCTTTCTTCACATTTTGCTGCAGGTGTTGGTCATAAAATTTTATTTTGTTATTCTAGCTTCTCTGTTGTTGGAACAGAGGTTTGGAAAGATTAAAAACTAGGCCAAGGTTGCCTATATTGTCTTTCTGGAAAACAGTAATCCGTTTACTCTCAATCGCATGACTGCAAGAGGATTTGAACTCTTTTCCTGAAGAGTTTAAAAAGCAGACTAATTAGCAATCATTTTATATTGATATATTTGGGACACTGACCTGCTAGAAGTCTATGATTCCAACCATAATGCTCCTTTCCTTTGTTATATCTTACATAATACAATTTAGCCACTTTACAAGGGTAGTAGATAAATTCTTAAAGAATAAAAACTTTATTAATATATTTATAAATTTATAACTATATATGTTGATATATATCCATAAATTTACTGTATGTAATATATGTTTATGTAGTATATACTAAAAAGCATATCAAAAATTACTAGATATAATTTTTTTAAAATAAATGTGTTTTTTAATTAAAAAAGAATACGTGGATTTATTTTTGCTTATAAAAGACTAAAGCAATGCAATCCCACTTTAATCAGTTTTGCTTTTACTCTAAATGTTTTCTTCTCACCTAATAAAGAAGAGAAAGAATGTTTTGCCTAACTCAAGACCCATTTGGATCTGTGGTTTCTAAATGTCAAGCCCAAATCGAACACTCTGGAGTTTAACCTTGTTTGCTTTTGGCTAAAGTGACTTCCTGTTTCTAAGAAAGGGGAAAAAAAAAAGGTCTAAAAGTCTATTAAAAAGATCACAAGCCTTTTCTAAAATCCAGTGGCTCACACAGCAAAATACTTTGATGAATTAAGTACAAATAAATCCTAAAATGTAAATAAAATTTACCTTTAAAGTATAGTTGACTTTATAAATTCAGAAAGAGAGTAGTAGACTGAGACAAAATGTCCTTGGGAAAAAGGCTGCTAAGTTTGGCCAAACCCAAGTGTTTGAAAAACATTGTTGCTGGAGATGCATAATGAACCCAGAAATTTTTGCAGTTTTTGTGTTTTTCCTTCTTATAATTTTGTTGTACTTATTCCCATAGCCAACTTCAAGTGACCCTCCACCCCAGCTCCACCCCCCACCAAGGGAAAAAACAAGGCCACTGAAAAGTTTGCTTAAACGTCTTAATACTTTTAATCCTTACTTGTTATAATTTGATTACTGAGACATTTTCTCTGTGGGCCTCCTATTAAATCACTTTCAACTTGAAACAAACCAGAAATCCTTTTAAATAACAGAGCTAGTATTCATTTTAAGCTGCTCAGAATTTATACAGAAACTGTAGAATGTCTCTTCTAAAATGCTGTAAATGTGCCCAGAGGCTACTGTGATGGGCTTATCCTTCCAACCTAAGCAAAAATAAATAAATAAATGGCAGGACATGGTGTTCTGGGTTACAAAGTAGACGACAATGTTACTCAGACTTGTAGCTACTTTTATTTACTGTTTCCTGTTCTTAGGTATCAGTGTTGATAGTTACCTGAAACTAACGGAGGTAGTTTTTCATTTTATATACCCAATAATAGAATTTGTTTTTTTTTTTTTTATTTTTATAAAAAACTTTTTATTTTGTATTGGGATAAAGCCAATTAGCAATGTTGTGATAGTTTCAGGTAGACGGCAAATGGACTCAGCCATACAGATGGATACAGGTATTTATTCTCCCCCAAACTCTCCTCCCATCCAGGCTGTGACATAATTCAAGACCTAAATGTGAGCCCAGAGACTATAAAACTCCTAGAGGAAAACCTAGGCAAAACACTCTCTGGTATAAATTACATCAATATCTTTTTCGATCCATGTCCCAGAATAATGGAAATAAAAATAAACAAATGGGACCTACTTAAACTACAGAGTTTTTGCACAGCAAAGGAAACAATAAACAAAATGAAAAGACAACCCACAGATTGGGAGAAAATATTTGCAAATGATGTGACTGACAGGGATTAGTTTCCAAAAGTTACAAATAGCTCATGCCACTTAGCAGCAATCACACAAACAACCCAATCAGCAAATGGGTAGAAGACCTAAAGAGACGTTTCTCCGAAGAAGACATATGGCTGGCCAAGAGGCACACGAAAAGATGTTCAACACTGCTAATTATCAGGGAAATGGAAATCAAAGCTACATGAAATGTCATCTCACACCAGCCAGAATGGCTATCATCAAAAAATACACAAACAATAAATGCTGGAGAGGGTGTGGAGAGAAGGGAGCTGTCCTACACTACTGGTGGGAATGTGAATTGGTACAGCCACTATGGAGAACAGTATGGGCATTCCTTAAAAAACTAAAAACAGAGCTATCATATGGCCCTGCAATCCCACTCCTGGGCGTATAGCTGGAGAAAATCATGATCCAAAGAGATACCTGCTTCCCAACATTCACTGCAGCACTGTTTACAATAGCCAAGACTTGGGAGCAAGCTAAATGTCCATGGACAGAGGGATGGGTAAGAAAGATGTGTTACATATATACAATGGAATATTACTTAGCTGCTAAGAAAAATGAAATAAGGCCATTGCCAGCCAAATGGATGGACCTAGAGACTGTCATCCTGATAAGGCAAGTCAGACAGAGAAGGAGAAATATTGTATGACTTCCCTTATATGTGAAATCTACAAAGAAATGATGCAAATGAACTTACAAAACAGAGACTCAGAGAGAATGAACTTATGGTTTCAGGCACGGGGTGGGGGGCAGAAAGAGATAAGGAATTTGGGATGGACAAGTCCACAATGCTATATTTAAAATGGATAACCAGCAAGGACCTACTGTATAGCACACGGAACTCTGCTCAATGTTATATCCCAGTAATATAATTCTATTTGGGCAGATATTATGAAGATCTGGTCTGAAACCATCTTTACATTGTATATTTTACATAGAAAAATTAATTGTGTTTTTTAATGTTATTTCCCCCTATTTTTAAGTAGTTTCAGAATATCCAGGAATGATATAGATCTTGTGTCTCTAAGAATCTATTTTCAATCATTCATCTAAAAAGAATAACTGAAGTTACTAAATTTATAACAGCTGAGGCCCACCCAGAGGGGAGAAAGAGCAGAAAAAGTAATCATTACAGTAATTCTCAACTTTTGTGTGCATAGATATTGCAAGGAAAACCCCTTAACAATGCATGCTCAAGGTAATCTGCCCGAGGAGATACAATCTGATAGGTGATGCCCAGGAATCTGCATTTTAACAGTGTGATGCTATAGGTTGTCTTTGGACTTTAGTTTGTGAAATAATTCGAATTTTAGCCACGTAAAATATCTAAGAGCAATTTGGGAACTTTAGTGTCCAGGATAGGATTATTTTTTGAAAAATATTATTAACAATTGTGTTGTAAACATCAGAAAAAAAGTTGGGACAAATAGGAACAAAAGTTATGAAAATGACAGGTAGCTTGATGGGTGAAGAAGAAAGACTGATTAAATAGAGAATGGAAAAATGTTTTGTAAACATTTGATTACAAAAATAGGATTTTTGTAATAAGGATTGAAAATAAGGATTTTCAAGTTAAAGCAGAAGGAAGGGTGTGCAGGCATTAGTGTCTAGCGAAATAGATTTACTGTTTAGTCACTCAGTACTGTTCAACTTTTTTATGACCCAGTGGATTCTCTCCCCTATCCATGGGATTTTCCAGGCAAGAATACTGGAGTGGGTTGCCATTTCCGCCTCCAAAAGAAATGAATACCAAATTTTGAAAGTCTACACCAACCTGTCTCAGCTCTTCCAGATAAGGCATAAGGCCAGCCAGTATAACTTACTGCCCAAAGTGTCTGCCCAAAGCTGCTTGCTCTGAACTACTTTATACTCTCGTATTCCAGATTCCTTAGCTTGTCACCCTACAACTTATTTTTCTGCTAAGGCCTCAGATCTGGCTTTGTCCTTTGGCTTCCCATCCCGCTGCCCACCACTACTGAGCCAGGTCATGTATGCTTTGAAATGCTAGAACTTTGGAAGTGGAGTCAAGGTCAGTCTGGCTCCTTTGTGTTCCTGCTCACCTATCGTCATTCACTGTTCCACTTCTTGTATTGTTCCTTCTGAAATTGACTGAAGTAGCACCTGATTTTGGGGGCTATGCATATCTGCTGCCTGATCCCGGTCAGTCCCGTTGGCCAAGCCAGTCTCTGGTGGCTTTATGATTTTCAAAGTTTTATCTTCACTGTAAGCAATAGGGAAGCATGTTAAAAACAAGAATACTCAGACTCCAGTAGTTCTGGAGAACAATCAAGATCAGTGTTATTCAAAGTGTGGGCCTCGAAATAAACAGCATCAGCAACAGCCTGGGAGCTTGTTAGGAATGTAAATTGCTGGATTCTATTCTGTGTCTACTGAAACAGGCGCTCTGTAGGGAAGCCCAGCAATCTGTGTTTTAACAAGGAAGGCCCTTCTCTGACTTACTCAATTTGGAGTGTCGCTAGTGCTGACTTTTCATTGTTAAAGTATAATCTGATTCCAGGCCTACTGAAACAGAATCTGTACTTTTAAAAAAATACCCAGGTTTTAGAAGTTCTGGGGCTTCCCAGGTGGCTTCCCAGTGTAAAGAATCTGCCCGCCAGCGCACCGGTGCAGCAGATACAAGAGATGTGGGCTTGATCCCTGGACTGGGAAGATTCCCTGGACTAGAAATGGCAACCCACTTTAGTATTCTTGCTTGGAAAATTCCATGAGCAGAGCAGCTTGGCGGGCTACAGTCCATGGGGTAGCAAAAGAGTCCGACACGACTGACCCCTGAGCACTTAAGAAGTTCTGGCCTGATAACTGTGCCTTTAAACAAATTACCTCAGTGGTTTTTAGGCAAAACAAAGGTGGAGGGCGTTGGCACTAACACCTGCTCTGCTCACAGGAGAGGGGCAGTCCTCAGTCTGATCTTCAGTCTCAGCTTGATGTTTGTTCCCCAAATGACTGTCTGTTTAAACATACGTCTCCTCGTGCCTCTCTGGTTCAAAACACCAACCCTGTGTAGTATCCATGTTTCAGAGCTGATGTGAGGATTGACTACTTCATGCCTGTTAAAACCTGTTGAGATCCTCTGGTTAAATCCCAAGGTCCCCGAAGCATCTGTGGGGACTTTTCTGCTGGTCCAGTGGTTAAGACTCCATGCTTCCCCTGCAGGGGCCATGGTTCGATCTTTGGCTGGGGAAGTTCCACGTGCTGCATGGGATGAAAATGTGTTAGTCACTCAGTTGTGTCCTACTCTTTGTGACCCCATGGACTGTAGCCCACCAGGCTTCTCTGTTCATGGAATTCTCCAGGCAAGAATACAGGAGTGTGTAGGCATTTCCTTCTCCAGGGTAGAGAACCTGGGTCTTCTGCATTTCAGGGAGATGCCTCACCATCTGAGCCACCAAGGAAGCCTGCTGCTCTGCTGCCTCCAAAGCATCCATGTATTGTAGGTTTTGCTGTCACTGGTACTGTAATAGATTTTAGCATGACAGTTATATAGCTCCCTACAAATGATGGCTTCACTCTCAAAACAGGTGCTAAGACAAAAAGAAATAAGCCAAATAATAGAAATAAAACAATGCTAAGTCTATACCCATTCCTTTCCCCCAGAAGTAAGATAATAGAGGCAACAGAGTATCCATATGTATCCTTTTATTATTCATTCAAACAGACTATTCAAGCTGAATATTCAATTAAAACTATCTTTCTGGGAACCAAAAGCTCAGCTGAGAAAGTCTGTGATGTTTTATTTGTCATCAGTATAAATTCCCAAGCTTAAACTACAATTTCTGAATAATGAGTCAAACTAATGCAATGTTATCTCTAGAGATTTAAATTGCAAATATTTGCCTCATAATCTGTGTAAGAAACAAATCTCCTTTGATCTCTTTTAAAGATATTACAACTTTTTATTGGGTTTTATTAAAAAGAATAATAAGAACAAATATATTCCAACTCCATGGATGCTGCTTGAACAAGTAGACACATTTTTTTTCATTACAAACACTATCAAAATTATAACCCTTATCACACAATTTACCTTGTAATGTATACTTGTACATATATCTGTTTTTCCACTAAATTGTTAGCCTCTAGAGAACAAAGATGGGATCTTATTTATATTTGAAATCCTCAGAGTGCCTAGTGATGCCGTGCAAAACCTCAATAAATATTTACAAAATGAAAAAATGGATCATCTCCCCACTTCTTCCAAATACTGTGACTTTGTTCATCCTGTGTGCTTTAGTGCATTGCTAACCAAACTTCTGGCTATCCAGAAAATAACTCAGTGTTCAAACCCTTAAGGAACTACTTGACTGATACAGCAGGGACCAACTAAACCCCACAGATTTATTCATTTTTTCTGTTCTGTCAGAAGAGCCCACGGATTAGGTGAAACTAGCAAACAACTTCACAAAGAAAATAACTAAAACTGATCTTAACCCCACTACAAACATACCCTTCTCAACTTTGAAAAATAATGACCTTAAAACCGCAAAATAATTTCCTATCCATCAAGCCCTCTGATAAATAGTCTTACTCATTAATCTAGGAAAAGGGAAATACAGAATGAGATTATACATACTAAATTATGGAAAGTGGCAAACTAAAGGAAAATGATCTAAGTTGAATTACAGGAAATTATTATTTTTATAGGTAAAAATGATTGAATATTAACAAATTCCTATGGTTCAACCTAATAATTGTTTTGCAATTCCCAGGCATACTATGTTTGATATCCTCACAAAGCCTAGTGATCATAAAAGTCTTTAAAACACAAGATGATTTCTATTAACCCCAAGAATTGAGTTCAAGAGATTCATTAGCTTTGTGAACCAAGTTCTAAGGACACTGGTGGTTAGAAGCTTTGTGTATTATTTTTTAAATTTTAGCCCTGCTTTTGTTTGTTTTTTAAGAAGCGGGCTCAGGATAAAACCAAAAGGAAATTGGAATATATGACTACATTTTCTAAATTGTAGTTGGTAAAGAACATACATTAGATCACTTTGAATATTTGTTAAAATGCAATTATGTACGCATCACTTATTGAATCAAAATCTTAAAGTAAAGGCTCTGAAGTCAGCATTTTTACTAGGTATTCAGGATGAGTCTTGTTGTTCCAAATCTGACACCTTTTTTCTATGGATAAGATAACTGAAGTCTAAAGACAAGTATTTGATATGTCTTGATGCCATATATCTAATAAGTATCAGAACTGGTTCTCCAATCCAGTTCAGTCACTCAGTCATATCTGACTGTGCAACCCCATGGACTGCAGCACACCAGGCTTCCTTGTCCATCTCCAACTCCCAGATCTTGCTCAAACTCATGTCCATTGAATCGGTGATGCCATCCAACTATCTCATAATCTGTCGTCCCCTTCTCCTCCTGCCTTTACTCTTTCCCAACATCAGTCTTTTCCAATGGGTCAGTTCTTTGCTTCATGTGGCCAAAGTATTGGAGTGTCAGCTTCAGCATCAGTCCTTCCAATGAATATTCAGGACTGATTTCCTTTAGGAATGACTGATTAGACCTCCTTGCAGTCCAAGGGACTCTCAAGAGTCTTCTCTAACACCACAGTTAAAAGGCATCAATCTTCAGTGCTCAGCTTTCATTATAGTCCACTCTCACATCCATACATGACTATTGGAAAAACCATAGCTATGACTAAAACCATAGCTTTCACCTTTGTCAGCAAAATAATGTCTCTGCTTTTTAATATGCTGTCTAGGTTGGTCATAGCTTTTCTTCCAAGGAGCAAGCATCTTAATTTCATGCTGCAGTCACCATCTGCAGTGATTTTGGAGCCCAAGAAAATAAAGTGTGTCACTGTTTCCTTTGTTCCCCCATCTATTTGCCAAGAAGTGATGGGACCGGATGCCATAATCTTAGTATTTTGAATACGGAATTTTAATAAGTTTTGAATGTTGAGTTTTAACAAGTTTCCATAATTCCATAATAAGTTTAATGAGTTTCCATAAGCCTCTTATCCTTATCTATCAGAGGGCAAACAGAATGAAAATCACAATCACAGCAAATCAATCAAACTGATCACAAGGCCCAGAGCCTTCTCTAACTCAGTGAAACTATGAGCCATGCCATGAGGGGCCACCCAAGATGGATGGGTCATGGTAGAGAGTTCTAATGAAACATAGTCCACTGAAGGGAATGGCAAACCACGTCAGTATTCTTGCCTTGAGAACCCCATGAACAGTATGAAAAGGCAAAAAGATAGGGCACTGAAAGATGAACTCCCCAGGTCGATAAGTGCCCGATAGGCTATTGGAGAAGAGTGGAGAAATAACTCCAGGAAGAATAAAGAGACAGAGCCAAAGTGAAAACAACACGAGGTTGTGGATGTGACTGGTGGTGGAAGTAAAGTCCAATGCTGTAAAGAACAGTATTGCATAGGAACCTGGAATATTAGGTCCAAGGTAAAGGGGAGTGGTCAAACAGGAGATGGCAAGAATGAGCATTGACATTTTAGGAATCAGTGAACTAAAATGGACTGGAATGGGTGAATTTAACTCATATGACCATTATATCTACTACTGTGGGAAAAATCCCTTAGAAGAAATGGAGTAACCATCATAGTCAACAAAACAGCCTGCAATGTAGTACTTCGGTGCAATCTCGAAAATGACAGAATGATCTCTGTTCGTTTCCAAGGCAAACCATTCAATATCATAATGATCCAAGTCTATGCCCCAACCACTAATGCCAAAGAAGCTGAAGTTGAATGGTTCTATGAAGACCTACAAGATCTTCTAGAACTAACACACACAAAAAGATGTCCTTTTCATCATAAGGGGCTAGAATGCAAAAGTAGGAAGTCAAGAAACACCTGGAGTAACATGCAAATTTGGCCTTGGAGTACAAAATGAAGCAGGGCAAAGGCTAGCAGAGTTTTGCCAAGAGAACACACTGGTCATAGCAAACACCCTCTTCCAACAACACAAAAGAACACTCTACACATGGACATCACCAGATAGTCAATACCGAAATCAGATTCATTATATTCTTTGCAGCCAAAGATGGAGAAGCTCTATATAGTCAGCATAAACAAGACTGGGAGCTGACTGTTGCTCAGATCATGAACTCCTTATTGCAAAATTCAGACTAAAATTGAAGAAAGTAAGGAAAACTACTAAACCATTCAGATATGACCTAAGTGAAATCCCTTATGATTATACAGTTGAAGTGACAAATCATTCAAGGGATTAGATCTGATAGACAGAGTGCCTAAAGAACTATGGACAGAGGTTCATGACACTGTATAGGAGGCAGGGATCAAGACCATCCCCAAGAAAAAGAAATGCCAAAGGGCAAAATGGCTGTCTGAGGAGGCCTTACAAATAGCTGAGAAAAGAAGAGAAGCGAAAGACAAAGGAGAAAAGGAAAGATATACCCATTTGAATGCAGAGTTCCAAAGAATAGCAAGGAAAGATAAGAAAACCTTCCTCAGTGATCAATGCAAAGAAATAGAGGAAAACAATAGAATGGGAAAGATCAGAGATCTCTAATCCAAGAAGGCGGAAAAAACTCCCTTTCCACTAGCCGCCCTCCACCACCATCATTTTTTGCCCCCCTCCATCCTTTTTCCACTTCACTAGATGTCTGTACCATCGCAGAAGTGTGTGAAAGGGTTGAATAACTAAAATTCCACCTTTCTAGTGAGAAGTGTGACCAGGGAAGCTCAAGAAAATGGATAAATAGTGGAGAAGGAGGTGCTTTGGAAAATGAATTCATAAGCTGATTCCTGGGCTCACCCTGCAACTGTCCTTATATGAATCTGAGCCTAAAGACTATACTACAGACTTCGAGAAGCAAATTTGTCAACAGACCACCATCCACATTTCAATTTGCATAAATAAAGACAATGAACAGATATCAAAACTGAGATGACAAAGGTGTTGGAATGGTCTGACAAATACTTTAAGCATCCTATTATAAATATGCTGCAACAAACAACTGTAAACACTTTCACAATGAAAGGCAAAGTGGAAAGTTTCAGGGAAGAAAGAGAAGATATGCAGAAAAAACCAACTGGAAATCTTAGAAAAGAAAAAGAGAGTAACCAAAAACAAGAAGAGGTCTTACTAGCAACAGAAGAGTCAGTGAAATTGAAGATAGGTCAATAACAATTATGTAATCAGAAGAACAGAGAGGAAAAAGATTTTTTAAAATGAAAGGATCCTCAGGGACCTATAGAACAATGATAAAATGTTGAACATTCACACCATGAGAGTCCCCAAAAGAGGAAGAATGCAGTGTTGAAAAAAGTTTGCAAACAAATGAAAAATTCTCAAGTTTGGCAAATGGCATAAGCCTATAGATTCAAGTATTTTAGTTAACCTCAAGTATGATAAGTCCAAAGAAATCTGTGCCCCCCAAATTGAGCTGATGAAAGATAAAGAAAAAATTATTGGAAACAGCCAGAGGAAAAAAATGATGTGTTAAGTATAGAGAAATAATGATGTGAATATTTGTAAATTTCTTATCAGAAGCCTAAGAGGCCATAAGAAAGTGGGCCATTTTAAATATGCTAAAAGAAAATAACCCTCAATCTGGAATTCTATACTCAGCAAAAAATTACTTCAGGAATGAAGGTAAAATAATGATATTCTCAGATGAAGAAAAACTAAGACAAGAGCCACTAGCCTTAAAAGAAGTGTAAAAATAAAGAAAAAAAAAGTGTGAAAATAAAATAAATTCTTCAGAGGGGAAATAATCCAGAATGAAACTTGGAAGAGTAGGAATGAAGAAAGAACTACAGACAGAAAAGTCAGTGTTTTATAACCTAATCTCATGACATTCCATCTCCTTTGTCATATTCTAATTTTTTTTAAAGAAAATTCTATTCCCCACCCACACACAAATGGAGGAAATTACACAAGGGAATAAATATCATATTGTAGGATCACTGGGAACTACTTCAGAAGCTGACTTCCACACCAGTAGTAATATGAGAAAGCTAAAGTGTTTTTATTGATAACAGAAAAAGCAGACTTCAGGGACAAGAAATTACCAAGGATAAAAAGGATTATTACATAATGATAAAATTTTAATATATGAAGAAAGCATTGTTGTCATCGTTCAGTTGTTCTGTAATGTCCGATACTTTGAAACCCCATGGACTGCAGCATGCCAGGCTTCCCTGTCCTTCCCTATCTCTTGGACTTAGCACAAACTCATATCCATTGAGTCGATGACGCCATCCAACCATCTCATCTTCTGTCGTCAACTTTCCCTCCTGCCTTCAATCATTCCTAGTATCAGGATCATTTCCAATGAGTTGGCTCTTTGTATCAGTTGGCCAAAATACTGGAGCTTCAGCTTCAGCATGAGTCCTTCCAATGAAGAAAGCATAATGATTCTAAATGTGTAGATAGCCCAAAACAGAGCAAAAATGGACAAAACTGAAAGGAAAAATATACAAACCCACAATTATAGTTGGAGACTTCAATGTTCCTCTGAATAGAGGAAATACAAAATCAACAAGGATGTAGAAAAAGTAAGCAGTACCAGCATCCAGTTGGATCTAATTGATATTTTAAGATACTCCATCCAACAACAGCACAATACACTTTTTTTTTTTTTTCAGATACACATGGAACATTCACCAAGACACCCCATATTCTGGATCATAAAATCTTAACAAATTAAAAAAAATTACCATGCACAAAATATGTCTTCAGATTATAGTGGAATTAAAGTAGCAATCAATAGTGGAAAGATTGTAGGAAAGTCTCCAAACACTTACAAATAAACAACACTTTGAAATAATAACAGGTCAAAGAAGAAGTCTAAAGGTATATTGCAGGGGATTCCCTGGTGTTCCAGGGGTTAAGATTCTGCACTCCCAATGAAAGGGGCATAGGTTACAATATTTTGAGTAACTGAACATGAAAATGCAGCATACAAAACTTTGTAAACAGCTAGATAATGCTTGGAGGAAAATTTATAGCATTGAATGCTTTCATTAAAAAAGAGGTAAGGCCTCATATTAATAATCCAAGCTTTCATGTTAAGAAACTAGAGTAAGAAGAGTAAAATAAGCCTAAAACAAACAGAAATAAGAAAAAAAAAAAAGAACAGAAATCAAAAAATAAAAACAAAAAGCAATATAGCAAAACAATAAAGCCAAAATATGTAATTTGAAAGGATAGATAAAATTGGTAAACTTCTAGCAAGATTGACAAGGAATAAAAGAAGGAAGACATATTACCAAGGAACATATAAAATATGTTTAGTACCATTTATAGTCTAGAAAGAGCTTCCCCAAGGGGCATGGTGGTAAAGAAACTTCCTGCAATGCAGGAGAACTGGGTTTGATCCCTGGGTGGGAAAGATCCCCTGGAGAAGGAAATGGCAACCCACTCCAGTTTTCTTGCCTGGAGAATTCCATGGACGGCAGAGCCTGACAGGCTACAGTCTACGGGGCTGAAAGAGTCAGACACGACTTAGTGATTATATTATTATTGTTATAGTCTAGAAACCATGAATTAAAAGGAGATACCATTAAAGGAGATACCATTTTGCCTTCTCATCAATTATAAGTTTTAAAAAAATATGTGACATTTATTATTGAGGGGGATATTGTTAAAAGCATAGTCTATGCTGTTAGGACTATGAATTACTACAGTCGTTTTTGGCAAATAACTTCTTAATATTAAATTTTTGAATATGCAGTTTTGACCTGCTATCCCCCTTGTGGGATAAAAAATAAGCGTATGAATATTGTTCAGCCTCCCAGTTGTGTCCAACTCTTTGCAACCCCATGGACTGCAGCACACCAGGCCTCCCTGTCCCTCACCATCTCCCGAAGTTTTCCCAAGTTCACGTCCATTGCATTAGTGATGCCATCCTGTCATCTCTGACACCTCTGACACCTTCTTCTCCTGCTCTCAATCTTTCCCAGCACCAGGGACTTTTCCAAAGAGTCAGCTGTTCACATCAGGTGACCGAAAGTGTATGAATATGCACATATAAAAATGTTCACTATAGTGGTGTTTCCAAATGTATATATATATATGTGTGTGTGTGTGTATACAAATGAGGGTCAACTTGAGTGTCTGGGGAAGGACTGGATATATATATTTTTAGAAAGATGTTCATGTTATTTTGTTAAGTAATAAGCTAATGTAGAGATTTTAAAACAAAGCCCTCAAATTCTTGGATGCTCTTCCCATCAAGTGGTGGGATCTCTAGTGGGTGGGTGATTGTCTTTTAGAATCTGACAGCTTTCATTTCCTGTCCCTTGAGATGTTCAACCTTGGAATTCAACCACTATACCATTCTTGACAGAGAGGGCTGGGCAGAAAACCACCTGTTAGGGCACTATGTTGAAACTTTTCCCTATAAAGTTGGCAGATACTTGTCCTCACTGAAATAGAGACATATTCCGGATATGGATCTACTTTCCCTTTCTGTAATGTTTCTGCCAGTAACACCATTTGTGCACTCAGAGAAGGCTGTGTCACCTGTCATGACATTCTCCATACCACTGTGAAATGAACTCATCTCACAGCAGAGGAAGTATTGATGGGCTCACGCCCATGAAATTAACTGATCTTACCACCCGCACCAAGTTTTGAACAAGACATAGCAAACACCACTTCCAACAACACAAGAGAAGACTTTACACATGGATATCACCAGATGGTCAATACCGAAATCAGATTCATTATATTCTTTGCAGCCAAAGATGGAGAACCTCTATAGAGTCAGCAAAAACAATACCAGGAGCTGACTGTGGCTCAGATCATGAACTCCTTATTGTAAAATTCAGACTTAAATTGAAGAAAGTAGGAAAAACCACTAAACTATCAGGTATGACTTAAATTGAATCCCTTACGATTATACAGTGAAAGTGACAAATCGATTCAAGGGGTTAGATCTGATAGACAGAGTGCCTGAAGAACTATGAACAGAGATTCGTGACATTGTATAGGAGGCAGGGATCAAGACCATCCCCAAGAAAAAGAAATGCAAAGAGGCAAAATGGTTGCCTGACGAGGCCTTACTAATAGCTGAGAAAAGGAGAGAAGCGAAAAGCAAAGGAGAAAAGGAAAGATATTCCCATTTGAATGCAGGGTTCCAAAGAATAGCCAGGAGAGATAAGAAAGCCTTCCCCAGAGATCAATGCAAAGAAATAGAGGAAAATAACATAATGGGAAAGACTAGTGACCTCTTCATGAAAATTATAGATACAAAGGGGACATTTCATGCAAAGATGGGCACAATAAAGGACAGAAGTAATATGGACCTAACAGAAACAGAAGATATTAACAGGTGGCAAGAATACACAGAAGAACTATATAAAAAAGATACTCATGACCCAAATAACCACGATGATGTGATCACTCACCTAGAGCCAGACATCCTGAAATGATTAGTCAAGCAGGCCTTAGGAAGCACCACTATGAACAAAGCCAGTGGAGGTGATGGAATTTCAGTTGAGTTACTTCAAATCCTAAAAGATGATGCTGTGAAAGTGCTGCACTCAATATGTCAGCAAATTCGGAATACTAGTCTGTGGCCACAGGACTGAAGAGGTCAGTTTTCATTCCGATCCCAAAGAAGGGCAATGGCAAAGAATGTTCAAACTGAGGCACAATTGCACTCATCTCATGCCGGGGTCCAGCCTCGGCAGGATCCAGGGGTACCCTCAGGATGAACGGTGTCAGCGAGAGAAAGAGAGAAGACACGTGAGGCCAGCCTTGATAGGGCCAAGTCTGCGAGGGAGAGAGAGATAAAGAGAGAGAGAGAGAGAGAGAGAATGACCAGACGGGGGTATTTGCAGGGTCTGGCAGAGTCTGGCAATGCTTTATTTTTTACCGTGGCTTTTATACCCTAAATTAGTACATTTCTAAGGGGAAGATAGTTTAACATTACGTCAGCTTGTTCTTCATGAAACCAGGGTGTTTTCTGCATACTTCTTTGTTTATGAGGGTCTTGTACATTATCTTCTGGCCTTGGGGCCTATTGACATTTTATGACCCAGGTGAATGCAAAGCTGTTTTCCGTAATCTATTCTTTAATGAATACTAAGGTCAGTCCTTTTGCAGAAGTTATCAGTTAAATTTATCTAAAAGGTTTACCACACAAAGACTCTGGAGCTCCAGTGAGGCAGCCCCTGTTTAGCATTCTTGGTTAAAATTAACAATTTTAAACTCTTATTTTTCTAAATCTTTAACTATAACCACTTTTAGAATAATATTTTTATGTTCTTTAATAGGGCTTCCTCACCCCCGAAGGGCTCTGTGCCTATTAGGGCCTTTAGGTGATCAGGTTCTTTATGCTGTTTTATGATTAGGGTATTATAAGCAATCATGCATATTAGCACCAAGGGCATAAACACATTTGCCAAACAAACTAAAATACCAGCAAAGGAGTTTAAACTAAAACACTCCTTTCCCCCTGGATAATCTCATAAAATACCACCACCCGGGAAACTTATTGATTAAAGTTCTAAACTGATTCTTATTTGGAAAGAGATCGGGGAAGGTCTTCTGCCTGTGTCACAGAAATTAGGGAGTAGTCTATTGAAGCAAGCATCAGAAAGACAGATATTATCTTTAAGGTGAGCGCCGGGGGAAGCTTTTCCAGAATTCCTGAAAACCTGATCCGCCTTGCCCATCAGGTTTTCTCCCTCATGACCTTGTCATGGGTGGGATCTCATGTGCCGGCTCCCGGCAATCTCACATGCTAACAAAGAAACGCCCCAAAATTCTTCAAGCCAGGTTTCAACAGTACGTGAACCATTAACTTCTAGGTGTTCAAGCTGGATTTAGAAAAGACAGAGGAACCAGACATCAAATTGTCAACATCTGTTGAATCATGTAAAAAGCAAGAGAATTCCAGAAAAACATCTACTTCTGCTTTACTGATTATGCCAAAGCCTTTGACTGTGTAGATCACAACAAATTGTGGAAAATTCTTCAAGAGTTGGGAATACCAGACCACCTGACCTGCCTCCTGAGAAATCTGTATGCAGGTCAAGAAGCAACAATTAGAACCGGACATGGAACAACATACTGGTTCCAAATTGAGACACAAATATGTTAAGGCTGTATATTGTCACCCTGCTTATTTGACTTATATGCAGAGTACATCATGCAAAATGCCATGCTGGATGAAGCACAAACTGGAATCAAGATTGCCGGGAGAAATATCAATAACCTCAAATACACAGATGACACCACTCTTATGGCAGAAAGTGAAGAGGAACTGAAGAGCCTCTTGATGAAAGTGAAAGGGGAGAGTGAAAAAGTTGGCCTCAAACTCAACATTCAGAAAACTAAGATCATGACATCTGGTCCCATTACTTCATGGTAAATAGATGGGGAAACAACGGAAACAGTGACAGACTTCATTTTCTTGGGCTCCAAAATCACTGCAGATGGTGACTGCAGCCATGAAATGAAAAGACACTTGCTTCTTGGAAGAAAAGCTATGACCATCCTAGACAGCATATTACAAAGCAGAGTCACTACTTTGCCAACAAAAGTCTGTCTAGTCAAAGCTATGTTTTTTCCAGTAGTCATGTATGGGTGTGAGAGTTGGACTATAGAGAAAGCTGAGCGCCGAAGAATTGATGCTTTTGAACTGTGCTGTTGGAGAAGACTCTTGAGAGTCCCTTGGACTGCAAGGATATCCAACCAGTCCACCCTAAAGGAAATCAGTCCTGAATATTCATTAGAATGACTGATGTTGAAGCTGAAACTTGAATAGTTTGGCCACCCGAAGAACAGACTCATTGGAAAAGACCCTGATGCTGGGAAAGATTGAAGGCAGGAGGAGAAGGGGACGACAGGATGAGATGGCTGGATGGCATCACTGACTCAATGGACATGAGTTTGTGTAAACTCTGGGAGTTGGCAATGGACAGGGAGGCCTGGTGTGCTGCAGTCCTTGGCATCGCAAAGAGTCAGACACGACTGAGTAACTGAACTGAACTGATCACCTACACCATCACCTGGTAGTGTATTTCCTGTCCTGGCAAAACTATATTCCTGTTTAAACCTAACCCTCCCCACCTTTCCCACTTGCTTCTGTGCAGCTGAATGTGGCTTGATACCCTAATTGATATCACTTTAAACTCATGGCCATGATCCTCAAGAGTGTGCCTAATGATTCTGTGTAATCATACTAGATGTTCCTAGTCTGGTTTCTCTCTCTTGTCAAAAAATACTTCATATCTTCTGTGTCCTCAAAGTACCACTCCTCTTCCTCCTGTCCTCAATCAACTTCCAAGCTGAATGAGATCCTTTTTTGATATAGGCAGGAGGTGACAAATTATGTGGTCTCCTTATTTGTGTGAATACCCTCCTGGGATTTCTTCATTGACCAGTGAAACTACCTTCTCTGAGATATTTTCTCTGATTATTCTATCACATGGTGATCTCCATTATATCCAAATTTCTATAACATTTTCTGTACCATAATTTTTGTCATTTTTTAAAAATCATTTTTATTGCTATTTACTTATGTTTTATCTCACCTTCAAAGTCTTCATATTCTGATTTCTCTGACTGATCTAGTATCAGTGGGTTCCTTAGCTTCTCTGTAACTTGTTGTTTTCCACCCAGATTTCTCATCCTTACATGATGAAACTTTACTATAATGTCTGCATTTTAGGTAATTAGTAGCAATGTAAAGCACAATGATATAGAATCAATAAACTCCAGGATGGTGAGAGTAAAGGTTAAAAGGTTGGTAATGATTTGTGAGTATGGTTTATCTTAAAAGCTGAACTGAAAAATAAGAATTAGAAAATACTAAATCACAGTTCAGTATTTAAAGCAAGGCTGAGCAATTATTTACCTTACAATTTTTTTTAAATTTTCAAATGTAGAATTCACATAACAGTTTGTGAATTGTATTATCAAGAAGAAAACTAACAAAAATTAATGTAATTTTTGAGGAACACACCAACTGGGTCAAATAAGGTATGGTGTGTTTAAAACATCTTGTCTGTTTCCAACTTTCTTTTTTTGAGGAATTGAATTTATCTTGTGGGATTTCAAGAGCAAGTTAATGAGTTAGCTATGTTGTAAGCAAATTCGACTCATATAACAACCAAAGTATGAGATCAGATTTCTCAGATCATTATGCAGTTTCTGTTTCTCCCTAATGTTATGTGTGTGTGTGTGTGTGTGTGTGTGTGCTCATGTGCGTGCATGCTCAGTCGTGTCTGACTCTTTGCAACTCTATGAACTGTAGCCTGCCAGGCTCTTCTGTCCATGGAATTCTCCAGGCAAGAATACTGGAGTGGGTTGCCATTTCCTTCTCCGGGGTACCTTCCCATCCAGGGATTGAACCTACGTTTCATGTACAACCTTGCATTTTCAGCATTGGCATGTGGGGTTCTTTACCAGCTGAGCTACTGGGGTGGCCCCCCTAACTTTATGCTTCTCACTATTTCCTTTAAAATATTGGAACTTTAAGATGATTATCTCTTCAGACCAAAACACTAATTGAAAGCATTAACCACTGGTAGGTGCCTAAAACTAATATCCTGTCAATGTCAACATGTCCTTTCTTCCAATCATTTTTTTTAAAAGGATAACTTTATTTTTTAGTGGTTGAACTTTAATTATTTGTTTTTGAAAAAATAAATCTTATTCTTGTGGTTAATTGTGTTTTCAATAAACAAAAATGCAAGATTGCTGTTCACATTCAAATTGGAGGAAAACCATACAAGTGATGACAATTCTGAGTTTAAAGACGTAAGCCAAGCTTTCTGAAACTTAATTTGTTATTTATATCTATCATGAGAGTCTCTAAACTGGCGACCACATGTGTTAATGTGGAAACAATTTGGATTGGGAGGTGGGGATTTGTTTTTAAACTCACTTAAAAAAGGGATCCTGAATTACACTTGAGACTCTTAATTTTAGATTTTAAAGTCTTTCTTTTTGTGTGCCAATGTAGCCAATATTGTTTTCTAAGTCTTTTTAGTACCCAAAGTGAGGTTTCAAAGAATTTGGCCTGAAAATCATGGGAATATGAGTTTATTATCTATGTTTGCCCAACTGCTTTCCTGTATAATGCAAGCATGTTAAGGAAGGGCAGTCTCTCCATTTTTCCATTCTGGACTGTAGTCTCCCTACCATCTCACTCCCTCATGTATTACAGTGTGTTAAAAGTGTCATTTTTTCCTCTCAGCACTTATATTTTTATATTATTATGGCTAAGTTCTATGTTTACCTGCTTACTTGTATTAGAAAGAAAAAAAAAATGCCACTGAATAGTAGTTAAAGCAATAAGGACAGATTTTTATTCAGGAACTATTGCAACATGGGAAAAGAGACCTCAGAATAGAACTGATTTCCATTCTTAATTGAACATGGTTGAGTGAGAGGATTTATAGTCAAGGTGTAGGGTGGGAGTTGGTGAATCAAAAATTACTAAGAGGAAACATCAGGAATAAGTGGGAATTCTAGCCAAATCAATTGAACAGAATTCTTGCTGAATGCAACCAGGATGATCAGGTATCATGGGTGGGGGATGAGCAGTTGGATCAGATATGGAGCGTGGGGGATTTTCTCTGAGCTGACTTGGCAAAGTTCTTGCTATCAGGAGCAAAACAGGTCTTCAAGGACAAGAACAGACACCAAGGTCAAGCCTTGGAAGGCTTATAAGAAACGGACAAAAGTTTTGTCAAAGAGAGAGTCTTCCTTAAAGGTTCATAGTGTATCTATTGTCTGTTTTCTCACATCTTAACTGCTATCTTACTGGATGGAACATAGTGGGCATTCAGTGTTTTGAAGTAAAACATCAGGGATAGAGTATTGGCATTTACTGGGTGCTGTTTGTTACAGACATTAAGTTCTTTCAAAGAAATATTGCTGGCTCTGGGGCTGGACAGAAGTGGATTTGAATCTTGAATCTAACACTAACTGTGTGACCATGTAACATTTACGTAGTTTTTGAGGATTAGTTACCTATCTTTAAAAGGGGACAATAATACTTGGCTAAAGCTTTCTATGTGAGAATTAAATGTAAACAATATCTTCAAGTAGCTATAGTGTAGCCACTTTGTTACATTTTTATCTTTAGGACCATTTTCACTATGTCAGGCTTCTTCACATAAAGAATGATGGCTGTCATTCAGCTCTAACCTGTTTTTTAAATAATAGTTATAGAGAGTTGTAATGTAGTGAAAATTTTCCACTACTTATGTGACTTTAGAGGCTTATGGAAGTTTCCTGTTGGGAGGGACTGACTGTGGGGGAAACTGGGTCTTATTCTGATGGGTGGGACAATGTTCAATAAATCTTTAATCCAGTTTTCTGTTGATGGGCAGGGCTGTGTTCCCTCTCTCTTGTTTGACCTGAGACCAAACTGTGGTGGGGATAATTTAGTTAATGGCGACCTCCTTCAAAATGTCTTGTGCACACACTGTTGTATTCAGAGCCACTGACCCTGCAACAGGCCATTGTTGACCCACGCCTCCACCAGAGACTCTTGGACACTCACAGGCAAGTGAGTCTCTTATGGGGTCACTGCTCCTTTCTCCTGGGTCCTGGTGCACACAAAGTTTTGTTTGTGCCCTCCAAGAGTCTATGTCCCCAGTCCTGTGTAAGTTCTGTAATCAAATCCCACTGGCCCCCAAAGTCAAATTCCCTGGCAGTTCTCAGTCCCTTTGCCAGATCCCCAGGTTGGGAAATCTGTTGTGGGTCCTAGAACTTTCTTAACAGTGTGGCTCTTTGGTGGGGGTAACAGCGACCTCCTCCAAGCAGACTTATGCCCATGCTGTGGGACGCACGTCTGCTGAACCCAGAGCCCCTGTCTGTGCGGCAGGCCACTGCTGACCCATGCCTTGCAGGAGATACTCAAACACTCAAAGGCAGGTCTGGCTCAGTCTCTGTGAGGTCTCTGGGCCCCTGTGTGCACAAGGTTTTGTTTGAGCCCTCCGAGAGCCTCTGGCCAGTATGGGGTTTGATTCTAAAGGTGATTTTCCCCCTCCTACTGTCTTGCTGGGGCATTACCTATGACCTTGGACATCAGGTATCATTTTTTGGTGGATCCAACATTCTCCTGCTGATGGTTGTTCAGCAGCAAGTTGCAATTTTGGAGTTCTCACAGGAGAACATGAGTGCGTGTCTTTCTATTCCACCATCTTGTTCTACTCCACCCTAATAACTAAATCAAACTGATCACATGGACCACAGCCTTCTCTAACTCAATGACACTATAAGCCATGCTGTGTAGGGCCACCCAAGATGGGTGGGTCATGGTAGAGAGTTCTGATGAAAGGTGGTCCACTGAAGGGAATGGCAAACCACTTCAATATTCTTGCCTTGAGAACCCTATGAACAGTATGAAAAGACAAAAAGATATTACACTGAAAGATGAAGTCCTCAGATTGATAAGTGCCCAATAGGCTACTGGAGAAGAGTGGAGAAATAACTCCAGAAAGAACTAAGAGACAGAGCCAAAGCGAAAAACAATGCCCAGTTGTGGATGTGACTGGTGATGGAAGTAAAGTCCAATGCTGTAAAGAACAATATTGCATAGGAAGTGGGAATGTTAGGTCCATGAATCAAGGTAAATGGAAAGTGGTCAAACAGAAGATGGCAAGAGAGAACATTGACATTTTAAGAATCAGTGAACTACAATGGACTGGAATGGGTGAATTTAATTCAGATGACCATTATAGCTACTACTGTGGGCAAAGTCCCTTAGAAGAAATGGAGTAGCCCTCATAGTCAACAAAAGAGCCTGAAATGCAGTACTTGGGTGCAATCTCAAAAATGACAAAATGATCTCTGTTTGTTTCCAAGGCAAGCCATTCAATATCACAGTAATCCAAGTCTATGCCCCAACCACAAATGCCAAAGAAGCTATATTGAATGGCTCTGTGAAGACCTACAAGACCTTCTAAAACTAACACCCCAAAAAGATGTCCTTTCATCATAGGGGACTGGCATACAAAAGTAGGAAGTCAAGTAACTGGCATACAAAAGTTACTGGAGTAACAGGCAAGTTTGGCCTTGGAGTACAAAATGAAGCAGGGCAAAGACTAGCAGAATTTTGCTAAGAGAACAGACTGGTCATAGTAAACACCCTCTTCCAACAACACAAGAGAAAACTCTACACATGTACATAACCAGATGGTCAATACCAAAATCAGATTGTCTATATTCTTTGTAGCCAAAGATGAAGAAGCTCTATATAGTCAGAAAATCAAGCCTGGGAGCTGATTGTGGCTGAGATAATGAACTCCTTATTTCCAAATTCAGACTTAAATTGAAGAAAGTAGGCAAAACCACTAGATCATTCAGGTATGACCTAAGTCAAATCCCTTGCAATTATACAGTGGAAGTGACAAATAGATTCAAGGGATTAGATCTGATAGGCAGAGTGCCTGTAGAACTATGGATGGAGGTTCTTGACATTGTACAGGAGATAGTGAGCAAGACCATTCTCAAGAAAAAGAAATGCAAAAGGGCAAAATGGTTGTCTGAGGAGGCTCTTACAAATAGCTGAGAAAACAAGAGAAGCAAAAGGCAAAGGAGAAAAGGAAAGATATACCCATCTGAATGCAGAGTTCCAAAGAATAGCAAGGAGAGATAAGAAAGCCTTCCTCAGTGATCAATGCAAAGAAATAGAGGAAAACAATGGAATGGGAAAGACTAGAGATCTCTTCAAGAAAATTAGGGATACCAAGGGAACATTTCATGCAAAGATGGGCACGTGAAAGAACAGAAATGGAATGGACCTAACAGAGACAGAAGATATTAAGAAGAGGTGGCAAAATACACAGAAGGGCTATACAAAAAAGATCTTCAAAACCCACATAACCACAATGGTGTGATCACTCACCCAGAGCCAAACATCCTGGAGTCCTAAGTCAAGTGGGCCTTAGGAAGCATCACTATGAACAAAGCTAATGAAGGTGATGGAATTCCAGCTGAACTATTTCAAATCCTAAAAGATGATGCTGTGAAAGTGGTGCACTCAATATGCCAGCAAATTTGGAACACTCAGCAGTGGCCACAGGACTGGAAAAGGTTAGTTTTCATTCCAATTCCATAGAAATGCAATGCAAAAGAATATTTAAACTACTGCACAATTGCACTCTTCTCACATGCTTGCAAAGTAATGCTCAAAATTCTCCAAGCCAGGCTTCAACAGTACATGAACCGTGAACTTCCAGATGTTCAAGTTGGATTTAGAAAAGACAGAGGAACCAGAGATCAAATTACCAACATCTGTTGGATCATAGAAAAAGCAAGGGAGTTCCAGAAAAACATCTATTTCTGCTTTATTAGTTATGCCAAAGCCTTTGGCTGTGTGGATCACAGCAAACTGTTGGAAAATTCTTCAAGAGATGGGAATACTAGACCACCTTACCTGCCTCCTGAGAAATCTGTATGCAGGACAGGAAGCAACAGTTAGTACCAGACATGGAACAACAGACTGGTTCCAAATAGGGGAAGGAGTATGTCAAGGCTGTATATTGTAACTCTGGTTATTTAACTTATATGCAGAGTACATCATGTGAAATGCCAGGCTGGATGAAGCACAAGCTGGAATCAAGATTGCCGGGAGGAATGCCAATAACCTCAGATATGCAGATGACTGGAGAAAGAAATGGAAACCCACTCCATTATTCTTGCCTGGAGAATCCCATGGACAGAGGAGCCTAGAGGGCTACAGTGCTTGGGGTCACAAGAATCGGACACGACTTAGTGACTAAACCACCACCACCACCATGCAGATGACACCACCCTTATGGCAGAAAATGAAGAGGAACTAAAGAGCCTCTTGATGAAAGTGAAAGAGGAGAGTGAAAAAGTTGGCTTAAAACTTAGCATTCAAAAAACAGATCATGGTGTCCGGTCCCACCACTTCATGGGAAGTAGATGGGGAAACAATGGAAATGGAAACAGTGACAGACTTTCTTTTCTTGGGCTCCAAAATCTCTGCAGATGGTGACTGCAGCCATGAAATTAATAAACACTTGTTTCTTGGAAGAAAACCTATGACCAACCTAGATAGCATATTAAAAAGCAGAGTCATTACTTTGCCGACAAAGGTCTGTCTAGTCAAAGCTATGGTTTTTCCAGTAGTCATGTATTGATGTGATAGTCAGACTATAAAGAAAGCTGAGTGCCAAATTGATGCTTTTGAACTGCGGTGTTGCAGAAGACCCTTGAGAGTCCCTTGGTTGCAAGGAGATCTAACCAGTAAATCCTAAAGGAAATCAATCCTGAATGTTCATTGGAAGGACTGATGCTGAAATGAAACTCCAATATTTCAGCCACCTGACGCAAAGACCTGACTCAATGGAAAAGACCCTGATTCTGGGAAAGAGTGAAGGCAGGAGGAGTAGGGGATGACAGAGGATGAGATGGTTGGATGGCATCACCGACTCGATGGACGTGAGTTTGAGGAAGCTCTGGGAGTTGTTGATGAACAGGGAAGTCTGGCCTGCTGCAGTCCATGGGGTCGCAAAGAGTTGGACACGACTGAGTGACTGAAGTGAACTGAACTGATGTGACTTTAAATAAGCCTCTTTATATATATATGTTTTCTCTGTTATAAATTTAGAGGGTCCAACCCAATGATCTATAGTGGTAATTTTCTTAAGCTACATTACCTAAGAAACATAACCCCAAAGCAGGTTCATTTGTAACAACGTTGTCATGCAGCTAACTTGACCAGTGGAGTCTTTCTTACTATAATTTTATGAAGTTTAGTATCCCTTCTAGGAGAGTTTTTCATTTAAAAAGAGAAAGAGAGTATGTTGAAAATGTTACTAAAGAGAGGATTGTTAATAAACATTCAGACATCAATAAGGGAAATGACTTTGAGCAGGAAGGGCCTCTTTTTACTGTCCCTGTCATACCATTTTACTTATGGAATTTATTATAACTAAGCTTTATTTGATTAAAAAAAAAAAACACACAACCCAAAGATTTTCAGCTTCTCTGAAGAAACATTTTATTGATTTGGTTTAGATTACTTAGGACATTTCAGAACACTGTTCAGTACTTTTTTAGTTCATGTTGAAAGTTAAGAAAATAAGGAAACTTTCTCATTTCCTCCCTCCTCCTCTTCCCTCCTGTCTCTGTCTTTCTCTCTCCCTTCCTCCCCGCCCTTTCATCCCTTCTCACTCTCTCTCTTTCCCACTCTCCTCCTTCCTCTCCCTATCTCTAACTACATCTGTCTTGATTCTTTTAAATTAAATAGCTGGTAGTTTTCTTTGAGCACTATCAGACATAGAGTAAAACTGGTATATAAAAGTTTTACATCAAAATTATTTTTAAAAAAGAATAGTAGCCACCCTTCCTTTTTATTATTGTAAAACTTTTGATTGTTTTGCCTGTAACTGATGCAATGAGCTCAGCGATATGGCAGACGAGAGGACAAATGCTTATAAAATCAACTGCTGGAATAGTTGGTTAACATATGTTTAAGTGGAGGCCATATACCCTGGAGGTATGAAATTTAATTTTAAAACAAGATTATTTGAATTTGTGTTATTTTACAAATTTGAATATTATTTTATCTAAAATATTTCATTTTGTAGCAGGTTATTAAATTTATGACAATTAAATGGGACTATGTTAGAAAATAGCACAGTCTAGTGGAAAGATTAGGTGTAAAGTCTAGAGTCATGGTTTTTAACTGTGGCTCTGCTAACAGTTTACTGTGTAACATTATACAGACACATTCCTCTTAAGTTAAATCACATAATCTCTAAGGTCCCTTCTACACTGTCATTATTATACTTGCACTCACAAAACCAAAGCCCTAGATGTTGGTAGAATGGTTTAGCTCTGGACTGTACCTGGAGGCAAGTAGGCTATCTATGAATGTGACTTACACATAAGTATCGTCTCATTGACACATGTATAAAATCTGACTTTTAGATTATGGTTTAAGAAATAACAAAGAGGTGTATCGCCTTCTTTAAAAGACTACATGTCATTAGGTTCCATCTAAAGAAATAAGAAAATTAAAAGATAACTTCAAATTAGGCAGAAGAAAGAAGGGAAAAAAAGTAGAAATCAATTAATTAGAAAACAGAGGTAAGTAAAATGAATTAATCTCTAGCCAAATCAACCAGAAAAAAGAAGAGAACATGCAAACTAGCAATATCAGGAGAAAGAGAGAGAATATCACTGTAATTCTGCACTTCATACCAATACATTAGACAACTTAGGTAAAATGGTTAACTTCTGTGAAAGATACAAATTATCAAAGATCACTCAAGAAGAAGAAGATCATATGAATAGCCCTGTATCTATTACAGAAATTGAATTCATAGTTATTTTATTCCATGAAGAAACTTCAGGTGCTAATGGCTTCACTGGTGGATTCTACTGAACATTTGAGGAAAAATTCCAATTCTTCAGAAATACCTCCAAAAACCGAGGAGGAAGGAACACTTTTGAACTTTTTCTTTGAGGCCAGAATGACGATGATACCAAAACCAGATAAAGATATTAAAAAAGAAGAGAACTTCAGATAGAAACTCATGAACATAGAAGCAAAATTAAACAAAATTTGAGCAGTGAAACCCAGTTACATACTAAAAGAATAATACTTCACAACTGAGTGAGGTTTACCCTAGAAATTCAGGGATATGTTAACATTTGAAAAACAATATTTTATAATAAGTATAAATGAAGTATAACCTTTAAAAATGTGAATTCAGTATATTGTACACCTGCATTTATAATATTATATATCAACTATACTTCAATAAAGAAAAAATTTCATCCTTGCCTTTTCATGGTTTGATAGTTCATTTCTTTTTATTGGTAAAGAATATTAATTACATGGTTATACCACAGTTCATTTATTCATTTATCTTGGTTGCTTTCAGCTTTAGAAATCATACATAAAGATGCTATAAACATCCATATGTACATTTTTGTGAGGATATGTTTTTTTAGTCAACTGGATAAATACCTAGGAGTACAACGTTAGATCATATAGTAAGACTATGTTTAGGTTTACAGCAAACTGGCAAACTTTCTTCCATAATGAGTTTGATATGTAGTGTTTTGTTGTTATTATAGAACTCTAAGTAGTTTTAATTTTAATTTTATTTTCCTCCTATACTTCCTATACCTATTATTATTTAGAAGTGTCTTTAATACTAACAAATGTATAGGTTACATTTTTCCCATTGTTATTAATTTTTTAATTGGATTGGTAAGAGAACAAACATGATTTTTCTTTGAAATTTATTAAGATGTGTTTTACAAAATGGTACATGGTGAATTTTTATGAATATTACATGTGTGATTGAGAAGAATGCATACACTAATTATTTGGTATAGAATCTTATATGTTATTGAATCAAACTTGGTACTTATAGGTCCTCGTTTTCTGCATGTTTTGTGGTTGTTTGTGTTGTTCAGTTACTCATTCTTCTGTGACTCTTTGCGACCCCGTGGACTACAGCACACCAGGCTTCCCTGTACTTCACCATCTGCCAGAGTTTGCTCAAACTCATGTCCATCGAGTCGATGATGCCATCCAACCATCTCATCCTCTGTCTCCCCCTTCTCCTCCTGCCTTCAATCTTTCCCAGCATCAGGGTCTTTTGCAGTAAGTCAGCTCTTCACATCAGGTGGCCAACATATCGGAGCTTCAGCTTCAGCATCAGTCCTTCCAGTAAATATTCCGGGTTGATTTCCTTGCTGTCCAAGGGACTCTCAAGAGCCTTCTCCAGCACCACAGGTCAAAAGCATCAATTCTTCAGTGTTCAGCCTTCTTTATGGTTCAGCTCTCACATCCATATGTAACTGGAAAACCATGGCTTTGGCTATATGGACACTTGTTAGCAAAGTGATGTCTCTGCTTTTTAATATGCTGTCTAGGTTTGTCATAGCTTTTCTATATGCTTACTAATTTTTATGATCTATGTAATCTATCAGAAGAGAGATATGTTTTCAAACCTGAAGATGTAGAGTTAAATTTTTAGGGTTTCTTTAATGTCTAGAGCTTCTTGTTTTGTATGGTTACAAGCTTTTAAAACTGATGTATACTAATTTGGATTTGTTAAATTTTCCAGATGAGTTGAACCATTTGTGATTATATGGTGAACCTATCTTTTTCTAATCATTATTGTCTCCTTAATATCGATTTGGAGAAATAATACAGCCAGTCCTGCATATTCCCTGGTGGCCCAGTGGTTAAGACTTGGGCCTTCACTGCTGTGGGCCAGGGTTCAATCCCTGATTGGGGAACTAAGATCCCACCAGCCAAGTATAACACCTTCCCCCTCTAAGTAATCCAGCTTTCTTTATGTTAGTCTTTACTTCTTACATGTTTTTCTACTTATTTACTTTCCCACATTTCATATTTTTTATGTTAAATGTGTTATTTATATAGCATATGGGGGGATTTTTTTCACCTCATCTAACCATTTCTCTCCTACACAAATGTAGTCAATTTATAATTTTGTAGCTATTGACATATTTGGATGTTTCTTCTGTTATTTAATCCTGCTTCCATTTGTGTTGCTCTCTCTCTGCTTTAGAGTGGTTGCTTATATTTTATTTCCTATAATTTTGAAACAATTGAATTTTATTTTCTTTTGGTCTATTTTTATTTTTCCTGTTTGTTGGTTTAGAATTTATACATACCCTGTTTCAATTCTTTTGGTTGATACCCTTGTGAATTTACTTCTCAAAGTCTCTGACCTCACCGCGAATGTCTCAGGTCCAAGGCTCAGTATTCTAATTGCTATTTTGCTACATGCTGCTGCTAAGTCACTTCAGTCGTGTCTGACTCTGTGTGACCCCATAGACGGCAGCCCACCAGGCTCCCCCATCCCTGGGATTCTCCAGGCAAGAACACTGGAGTGGGTTCTTGCCATTTCCTTCTCCAATGCATGAAAGTGAAAAGTGAAAGTGAAGTCGCTCAGGTGTCCAACTCTTAGCGACCCCATGGACTGAAGCCCACCAGGCTCCTCCATCCATGGGATTTGCCAGGCAAGAGTATTGGAGTGGGGTGCCATTGGCTTCTCCAATTTTGCTACATGCAAGTGCCTTATTACTGTTCACTTCCCCCAGCTAAGGCCCCAATTGGTAGTATCACCCTGGACAAGTTATGGCATTTGATTTGCATGGGCTTCTTTTTCTTAATTGTGTGGGGATATCTTATGAAGGTGAATATGAGTTCTTGCCAATTTCTGTTAAACATTTGGCAACATTCAGTAGAACACTTGCTCTGAAAAAAATGAAAAATCAAGCAGTCTTACCTTAGCAAAACAGAAATGCAGTAGTGCATTCGGTAATGTCCCATTTGCTATAGGTAGTTTTATTTGGAACTGGCTGTTGAGCAAGCCACTACGTGCTGCTAGAAGTGGAAGCAATTGATAGATGCTTTATTGCATGGTGTTTGAGCCCCTGTTAGTTAATCCACTATAAACATTCCTGAGGGAAGAGAACTTAATCCTTATACTAAACCTCTTAAATTTTTTCCTATCAGTCTTCGTAGCGTAATTTCATATTTACTTGTGTAAGTATATACATTATAGAAGTTGTGTAAGTATTTTCAAAACAGTGTTAAATAACTATGGTGATAGTGTTTGACTTGTTCCTGATTCTAACAGGAATGCTTCTAAGATTACTATTGATAAACATGGCTTTGGCTGTTCATTTTAAATTATATATAGCAGAAATATAATATATAAAATACATAATATTTATTTTTTGTAAGTCAAGGATCTATTCTTGATACTTATTTCTGTTAACAATGGCTAAGTTCTAATATTATTTATTAACTTATTCAATCATTCATTGTGGTAAGAACATTTAACATCCATGAGATCTACACTTTTAACACAGTTTTAAGTGTACAATAGAGTAATGATAACTTTAAGTACAATGTTGTTCAGAAGATCTCTAGAACTTATTATCTTGCATAAATAAAACTTCACATAGCCATTAAACAGCATTTTCATATTTCCCCACCTCCAGCCCCTGGCATTTCTACCATTCTGCTCTTTGCATCTGTGAGTTTGATTCTTTTAGATACCTCATGTAAATGGAATTGTTCAGTATTTGTCCTTCTGTCATTGAATCACTTCACCTAGCATAATGTACTCCTGATTTATTCATGTTGTCACATATTGCAGGATTTCCTTCCTTTTTAAGGCTAAATAATATTCCATTGTGGCACTAGTTCTTGCCTGGAGAATCCCAGGGATGGCGGAGCCTGGTGGGCTTTTCTCTATGGGGTCGCACAGAGTCGGACACGACTGAAGCGACTTAGCAGCAGCAGCAGTGGTAAAGAACCCACCTGCTAAGGAAGGAGATCTAAAGAGATACAGGTTTAATCCCTGGATTGAGAAGATCCCCTGGAGAAGAGAATGGCAACCCACTCCAGTATTCTTGCCTGGAGAATCCCACAGACAGAGGAGCCTGGCGGGCTACAGTCCCTGGGGTCACACAGAGTCGGACACAATTGAAGTCACATAGCATGTATACTCCACATTTTATTTAAGTATCTAGGACCAGATGACTTTACTTTTGAGTTCTACTAAATATTTTTTAAAGTATTAATGCCAATCCTTTCCAAATTTTTCCCAGAAAACTGAAGAAGAAGGAACATTTCCAAATTAATTTTATGAGGCCAGCATTGCTCTGATACCAAAGCCAGACAAAGACACTATAAAAAAACTGCATGCCAATATCCTTAATAAGCACAGATGCAAAAATCTCCAACAAAATACTAGCAAACTCAATTCAGTAACACATTAAAAGGCTTGCACATCATGATTTATCCTCAGGATATGAGGATGGTTCCACATGTGGAAATCCATTAACAGGATATACCATATTAACAGAATAAATGGTAAAAACCACATTATCGTCTCTATAGATGCATAAAAGCATTTGACAAAATTCAACACACTTTCAACAAACTAGGAATGGAAAGATATTACCTCAACATATCAAAAGCTATATATGAAGTTAGCATCTTACTCAAAACTGAAAAACTAAAAGATTTTCCTGTAAGATAAGGAAAAAGGCAAGGCTGTCCTTTCTGACCACATCTATTCAACGTAGTACTGGGAGTCTTACCAGAGTAATCAAGCTCTTAAATATTTTTACACTCCTTGCTAAGGATCCGTAATGATATAATTTTCCCCATGAAAATCTTGTGGGTTTAAAAACTCAGACATTCTAGAGAAGGTTTGAACCAATTGCTGAGATCCCACACTATGACTCAGATTTTGTATTTCTTTCTCACTAATGGTATAGGGCCTTCTTGTATGAAACCCAGAACAAAAAGGTTTAGAATATTTTTATAACAGGTGATTTCTAAACAGGTGGTTTTTAGGGGCAATGGAAAGTGTTCTCATCTTTTATCTCCTATTATAATCATCTCTCCAAGACAGTAAATTATCATTATCCTTACAACAGTCTCCTTAACCTGGGCAAAATATTTGATATGTTGGGAAGAACAAAGACACTATATCTGGCACTATGACATTTGAAGCCCGGTTTTGTTGCTTACCAGCAATTTCTGGTAACTCACTTAATTTCTCTCATGCTTAAGTTCTCTCATTTGTAAGTGGATTACTATCCTGCAAGATAGTTTAAAAAATTATGATAGTATACAAAAAGCCTTTGACATAGGACCTTTTACAGCCTTGAAAAATGCTGTTAATATGTATGTATATTATCCGAGGTTACTTATGCACTCCTTGGTTTATATCACTCTTAATAGATTTGGCATCTTTCTACATGAAATGCTAGAGCCAAAAAAGACTGTGAAGATTCTCTAGTTGCCACTAACTCCCTAATTTTATAGATAAAAGAAAATTGTCGCCATGATATTAAGAGCTGTCCAAAGTCACATAGTGAATTAGTAGTGCAACTAGTACCAGAGTTCACGTCCCTGACTCTAATTTCTGTTTTTCCTGTACTGCTGCCAGTAAAATGTTCTACTTTACTTACAGAAGTGAAAAGAAAAGAAAAAGTCACACATACAAAAAAATCCAAACGAAACATTAAAACATGTGATTAACTTTTCCCCATTAGAACCTATACTTTTCCTACTTGGCAGAATCATGTTCAGGTCAATTAGCAGGGACAGTTAGTTCTTAACTGGAGGACAGTTTGATACTTGTCTAATCGTTTGTCATGTTTAATTATTTTGCATTATGCTCAGCTGCAGCTTTGCGATTTCCCTGATGCTACTTTTTCCTAAAATATTAACTTGAGGAACTTAAAGAGCCATGTAATATAAGTCTAAACATGTCCTTTAGTTTCCTATTGAAATGTTCTAAAGATTTTTCTACTACCATTAATAGTGATCAATTTTTTCTAAACTCCATATTGACTCAAAATTATGAGAAAACCTGTGCTTTTTTCCAACATGTTTAGCATGACCCATGTGAAGGCAACATTTCTATAACTGTGTATTTTTATCTCAAAAATTAATTCTGCATTGAGACTACCCAGTCTTTTTACTAGAGGAATGTCTTTTTCACTAGAGGAGTCATAGTTTGGTAATGTAATTGTTGAAGGCAAACTTATAAGTGAGTGAGAAAACCAACAAATTATTATATTTATATTAAACACCACTCTGCCGTATGCCTGTGTTGTTATTTTTCAGTCACTCAGTCCTGTCTGACTCTTTATGACCCAATGGATTGTGGCGCATCACACTTCCCTATGCTTCACTATTTCCTGGAGTTTACTTCAACTCATGTCCATTGAGTCGATGATGCCATCCAAGCATTTCATCCTCTGTTGCCCCTTTCTTCTCCTCCCGTTTATCTTTCCCAGCATCAGGGTCTTTTTCAATGAGCTGGTTCTTCACATGAAGTGGAAAATTATTGGAGCTTTTAGCTTCAGCATCAGTCTTTCCAATGAATATTCAGGATTGATTTCCTTCAGGATTGACTGGTTTTATCTCCTTGCTATCCAAGGGACTCTCAAGAGTCTCCTCTAGCACCACAGTTGAAAAGCATCAATTTTTTGGCATTCAGCCTTCTTTATGGTTCAGCTCTCACATCCATACATGACTACTAGAAAAACCATAGCTTTGATTAGACAGATCTTTGTTGGCAAAATGATGTGTCTGCTTTTTAACACACTGTCTAGGCTTTGTCATAGCTTTTCTTCCAAGGAGTTCAGTTCAGTTCAGTTGCTCCGTCGCGTCCGACTCTTTGCGACCCCATGCACTGCAGCACGCCAGGCGTCCCTGTCCATCACCAACTCCAAGAGTTTACCCAAGCTCATGTCCATTCAGTTGGTGACACTATCCAAGCATCTCAACCTCTGTCGTCCCCTTCTCCTCCTGCCCTCAATCTTTCCAAGCATCAGGGTCTTTTCCAATGAGTCAGCTCTTCGCATCAGGTGGCCAAAGTGTTGGAGTTTCAGCTTCAACATCAGTCCTTCCAATGAACACCCAGGACTGATCTCCTTTAGGATGAATGGTAGGATCTCCTTGCAGTCCAAGGGACTCCCAAGAGTCTTCTCCAACACTGCAGTTCAAAAGCATCAGTTCTTCAGTGCTCAGCTTTCTTTTTAGTCCAATTCTCACATCCATACATGACCACTGGAAAAACCATATCTTTGACTAGACAAATCTTTGTTGGCAAAGTAATGTTTCTGTTTTTTAATATGCTGTCTAGGTTGGTCATAACTTTCCTCCCAAGGGGTAAGCATCTTTTAATTTCATGGCTGCAGTCACCACCTGCAGTGATTTTGGAGTCCAAAAAAATAAAGTCTCTCACTGTTTCCCCATCTATTTGCCATGAAGTGATGTGACCAGATGCCATGATCTTCATTTTTTGAATGTTACTTGTAAGCCAGCCTTTTCACTCTCCTCTTATCTTCATCAAGAGGCTCTTTAGTTCCTCTTCACTTTCTGCTATTATGGTGATGTCATCTGTATATCTGAGGTTATTGATATTTTTCCATGAAATCTTGATTTCAGTTATTAGACTTTCACATAAAGACACACACACATATGCCGCAGATAAATTTATTAACTCTATGGCATGATGATTACTCTCTATTCATTGAGTGGAAGTGGATCATCATAGAGTTTTCCATCCTCATTGTCTTTATGTTAAATAAGCTGAAGAGGAGGAGGAGTTGGTTGGTCTTGCTGTCTTAGGGATATCAGAGTTGGAAGAGGAGGAGGAAGTAGAGGAAGGAGAGGCAAGCACATCTGTGTAACACTATAGAGATACAGCTGATTTTTTTTCTTTCCATTTCTCTAAAAATGTTCTTATGCATTACCTATACTTCTACTGCTTACTTTAGTTTCAGCACCCAAATAATAGAAAGGCTCATGTCACAAAAGAAGGTTCTGAACAATTAGAAAGTTTTTGCCATATTGTCTCATATCAGCTTGTTTTCCTGGCACTGCTTCTTCATCACCTTCCTCACTTGTCATTTGGCACTTGTTGGGAAGGACTCATCTCCATCAAACTTTTCCTTTTTTTTTTTTTTCCCTCAGCCTCTCCATGTGGTTTGCAAGATCTTGAACAAGTATGAAATCCAGGTCATAGCAGAGAAAGTGCTGAGGCCTAAACACTAGACCATCAGAGATTTCCCTCAATCTGTCTTCTGTTACTTCCTCTGGTATGGTGTCTATTAGCTCTTGAATTTCTCCAAGATCCGTATCTTGAGACCCTTCACCTCCACCTTTTCTTTTTTTCCCTCATATCCACAATCTCTTTCATGATTTCTTTGATTGGTTCAGTCATAAATCCTGTTAAGTCATGCGTGCATAACATATGGACACAGTTTTCTCTGGCAGGAATTTATTGTTTTGAGCTTGATGGCTTTCACAGCTTTTTTCTGTAACAATGATGGTCTTTTCAGTAGTGTAATCCTTCCGGGCTGCCATAACGGTCTCTCTATCAGGGTTCTTTTCCAAGGTGTTGACAGTCCTTTTCCTAGAGTACTGGGTGTAATGAGCCTTAAAGGTCCTTATGTCCCCTAGATTAGAGATTGAATTAGAGATGTGTTTGGGGGTAGGTAGACCCCTTTGATGCCTTCAATATTGAACTCATGGGATTCTGAGTGGCCAAGGCATTGTCCAATATCAAAAGAACTTTAAAAAGCAGTTTCCTACTGGCATAGTTCTTCCTGACTTTTGTGGACAAAGCATTGATGGAACCAATCTAGGAAAAGTGTTCTCCTTGTCCAGGCCTTCTTGTCCAACAAAAAGACTGGCAGCAGGTATTTATCTTTTTCCCTTCAAAGCTCAAGTGTTAGCCACTTTATAGATAAGGACAGTCCTGAACATTAACCTGACTGCTTTTGTGCAAAAACATAGAGTCAGCCTTTTGTTGTTCAGTTGCCAAGTTGTGTCCAACTCTTTGTGACCTCATGGACTGCAGCACACCAGGCTTCCCTATCCTTCATTATCTCCTGGCATTTGCTCGAACTCACATCCATGGAGTTGATGATGCCATCCCACCATCTCATCCTCTGTCATCCCCTTCTCCTCCTGCCATCAATCTTTGCCAACTTCAGAGTCTTTTCTAATGAGTCAGGTCTTAACATCAGATGGCCAAAGGATTGGAACTTCAGCTTTAACATCAGTCCTTCCAGTGAATACTCAGAGTTTATTTTCTTCAGGATTGATTGGTTTGATCTTGCAGTCCAAGGAACTCTCAAGAATCTTCTCCAGCACCACAGTTCAAGAGTTTCAATTCTTTGATGCTCAGCCTTCTTTATGGTCTAACTCTCACACCTGTAAATGACTACTGGAAAAACCATAGCTTTGACTAGACAGACTTTGTCAGCGAAGTGATGTGTCTGCTTTTTAATATGCTGTCTAGGTTTGTCATATTTTCCCCTCAGAATAGGGCATTTTTGTCTGATTAAAAACCTGTTCAGGCAGATGTTCTCTCTCCTTAATGATTTTCTTAATGGTATCTGGGGATTTATCTGCTGCCTCTTGGTCAGTAGAAGCTACTTGACTTGTTATCTTGACATTTTTGAAGACAAATTTCTTTCTAAAATTGTCAAACTCCTTTGCTTGCATTAAATTCTCCCATTTTAGATCTTTTACCTTCCTTTTGCTATGGGTTTTCAGACAGTATTTTTGCTTTCTTCAACTCATATTAGAGACTATAGGTAGGCCTTTCTCATAGCAACCTGCACCTGCATAAAAGCTGCATTTTCAGCAAGGCAAAAGGTGTTTTGCAAAAACCCCAAGGTTGCTGGCATAGCTATAGTGATGTCTTCACAACTTTCCTTTTTTTTTTTCTTTCTTTCTTTTTTTTTATTACAGTGGTCTTTATGCGATTCATTGATCTTAAAATGGTGAGCAGTTGAAGCTGTAGACCTCAGTCTGTGGTATATATCAAGCAATTCAACTTACATCATGACTTTGACTCTTGGGAGCCCTTCCAGCATCACTCACTAGTGACACTTCTATGGTATAATTTAAGGTTACAGAATTTCACTGAACACAATGAAAATTATGCAAGAACTGCAAGAGATCACTTTTTACTGTCATATGCAGTTTACTGGAGAGATGAACTGCTCATGCTGAAATTATCATCACAGAGCATTTTATGTGAATACTTGCAACACTTAGCTCACTGCAATAGCAGCAGAAAGTGGCTACAAAATTATTATAGTAGTATGTATATTACAGTTAACTTTATTCAGTTTAAAAACTTTTTAAAAATTTGAGTATAATTGCTTTATGGGCTCCCCAACGTCTTGGTGGTAAAGGATCGCCTGCTAAACGCAGGAGACACAGGAGACATGGGTTCAGTCCCTGGGTCAGGAAGATACCCTGGGGGAGGAAATGGCAACCCATTCCAGCATTCTTGGCTGGAGAATTCCATGGACAGGGGAACCTGGTGGGCTACAGTCCATGGGGTCACACAGAGTCAGACACGAAGGAATCACACACATAACCGCTCCAGTGTTGCCTGAGTTTCTGTTGCGCAAGGAAGTGAGTCAGCTTTCTGCAGACATATATCCCCACCCACTCCTCTATGTCATCAAAGAGCGCAGAGCTTGGGCTATATGCAGCTCCCCATTGCCTATCTATTTCACATATGACAGTGTATTTATGTCAAACCCAATCTCCCAATTCACCCCACGCTCCCCTTCCTGCTCTGTGTCCACAAGTCTCTTCTCTACATCTGCATCTCTATTCCTGCCCTGAAGCTAGGTTCGTCTGTACTATTTTTCTAGATTCCACATGCATGCATTAATACACAATATTTGCTTTTCTCTTTCTGACTTACTTCACTCTGAATGACTCTGGATCCATCCATGAATCTTTACTTTTTTTTTTTTACATTTCTCTTAACTGCAAATGGCACCATGAATGGTCTGTCCGTGTTTGTGTGTAGGCTTTGATAAATATTAATTTTTATCATAGATTTGCATACATTTTATGATAAATGATAAAATACACTAGTTTCTACATATTTTTTATGCACTCATGACATTCCTAATATTTTCTTTATTTTATCAATATGTCTAGTCTATGCAGTTCATCTGTGAATTTTTTCAAATTACCACAAATCTCCAAAATTTCTTTCAGTATACTTATTGAAAAAAATCAGTGCATAAGCGAACTCACATAGTACAAATCTATGCTGCTCAAGGGTCAATTGCAGTTTTAGGAAAGTTTTAAATGATAACATTTAAAAGATGTTTCAAAATTAACCCCCCTCCCAAATTATCTTTTGATCTTGCATGTCCCTTCTGCTTTCTTTCATAGCTAAGTTTTGAGATTCTAAAAAGAGCCCCTCGGTGGTGTTTGCTCTTCCTCACCTCCTGTTTACTTCCCACATCACTGCCATCTGGCTTTTGCTTTCCATATTGCTTGAAGCTGCTTAGTCTACAGATGAACAATGACCACTAATTGCTTAATTCTACAGGCTCTTTTCATTTTTTGCCTTACTTGACCCAGACAGCACTTAACCCCTGTAATCCAAGCTTCCTCTGGCTTCACCAGGCTGTGCATGCCAATTGGTCATGTTCACAGGAATAACCTGTAGTTTGTTTTTCCATATCCAGCTGTAGCTTTAGGAGGACAGCTTCTCCCTAACTCTCTTGACCTGAGGAGGGGAGTTACCCAGTTAAACCATTGGACAGGTGTTTAGTAGAAGTGGCCAATCTGATTGAAATCAGTGATTTCTCTAGGATTACTAAATAATAATATAGGAAGAAAAATACCCATTTTTTTGGTCTAGGTCATTAAACTGGAAGAATAACCTAGGTCTGCCAGAAACCATCTGTCTCTACTCCCTTACAAATAGAATGCACACCCATAAACACAAATCCATGAACATAATTACAGTATATTGAGGAAACCATTTGAAAGGAAGGGCTTCCTCAGTGGATCAGTGGTAAAGACTCTGCCTGTAATGCAGGAGATGCAGGAGAAGCATGTTCAATCCCTGGGCCAGGAAGATCCCCTAGAGGAGGAAAGGGCAACCCATTCCAACATTCTTGCCTGGGAAATCCTATGGTCAGAGAAGTCTGGCTGGCTACAGTGCAAAGGGTCACAAAGAGTCAGACAGGACTAAGCGACACACACACAGGGATTTGAAGATAAGAAAATGAAGCCAATGTATAGAGACAGCTGAAACTAAAGTTGAAGAAAAAGAAATGTGCTCTGAAAGCAGTGTATAAGTCCCTGAATCTTTTCCTGTCCATCCTAGGTTTGTGAGCCTCAAAGACTGTGTGGCTTACGCTTGTTGCAGTTGGCTTTCTGTCCTTTGCATTTTTAAGAGACTTCACTTCCTTACCTACTGCTCACAGCTACTGGTGTCCTCCTTGGACCCTTGATGTCTGCGTGAAGATGATATCATCAAATGTCCCAAAGCACTAGAGCTGCTAAAAATGTCCCACCGCCAGGCTATGATTTGTGAAGTGGGAGCATCTTCTTGGCTCTTCCTCACTTTGTTATCTGGACGTGAAAAGCAATACAGCTGGTCTTCCATGTTTCAGAGTTCCTAATGAAAACTTCTTTGGCTTCTGCAGCTGCCTCTCTCTTGGTAGGGTGCATACATGAAGAAAGGTCTCTCTTCTTTAGCCAGAATCTCTTGGATAAACCTTGTCACGTGCCTGCCTATCAGCTCCTCACACAGTCCTGCATGTCTGAGTCCTGGCCCTGCCATAGGCAGTTTGCTCTTTTCTGCTTGAACAACTGTCCCTTGGTTTGTGTGTTACACTTTGGTTTTCCCTCTTGACTCTCTGGTTCTCCTTGCCAGTTTCCCTGTAAAGCTGGTTGCTCTAGAGTGTCTTTAATCCAGTTCTATTCCTACTTGGCCTCCTATCCAGGCACATCCATCCTGCCCTGTGTCATCAGATGAATTTACTGCTAAACAAGTAACTTGACAAGTTTTATCTACAACCCCAGTCTCTGTCCTGAATTCCAGACCCTCACAAGTACCAACTTGCAACCTACTTGTCTTACTGGGTCGTCCGTGACTACCTTGATTTTACCTCATTAAAAGCGACTTCATCATCTTCATCCTCTTTCCCCTCAAATTCTCTCTCCCACCAGTTGTCATTATCATTCATCTGGTTGCCCTGTCCCAGAAATATTAGGAGACATATCTGCATTTTCTTTTTGCCTCTAGACTGAAGTCTATCCATCTCTAAAATGTGTCCTTTTAGTTCCCAAATATCCTTTGGCATATTAAGAAAGGCAAGTGCTGTGGGAGAACGGGAACACAGACCTCTTTCCCTTATGTTTTCAAATCCCACTTTCTGGATTGGTTTCCTCTTTAGTAAGCAAGGGTTTATATTTGGAGCTGTAATTCCTCTCAGGTTTTTGCTCTAATACATAATCTCCTGCTTGTTACATGAGAATACTATAATTTTAAGACGTATCTTCCAGATTCCATCATTTTATTTTATTTTTATCCTTTTTTTCTTAACATCCTGAGAAAACTTTCCCAATGATTTTACTAACTGCTTACACAACCACTTAATATATGGCTTTCAATGACTTAAAAATAAGTAGTCTTCTGACCAACTGACCTCCCACCATGCACTGAAGGAAGACATGAGTGTGAAGCAGAGACTGTCCCAAAAAAGGGTTAGTGGTGGTTACAGTTCTCATCCTATCCTCCTCCTGACCCTCCTCCCCCTCCTTATCACCGTTCTTATAAAATAAGCAGATGGGACAAAAAAGACTCAGCTTATTATTTAACTTTATTATTTTAAAAAGGGTTTTTATCTACATATGGACATACACAGAAAAGGAATTCCAGAGTGACAAAGAAAAGGTTAGAAGAAATAAAAATATTCTTTTAGTTGATGATACTTAATTTCATCATTTTGGGTTATGAGGCATGATCTTGTGGTCTGTGAACATGGGGCAGGAAATCCTGAAACTTTCTTATACTGGCCATGACAACTAACTATGTGGGTGGTCATGGGCAAATTGCTTGATGCCTCCATTTCACTTACCTCATGACTTCCAGTAGACATAGGGATCGTTAATTTGAGTGACAGTTCAGTTAAATAAATAATGCACTAAGATTTAGTTGGGAATCTAAGAAATGCTGATTTCTTTAGACTCATAATATATTTAATTTGTTATTGATAGGTCACCTCAAATACCACAAAATGAATGGGATGATGTACACTATGCAAGTACTCATTAAAAACATCTCCAGATGCTGGGGGCAAACTCCCTAGCATAAAATGCCTTTTTCTGTGGTAGAAAACTTTTATTTCAGAGAATGTACATTGACTCAGCTTTTTAATTTTACTGGATGCCGTAGTTTTCTTGAGCTATTTAATTAAGCTAGACTTTCTCAGTCCAACACTTCTGAGGGCAAAATATGATCTGCTCAATAAAATAAGTATATCTTCTAAAGCCAGATGTGTGCCTTCCAGCAAGTACATTACCATTCAATGTGTTATATTTTACCAGAGGTGAACATTTATACTCTAAAGTTTTTTACCCCAAGGAATTAAGAGAATACCAAAAATCTCAACCAACACACATAACTTGGTGATAAGATCATTGGGTCTAATAGAGCTGACCTCAGTTCACACTACTTATGAATATGTCTAATGGACTTCTCCCTTTGTGATCATGACTAATTTATTTGTTTCATTACTCAGCATTGTATTTGTTTTCTCTTTGCACGTGTGCATGCTAAGTCACTTCAGTCACGTCTGATTCTGTGCACCCCTATTAACTGTAGCCTGCCAGGCTCCTCGGTCCATGGGATTCTCCAGGCAAGAATACTGGAGTAGATTGCCATGCCCTCCTCCAGGGGCTCTTCCTGACCCAGGGACTGAAACTGCATCTTTTGCAACTCCTGCATTGGGAGGCAGATTCTTTACCATTTCTCCACCTGGGAAGCCCACCATGATAAACATGTAGTGGTATTAAATTTTGGTATTAACCTGCACTTCCTTGGTGACTAATGATATTGAGCACATTTTTATTTTCTTGTTGTTTATCTGGATATATTACTTTGTCAAGTTCCTATTGAAGCCTCTTTGCCACTTTTCTATTGTATTGTTGGTCTTTTATTTATTGATTTACATTCATCTTCTATGTATATGTATGTATATGTATAACTCAATATGATTATTTTGTCAGATATATGCTTCAAATATTTGTACCTTCATCTGATTCCTCCTCTTTCACCCTGTGCCTCTGGTAATTGCAAATCTAGTCTCTTTTTCTATGATTTCATTTGCATAGTTAAAGTATAATTGACCTGTTGCACTTTGCTACCTCCTGGTGTACAATACCTCCATAGTGATTCTATGTCTCTGTGCCTTACAAAATCATCCCCAGGGTAAGCCTAGTTACCATCCGTCATCATACAAAGATATAGCAGTATTATTGACTAACTCCCCATGATGTACATTTTATACCCATGACTCATTTATTTTGTAACTAAAAGTTTGTACCTCTTAATCTTCCTCACCTATTTTTTTTTTTTTGTATCCTGAAACTTTATTGAATTCACTTATTAGTTCTAACAGTTTTGGGTGGCATCTGTAGGATTTTCTAAATATAGTATTGTGTTACCTGCAAACACAGTTTTACTCTTTCCTTTCCAATGTAGACTCCTTTTTTTTTTTTTTTTTACTTGTCTGGTTTCTGTGGCTTGGACTTCCAATACTTGTTGAAAAAAATCAGTGAGAGTGGGTATCCTTGTCTTGTTCCCAATATTAGAAAACATGCTTTCAGTTTTCCATCATTAAGTATGATGTTACCTGTAGGTTTGGCATATGGCTTAAATTATGTTGAAATATATTCCCTTTGTGCTCACTTTGATGAGAGTTTCATCATAAATGGATATTGAATTGTGTTAGCTTTTGATACATCTACTTGAGATGATTTTATGACTTTTGTTCTTTGATTTGCTAACGTGATGAATCACAATGATTGATGTACAGATATTGAACCATCATTGCAACACTAGGATAAATCCCATCTGATCATGGTGTATGATCCTTTTAATATGTTGATTGATTCAGTTTGCTGCTGCTTTGTTGAGCATTTCTGCACCCATATCACCAGTGATGTTGGCCTGTAATTTTCTTTTTGGTATGGCACTTTGTTTTCAATATCAGGATTAAGGAAGCCTTGTAGAATGTGTTCAGAAACATTTCTTTCTCTGCAGTTTTTGGAATAGTTTGAGAAGAAAAGGTGTTAACACTTCTTAAATATTTGGTAGAATTTGCCTGTGAAACCATCTGATCCTGTACCTTTGTTTATTGGGAGATTATTATTATTATTATTTGTACCTTCGTTTATTGGAGATTATTATTATTGTTATTATTATTACTGATTCTGTTTCATTACTAGTAGTTGTCCTGCCTAACATTTTCAATTTCTTTCTTCTTCAGTCTTAGGAGATGGTACTTTTCTAGGAATTTATGAAAAGGCAAAATGATAGGATACTGAAAGAGGAACTCCCCAGGTTGGTAGGTGACCAATATGTTACTGGAGATCAGTGGAGAAATAACTCCAGAAAGAATGAAGGGATGGAGCAAAGTAAAAACAATACCCAGTTGTGTATGTGACTGGTGATAGAAGCAAGGTGCGATGCTGTAAAGAGCAATATTACATAGGAACCTGGAATGTTAGGTCCATGAATCAAGGCAAATTGGAAGTGGTCAAACAGGAGATGGCAAGAGTGAATGTCGACATTCTAGGAATCAGCGAACTAAAATGGACTGGAAAAGGTGAATTTAAGTCAGATGACCATTATATCTACTACTGTGGGCAGGAATCCCTTAGAAGAAATGGAGTAGCCATCATGGTCAACAAAAGAGTCTGAAATGCATTACTTGGATGCAATCTCAAAAATGACAGAATGATCTCTGTTCGTTTCCAAGGCAAACGATTCAATATCATGGTAATCCAAGCCTATGCCCCAACCAGTAATGCTGAAGAAGCTGAAGTTGAACGGTTCTATGAAGACCCACAAGACCTTTTAGAACTAACACCCCAAAAAGATGTCCTTTTCATTACAGGGGACTGGAATGCAAAAGTAGCAAGTCAAGAAACACCTGGAGTAACAGGCAAATTTGGCCTTGGAGTACGGAATGAAGCAGGGTAAAGGCTAATAGAGTTTTGCCAAGAGAACGCACTAGTCATAGCAAACACCCTCTTCCAACAACACAAGAGAAGACTCTACACATGGACGTCACCAGATGGTCAACACCGAAATCAGATTGATTGCATTCTTTGCAGCCAAAAATGGAGAAGCTCTATACAGTCAGCAAAAACAAGACCAGGAGCTGACTGTGGCTCAGATCATGAACTCCTTATTGCAAAATTCAGACTTAAATTGAAGAGAGTAGGGAAAACCACTAGACCATTCAGGTACGACCTAAATCAAATCCCTAATGATTATACAGTGGAAGTGACAAATAGATTTAAGGGACTAGATCTGAGAGACAGAGAGCCTGATGAACTATGGACAGAGGTCCATGACATTGTACAGGAGACAGGGATCAAGACCATCCCCATGGAAAAGAAGTGCAAAAAAGCAAAATGGCTGTCTGAGGAGTCCTTACAAATAGCTGTGAAAAGAAGAGAAGTGAAAAGCAAAGGAGAAAAGGAAAGATATTCCCATTTGAATGCAGAGTTCCAAAGAACAGCAAGGAGAGATAAGAAAGCCTTCCTCAGCGATCAATGCAAAGAAATAGAGGAAAACAACAGAATGGGAAAGACTAGAGATCACTAGGTGATCACTGACCTAGAGCCAGACATCCTGGAATGTGAAGTCAAGTGGGCCTTAGAAAGCATCACTACGAACAACGCTAGTGAAGGTGATGGAATTCCAGTTGAGCTATTTCAAATCCTGAAAGATGATGCTGTGAAAGTGCTGCACTCAATATGCCAGCAAATTTTGAAAACTCAGCAGTGCTCACAGGACTGGTAAAGATCAGTTTTCATTCCAATCCCAAAGAAAGGCAATCCTAAAGAATTCTCAAACTCCCACACAATTGCACTCATCTCACATGCTCGTAAAGTAATGCTCAAAATTCTCCAAGCCAGGCTTCAGCAATATGTGAGCCGTGAACTTCCAGATGTTCAAGCTGGATTTAGAAAAGGCAGAGGAACCAGAGATCAAATTGCCAATATCCGCTGGATCATCAAAAAAGCAAGACAAGAGAGTTCCAGAAAAATATGTATTTCTGATTTATTGACTATGCCAAAGCCTTTGACTGTGTAGATCACAATAAACTGTGGAAAATTCTTCAAGAGATGGGAATACCAGACCACCTGACCTGCCTCTTGAGAAACTTGTATACAGGTCAGGAAGCAACATTTAGAACTGGACATGGAACAACAGACCGGTTGCAAATAGGAAAAGGAGTACGTCAAGGCTGTATATTGTCACCCTGCTTTTTTAACTTATATGCAGAGTACATTATGTGAAACGCTGGGCTGGAAGAGGCACAAGCTGGAATCAAGATTGCCGGGAGAAATATCAATGACCTCAGATATGAAGATGATACCACCCTTATGGCAGAAATTGAAGAGGAACTAAAAAGCTTCTTGATGAAAGTGAAAGAGAGGAGTGAAAAAGTTGGCTTAGAGCTCAACATTCAGAAAACTAAGATCATGGCATCTGGTCCCATCACTTTGTAGGAAATAGATGGGGAAACAGTGGAAACAGTGTCAGACTTTATTTTTCTGGTCTCCAAAATCACTGCAGATAGTGATTGCAGCCATGAAATTAAAAGATGCTTACTCCTTGGAGGAAAGTTATGACCAACCTAGACAGCATATTAAAAAGCAGAGACATTACTTTGCCAGCAAAGGTCCATCTAGTCAAAGCTACAGTTTTTCCAGTAGTCATGTATGGATGTGAGAGTTGGACTGTGAAGAAGGCTGAGTGCCAAAGAACTGATGCTTTTGAAATGTGGTGTTGGAGAAGACTCTTGAGAGTCCCTTGGACTGCAAGGAGATCCAACCAGTCCATCCTAAAGGAGATCAGTCCTGGGTGTTCATTGGAAGGACTGATGCTGAAGCTGAAACTCCAATACTTTGGCCACCTCATGCAAAGAATTGAGTCATTGGAAAAGACCCTGATGCTGGGAGATATTGGGGGCAGGAGGAGAAGGGGACGACAGAGGATGAGATGGCTGGATGGCATCACCGACTCGATGGACATGAGTTTGAGTAGACTCAGGGAGTTGGTGAGGGACAGGGAGGCCCGGCATGTTGCGGTTCATGGGGTCGCAAGGAGTTGGACATGATTGAGCGACTGAACTGAACTAACTGACTGAACATTCCTTCTAGGTTATTCATTTTTTTTTTTTTAAGGTTATTCATTTTATTGGTATATAATTATTTGCAGTAATCTCTTAAAATTTTTGTGTTTCTGCAGAGTCAGTTATAACTTCTTTTCTGTTTCTGATTTTATTTATTTTGGCTCTCTTTCTTTTTTTCTTGATGGGTATGGCTAGTGTTTACCAATATTATCTTTGCAAAGAATCAGCTCTTAGTTTTATTAATCTTTTCTATTTTTTCCAGTTTTATTGAGATATAATTGACATACAGCACTATATAAGTTTGAAGGTACAGCATAATGATTTGTTTCATACATTATGAGGTCATTATTTCAGTAAGTTTAGTGAACATCCATCATCTCATACAGATACAAAATTAAATAGAAAATAAAATTTTCTTATGATGAAAACTCTTAGAATTTACTCTCTCAACAACTTTTATATACAACATACAGAAGTGTTAATTATGTTTATCATGTTGAGCATTATATTCCTATTATTTATCTTACAACTGAAAGTCTGATCTTTCAGCTGCCATCATCTAATCTCCCTCCCTCCCCACCACCTCCACCCTGCACCTCTGGAAAAAACAAGTCTGATCTCATTTTCTATGAGTTTCTTTTTTTGCTGTTGTTGGTTGTTTTTGAAATACAGTTGACCTACAACATTATGTTCCTATAACACAGCACAGTGTTTTGGTATTTCTGTACATTTTAAACTGATCACAACATCTAGTGATAATGCATCATCACACAAAGATATTACATAGTTATTGACTACGTTCCCCATACTGTACCTTTCATACCCGTGACTCATTTGTTTTGAAACTGGAAGTTGGTACCTCTTAATCTCCTTCACCTATTTCTTTCCTCCCTCCATTTCCACCCCCTCTGGTAACCTACCTATTTGTTCTCTGTATCTATAACTGTTTCTGTTTTGTTATGTTTGTTCAGCTGTTTCAGTTTTTAGGTTCCACATATAAGTGAAATCGTACATTGTTTGTCTTTCTTGTCTGAATTATTTCATTTAGCATAATACCCTCCAGGCCCATACATGTTGTCACCAATGGCACTATTTAATTTTTTTTATGGCTAAGCAATATTCCATGGTTTATATATATTATATATATAGGTAGATAGATATATATGCAGATAGATAGATATATAACACATCTTCTTTACCCATTCAGCTACTGATGGGCACTTAGGTTGCTACTGTATTTTGGCTATTGTAACTAATGCTACAGTGAGCATAGGGGATACATATTTTTTTTCTAATTACTGTTTTTGTTTTCTTTGAATAGCTGTCCAGGATTGGAATTGCTGGACCATATGGTAGTTCTATTTTTAATTTTTTGAGAAACCTCCATAGTTTCTCATAGTGGCTGCAGCAATTTGTATTCCCACCAAGAGTGCATGAGGGGTCCCTTTTCTTGATGTTTTCTTATTTCCAATTATAGTCTTTTTTTTCTTGCTTAGAGAAATCCCCTTAACATTTCTTGTGAAGCTGTATATATATACATATATATATGATAATATTTTCTAGGTGAATTTTTTTCAACCTGCTTTTATCACTTTTTTGCATTGCTTATATTCTGTTAAATTTGGAAATGCTGTTTATATAAAGCAAAGTGATTTTAATTTTAAACATTTTGGAAAACCCCAAATTTAAACCATTTGGTAGTTTGACTCAATTAAATTGGTCAACAGTTGTTTTAATACATGAATTAATTTTTAAATAAAACAATTTTAAAATAAAACATTTTTTGGCATTAGATATTTAAAGCTTTTAACTTTAAGAATGAAAATTTTGGCATTATAACTATCTTCTTGGGAATGCTTCTAAGTTATTTTTTTCCTCTGCCTTCTTAAATAATGTATACCTCACAATTTAAGTATTAATTGATAGATCACTCAGTCTCTATTAAAAATTTTGCTCATTAAACAAAGCTGTATTCAGAGATTATTAGCATGTGAAGGGATAAATGTACTTATATTAAATAGCCTTATCTTCTACTTTATAAAATAATTTTGTGCCTTTTTTCATTTTCTCCTCTGTGAAGACGTCAACTACAAAAGCAAAAACTTGTTTTTGTCAGTGTATCAAATTTGACAGTCCTCTGTTTTTTTCATTTTTCTGCTTGTAGTAATAGGTTGTGAGTTTGAAACTGTATCTATTAGGAGATACATGAATGTAGGATTCTGTATATATGTAGGGAGAGAATAGCAAAATGTGAAATATTTTTGAGAGATTAACAGAAGTTATGAAGTCCATACAACACAAAAAGTGTTTCTATTTTCCTCACAAAGAAGAAATAATAATCAGGAAGACTTATACTGTGGTCTCCAAGATAAAATTGCTTCCTTTTAGTTAGACTGTTTGACACTAAATTTAACTAAAAATGCAATTACAATAAATCCTGTTCAAAAATTTATATACTCTGTTATTATTTCTTCTTATTCAATGATATTGAAGAATGTACTACAATAGTTAAGAATGAACTTCTAAAGTAGGATCAGTTATCATCAATAGCTTTTGTTGATTGCTCAATATGAATTCTGTTTATTTTTGATAGGATTGAGTTAAACAAATAGTTTTAAATATTTGTTCAGTGTACACACTGATTGCCTATATTGTGCTTTGTTGTACTTACTAGATACCTAGGCCATCTTTCTCCCCTGATTAAAAAGTATTCAGTGGCTCTCATGGTAGTAACTAATCCACAGGTGAGTTAGTAGCTTCTAGCTGGATAATTTGATGACTCTGAACATTTGGAATTTCACCCTATTGATATTTTAAACTAAATTTGAAAGAAAACTTCAGAAAACTGAAGTTCAGCTCTTGAGAATATGCTAGGAGGTGAAAATTTCTTTCTCCTATCAACTTTGAAAATGGAAAGATAATCAGGTCATAAAACTATCACCTAGTAGATCATAAAAAATTTTACTGGTAAACATCAAAAAAATTTTTACTGGCAAACAATTGAAAGAAATAGTAAAAGAAAAAAGGGGAAATTAATAAATAAAAAATTATGTTTATCATAAAATGAAAAAATTTTAGAGTTGAAATTTGCCATGTAAATCTCTGCTCTAACCTGCAGCTTGGATTTACATCATAAAATAACTGGTGATCTTCCCAGTGATATGGAAAACACTACCACTTAAAACAGCTGATTCAGTTTTTTATGTATAGCTAAAATTGATCCGAGTTCTATATATTGAGTCAAATTCTGCCTCGATAATTGTTCATAATTTGGTCATATTTAAATCCTCTTGAGACACACGTGACTGATTTCATTGCTCTTCTACTGTCTTTTAAATATTTAAAGACTGCTTTCACATGCCATCTGAGTCTACTCCAGAGTAAATAGCAATAGTTGCTCTACTCTTTCCTCATGGGGAAAAAAAAAATAGAACAAAAACCTTGATTTCTCTTTTTCCCCTCTGTGTGCCAATAATCCTATGTTTTTAGGAGGAAAAAAAACTAAAAAACAGAACTATAATGTGGTGAGCAGGTATGTCCAGAATAGAACAGAGTGATGCACAGAGTATACACAGCTAGGATTGCATTAGAGTTTTTTGAAGGACACACTAAATTTTTTTGGTTATTTTGGGCTTTCAGTGACATAGAATCTTTATATCTTTTTCACCTGAAATGCTGTTGACATGTATAGCTCATTATATGTAGCTTTTGTTTTGTTTTACTTGCTTGTGATCTCAGTATAAGTTATTTGTGAAAGAGTCAGTCATGCCCAACTCTTTGCAACCCCATGGACTGTAGCTATGCATGCTCCTCTGTCTATGGAATTCTCCAGGCAAGAATACTGGAGTGGGTTACTATATTTATTATTTAATTTAACAAAGATATCACCCAATTTTTCTAATTCCTGGAAATATTTTTTAATTATTAGATTGGTGCAAAGGTAATTGCAGTTTTTGCATTATTGAAATTTGCTGTTTGATATTGGAATGCATTCTAAATAAATGTGGTTAACATGCATATCTCACTTCTTTTTTTTTTTTTTGCTAATGACATTATTTGCTATTTATTTTATATTTATTTTAGGCTATGAAATCGATGTTAGACAAAAAACAAGTCTGAGTGACTTTCTTATTTGAGTTCAAAATGTGTCATAAAGCAGCAGAGACAACTCACAATATCAACAAAACATTTGGCTCTGGAACTGCTACCAAACGTACAGTGCAGTGGTGGTTCAAGAAGTTTTTCAAAAGAGGTGAGAGGCTTGAAGATGAGAAGTGTAGTGGCTGGCCATCCGAAGATGACAATGACCAATTGAGAGTCACCATCAAAGGCCTTACAACCACGTGAGAAATTGCCAAAAAACTCAACATCGATCATTCTATGGACGTTCAGCATTTGAAGCAAATGGAAAGGTGAAAAAGCTTGGTAAGTGGGTGCCTTATGACTGAAAATCAAAGAAATCATCGTTTTGAAGTGTCATCTTTTCTTCTACACAAGAACGAAAATTTCTGGGTCGGATTATGATGTGCAATGAAAAGTGGCTTCTGTATGACAACAGGTGACAACCAGCTCAGTAGTTAGACCGAGAAGAAGCTCCAGAGCATTTCTCAAAGCCAGACTTGTACCAAAAAAAGGTCATGGTCACTGTTTGGTGGTCTGATCCACTACAGCTTTCCAAATCACGGCAAAACCATTACATCTGAGAAGTATGCTCAGAAAATTAATGAGATGCATTGAAAACTGAAACACCTGCTGCTGACATTGGTCAACAGAATGGGCCCAATTCTTCTTCATGATAACATCTGGTCGCACATTGCACAACCAATGCTTCAAAAATTGAGCAAATTGGGCTATGAGGTTTTGCCTCATACACCATATTCACCTGACCTCTTGACAACTGACTACCACTTCTTCAAGCATCTCGACAACTTTTGGCAGGGAAAATGCTTCCACAACCAGCATGCGTCTGTTTTAAGTCACTTCAGTTGTGTCCAACTCTTTGCCACCCTATGGACTGTAGCCCTCCAGCAGGATGCAGAAAATTCTTTCCAAGAGTTTGTTGAATTTAGAAGCACTGATATTTGTGCTACAAGAATAAACAAACATTTCTTGTTGGCAAAAATATGTTGATTGTAATGGTTCCTATTTTGATTATTAAATATGTCTTTGAACCTAGTTCCTTCCTGGAGAAGGAAATGGCAACCCACTCCAGTATTCTTGCCTGGAGAATCCCATGGACAGAGGAGCCTAGCAGGCTACAGTCCATGGGGTCGCAAAGAGTTGGACACAATTGAGTGACTTCATTTTCTTTCTTTGAACCTAGATAAGATGATTTAAAATTCACAGTCCAAAACTGCAATCCGAAACTGCAATTACTTTTGTACCAACCTAATAGTTCATTATTTTATTTAGACAGAAAAGCCTCAAGATAATTCCCCCCAAACTTATATTTAATTCTTAAAATAAGATGGATGCATGTGATTCAATATATTAACTCTTCCTACCTTTAGGTAAAGTTTGTAACTGATATGCATGCCACTTCATTCTTCAGGTTATTGATAAAACTATTGAACAGAACAGACAGTTGAAAGGAAAACTTTGAAATCCCAAGAGTTCTCGTTTCAGGATGACATTAATCCATTATCCATAAGCCTTTTGTAAAAACCACTCAGCTGGGACTTTCCTTGGTGGTCCAGTGGCTGGGAGTCTGTGCTCCTGATGTGGGGAAACTGGGTTTGATCCCTGGTCAGGGAGCTGGATCCCACAGGTTGCAACTAAAAAAGATCTCACATTCCACAACTGAGACCCAGAACAGCAAACAAACCAAACACAAAGCACTCAGTCCAGTACAATTTCACCTATTTGTACTATCTCTGTTAAGTTCATATGTCTCTAACTTGTTCCAGATATTATCAAGTGAAATACCTGGCAGAAATTCATTTATATGAAGTCTTTTTTCTTCCCATTAGTTTGACAATTTTAGTGCTTCCTTTAATAACAGGAAAGAAATAGTACTGGCTTTATAGTATGTTTATAGTGAGCCTATGGTGCTTTCAAAGTATCAAAACTTTATTTTGCACATAGCCCTTGGTTTAATAATCAATACATATGTCCCTGAAATTAATTCAAATTTGAGTCAATAGTTTCTGTTACATTCTTTTTCCTTGGAAATAAAAAAATATATTTGCCACCTTTGGTTACTTGTACTGTTGTTCTTATGTCAATCACTTTACCAAAATTTATGTCTGCTACAAATACATCTATAAATTCTCTCGGTAAGTGGAGATATAACTGTCTGAGTAGAACACTGGAGTTAATTTGACTAAGTGTTCTGATTGCTTGCTCAACTATCTTGGGTTTTAGTCTACTCTTACAAATGTTTGTTCCACTTTTCAGTCTTAAAAGTATTCTTGGCAGAGAGTGCAAAAAGAAGCCATTTCACATTTTTTAACATTATCTTTTGCCATCACATCATATTTCTTAATCAAAAGGCCTATGTTTCTTTCTTCATGTGGTTTCTGATATAGCCTCAAAACATCCTTCAGAATTTTCCTCTATATTTAACTTCATTTTGCAGTTAACATTTTTAATTAATTAATTTTTAAATATTTATTTATTTTTATTTGATTGATGATTGCTTTACAATATTGGTTTGATTTCTGTCATACATCAACATGCACTAACCATAGGTGTACACATGTCCCCTCCCTTTTGAATCTCCCTCCCACCTCCTGCCCATTGCCACCCCTCTAGGTTATTACAGAGCCCCAGTTTGAGTTCCCTGAGTCATAGAGCAAATTCCCATTGGCTATTTACCTATGTTACTCTATATGTATCCACAGTACTTTCTTCATTAATCTCACTCTCTCCCTCCTCACTCCCACCCTGTCCATAAGTCTGTTCTCTACGTCTGTGTTTCCACTGCTGCTCTGCAAGCAGGTTCACCAGTACCATCCTTATAGATTCCATATATATTCATCAGCATATGATGTTTGTTTTTCTCTTTCTGACTTCACTCTGTTTGTTAGGCTCTAGGTTCATCCACCTCATTAGAACTGACTCAAATGCATTCCTTTTTATGGTTGAGTAGTATCCAGTGTATAAATGTACCACAGCTTCTTTATCCATTCATCTGCTGATGGACATTTAGGTTGCTTCCACGTCTTGGCTATTGTAAATAGTGTTGCAATGAACATTGGGGTACATGTGTTTTTTGTGGTTTTTTTTCTTTTCAGTTTTGGTTTCTTCAGGGTATATGCCTACACGTGGTATTTTGGGATCATATGGTGGTTTTATTCCTAGTTTTGTAAGGAATCTCCATACTGTCTTCCATGAAAGAAAAAGTGAAAGGGTTAGTCACTCAGTCATGTTCAACTCTTTGCAACCCCATGGACTATAGCCCACCAGGCTCCTCTGTCCATGGAATTCTCCAGGTAAGAATACTGGAGTGGGTAGCTAGTCCTTTCTCCAGATCTTCCCAATCCAGGGATCGAACCCAGGTCTCCTGCATTGCAGGAGCCACCTGAGAAGCCATAGTGGCTGTATCAATGTACATTCCCATCAGCAGTGTAGGAGGGTTCCCTTTTCTCTGCAACCTATCCAGAACTTGTTGTTTGTGGATTTTTTGATTATGGTCATTCTGACTGGTGTGAGGTGATATCTCATTGTAGTTTTGATTTGCATTTCTCTGATAATGAGTGACGTTGAGCATCTCTTCAATGTTTGTTAGCCATCTGTATGTCTTCTTTGGAGAAATGTTTGTTTAGGTCTTTTGACCACTTTTTGACTGGGCTGTTGGTTTTTCTGGTATTGAGTTGTATGAGCTGCTTGTATATTTTGGAAATTAATCCCTTGTCAGTTGTTTCATTTGCTATTATTTTTTTCCATTCTGACGGTTGTCTTTTCACCTTGTCTATACATTCCTTTGGTGCATTTTGCAGTTTACATTTTGATGCTACAATAAGAACTCTTTTTTTAAGCTTTCATATTAACTACTAATTAACTATTGAAAGATCATGTATTTCCTATATTCAAATCAATATGCTAATAGTTGACTTAATATATGAATTACATAATTATTGTGTATAATTGTATGCATATTTAGCTTTAAATATCTCACAACTTATTTACAAGGGCAAAAGGAAATATTTACACAATAGTGTAAGGATGGTTCAACTTCAGTAAGTAATTTTCTAAAATCTCTTGTAACAAATTAAGGAAGAAAAGTTACCTATGATTACCTCAATAAGTGTTGAAAAAATTTTTTTATAAAATTCTGCATTCACTTAGATTAGAAAAAACACTTCATGCACATTTGGAATACCTGCATAATGTCATAATAGAAATGTACATAATTTTCAAGATCTGTCAAAAATCATAGAGAAATCATCATATTTAATGTTAAGTATTAGAAGCACTGTCCCAAGAATTCTAGGCAAAAATAAGGGTAGGATTTCTGCTATTATTGCTATTTTAAATATCTCAGTGTAGGTCGTAGCTCAAATAATAGCAAAAGAAAAACAAAATAAAAAATAGAAAAGCTTATTGGAAAACAGGAAAAAAAAGTTTATTTGATGATGATGATATAAAGAACTTACAGACAAATGTTTAGAACTAATGAGAGAGTTCCGTGAGATTGCTGTACATATATAAAAGACCAATATTTTTTTAAAAAATCATCAAAATTTTAAACACTAATAATCACTAATTACAAAATATTATAGATAAATATAGAGGTCACATTGCAACAAATCTTCTAAGTGCCTTATAGAAAAATTGTTAGCTATTATTGAGGACATTAATGAAGGTCTGAGCAATTGGAGAGCTGTATTGTCTTCACAAATTGGAAGACTCAATCTTCTAAAGATGTGAGTTCCTTCTGTATTAATTATAAATTAAATGTAATTTCACTTAGATCAAAAAAGGAATTTTTTGGTGGGAGGAGGATTTGATAAGTTTCTCTCAAAATGTATAAAATAGAACTAAGAATAAAGAATAAGACAGTTTTGAAAAAGAAGAAATAGATTAAGATAATTTGTGATCAAATATCAAGAGTTTTTGTAAGATTTTTATAATTAAGAACATAAGCTATTGGTACAGGAGTAAACATTAAAACCAATGGAGAAGGAAAGAGAAACAAACCAACACTTTATACTAAGTTATTTTATGATTGAGGCAAAACTACAAATAAGTGGTAAGATAATGAACTATTCAATCAATGATGCTGGGAAAATTTCAAAAGTAAAAAAATAAAATTACATGTCTATCTTCTACCATCCACAAGATATCAATTTCATATTATTTAAAAGTAAATGTGAAAATCAAAATATTAAAATTTTAGACAAACACAAGAATGATACTTTTATAATATTGGATTTGGACCTATAATTAAACTATTTTCCATAATTAAACTGTTTTCCTGTAATCAAATACTAATACATGAGTTAAAAAACACAAAAATCATGAAAAGGGTCAGCTTGGATGCAAGTAGCTGTGTATGATTGCTATATCCTTTCATTTATTTAGAACAACTTCTATGCCATTTAAAAGATTTTTAAAATTTTCTCCATGAGGAATTTTGCTATATTAATTTGTAGGTAGTTTATTGTTTTGTTGCATTCGATAATGGCATCTTAGTTTTTATTATATTTTCTATGTGGTTACTGAGAGTAAAGGGGAATATTTATATTTGTGGGTTAATGTTTATGATTTTTCTTTTACCCAGAAAACATAAGCGATCTGCTCTGAGTCTCTCTGTTTATTCATTTGAATTTCACAAAATCAATTTTGGTTTGTGTTTGTTTCATAGTATTTATTATTCTTTTCTGTGTTTGTGGATATTTTCTAATTTTGCTTTTGTTAATTTGAATTCTCTCATCTATTTTCCCTTTATTCCTGAAGTACATTTTTTAGCAGTATTTGGTGATCATAATTAATAATGAACATAGTCATTATTGAAAATATCTTAATTTTATCTTCAATAGTAATTGATGATTATTATATGGCTGTAGAATTCAAGGGTGAGAGGTATTTTCCATCAGTGCGATAAAGCTATTTTTCTGTTGTCTTTGACTCTCCACTGTTGCTGTAAAAAACTGATTATGTGTTTAAATGTCATTATTTTACATATAATCTTTATTTTATCTCAGTATTAGTCTAACACCTCTTTTTTGTTTTCAGTAGTTTCACCATAACATATCTAGAAAGGAATTCAGATTTATTTATTTGATATGGGACTTACGGTCCTTCTTGAAATTGTGCTATTATCTCATTGCATATTTTCTCTCTTATCATTTATCTCTTTTCTTCCTGTGTAAAACCTACGAGAAGTAAGTCGATCCTTTCTCTTATGTTCCATATCTCTTGAGTTCTTCTTCGTGTTTATTGTCTCTTAATCTTTCTATACTTGTTCTGTGTAATTTCCTCAACTGCTTTTTCCAGTTTATTAATTCTCTTTCCAGCTATGTTCACTCTGCTGTTTATTTTTAAACCTCAGTGGCCATATCTTTCTTTTGTAGGGCTTTTTCTGTCCTTTTAACATCTCTTTGTTCCAATTTCTGAGCTCTGTGTAAGTGTGTCTGTGTGCTTTCTTTTATAATTTCTTTATTAATGTCTTTGTTTAAACACATTTTAAATAGGTGAGGGAGATTAACATTGATAGATAAAAAATTTTAGTCACAAAATAAATGAGTAATATGTATAAAAGTACAGTGTGGGGAATATAGACAGAGATTATGAAATATCTTTGTATGGTGACAGATGATAACTGGACTCATTGTGGTGACCATTTTGAAATGTATAGATATATCAAATCAGTATATGTGTACTGACTTACATAGTGCTGTAGGTCAGTTATGCTTCAAAAACAAGCAAGCAAGCAAACAAATAAATAAGCTCATAGAGAAAGAAATCAGATTCGTGGTTAACAAAGATGAGGTTGGGGGAAGGGGAATTAGATAAAGGCAGTCAAAGGCACAAACTTCCAGTTATATGATAAATAAATACTAAGGATATAATGAGTAACATAATAAATATAATTAACACTGCTGTACATTATAAAAATGAAAGCTGTTAAGAGTGTTAAGAATTCTTACCATAAGGAAAATTTTTTTCTGTTTCTGGAATGTTGTACGTATATGAGATGATGTATCTTCACTAAGCCTATTTTGATAATCATTTCATGATATATATAAGTCAAATCATTATGTTGTAGACCATAAACTTATCAGGGATGTATTCCAATTACATCTCAAAGAAACTGGTAAAACAAAATGCATTTTATAACACCTAACATTATTTTGCCATCTCAAGTTCTTGAATTTTTAATCCTCTTGATTTGTTTGATTGTTTCTGTTGGCTCTAGCTCATAATGGATTGTTTGTTTTCTTGTGCATTTTGTGAATTTTGATTTTGAACTTACGCTTACTGTGACTTTATCAGTAGAATTGTGTGTGACCTGAATGAAAGGTTTGTGCCATTGAAGTGATTGACATTCTGTCATGTGCCTTAGTATTATTACTAATACATTTTAAAATCCGTTTCTTGACTTAAGGTCTTCCCTATCATAAAGAGATTATAATCTCAAACTTCAAATTAACATGGAGCACATGTACAGATTTCTGGGGGGGGGGGTATTTTTATTATTTTTAATTTGATTTTGGTCATCTAAAGTCATGACGGAAACACCTACTTCAATAACTCCTGGTGTTGGTGGGCAGAATTTCTCTGGTACATCCTTATACCAAGGGTGTGTCCCTTTGAATTTCCTACCCTTATTTACATGTTTCAACTCCTCCCTTGGCCTCTCTCCTCCTCTTCACATGTAAACTTTAAAACCAAAAGCTTTGGGTTGGAAATATTGACTACCACCCCCATGCTAACCCTCTTGTCCTACATTTCACCAGGACCTTATAGTAGCTGATTACTACTGTGTTCTGCTGCTGCTGCTGCTAAGTCGCTTCAGTCGTGTCCGACTCTGTGCGACCCCATAGACGGCAGCCCACCAGGCTCCTCCGTCCCTGGGATTCTCCAGGCAGGGACACTGGAGTGGGTTGCCATTTCCTTCTCCAGTGCATGAAAGTGAAAAGTGAAAGTGAAGTCGCTCAGTCGTGTCTGACTCTTCACAACGCCATGGACTGTAGCCCACCAAGCTCCTCCGTCCATGGGGGTCTCCAGGCAAGAGTACTGCAGTGGGTTGCCATTGCCTTCTCCGACTACTGTGTTCAGTTCCTTTTCTATTTTTTTCTTTTAACCAAAGGTATTCTCCTTTATATTTTGAAAACTCAACAGAATAATTATAATACTTTTATATTACTATTTTACACTTCTACATATTTTTAACAGGAGAATTTTAGGCATACTTCTGTCTTGTCATAACTGGAAGTTAGACATTTTCTGTCATAGTTTTTCCTCTAGTATTATTTAACCTCAATTGCTTTTATCTGTCATAGTGTCACGTTTCTTCACTTTCAAATTTTTTGACTTTGATTATTCTTTCTGCTATTTCTGAATTGTTTTTCTTTGACTTCTGTCTTGGTTTATTTTTTCCTTTGTGTTTTAGAATGATTTGTTCCCTCAAAGACAAATATTAAAGAGACAGTTTCCAAATTCTTGTACCATCTACAAAAATATAGATTTTTAAAAAAAAACTTAGCACATTGTTGTCTAGAATTTTATATAGGAATTAAAACAACATATGTCTATAGTGCATAGGACCAGTATTTTGATTTCAACACTTTTATTACTCTATAACAGATCATAGAACTTTGTGTGATTCTTCCTGGAGATGCCACCTGACAATCTGCAGTGCCTGGATGGCTAACTTATTTGGCCTTTGCAGCTGGGCACTTAGTTTGTCAAGGATTCCTAGCAATATGAGCTTTAAGTTAACAGGTCTATTTCCTTCTTGGTTCTTGATGTTATCTGTGAGTACTTTTTAGGTATTTAAGTATTTAAGGCATTTATCCTTGGAGAAGGAAATGGCAACCCACTCCAGTATTCTTGCCTGGAAAATCCTATGGATAGAGCAGCCTGGAGGGCTACAGTCTGTGGGGTTGCAAAGAGTTGGACATGACTGAGCTACTGAGCACAGGGCATTTATAATACTTTAGTTTCCTTTGTTAGGAATCACCTTCAAAATTAGACCATGATAATCACAAAAAGTGGTTTTTAAAAGGATGTAAACAAAAATGCCAACAAAGCTCTGTTGTCTGGTTGGACTGTTGATAATAATTCAATACTTCAGAACGAGTCAACGTAACTGAGTTTTAATAGTTCTTTAAAATGGTTGTACAAAACTGCTTTACTAAGAGGCAAAGATTTTTGATTTTGTGGACTTATGGTTAAATTTAGTATCACATGCTTTTGAGGTGCCTAAAAAGGCAATTCAATAACATGGCAATCCAGTGATGTAAAATTGAGTGCAAATATAATTTTCAAACAAAGTATTCACTTTTATAATGACACAAAGCAAAGTTGCTTGTGTCGATGAAAGGGCAGTATAAGAATTTAAAAAAATGTATTTCAAGGATGGAAAAAATGATTTTATCTTGAATGTGTATGCTTGACTTAAACATGCAATGAGAATGTTTAAAGGCAACACAATATGTTCTGGGGTTTGTGTTAAAAAGTGTTACAACTAATCCCATGTCCCTGGTAAAATCCTCCCTGATGACTGCTATAAAATTTCCCCAAAGTTGTTCTGATTGAAAATGTTACTTTATTTCACATTTTCTTTTCACAGACGAAACAATATGAGTTTAACATAGTAAGTGGTGAATGCTAATTGTAGAGTACTACATTATTTTAAGTTTCTGTAATGTCCTAAACTTGCTTTTGTTATTGTTGCTTTAATGAGTGTGAGTGATCATGGTCGTGATGCTGCTCAATCAGCCTTCAGCCTTTGGTAAAGGATATTAAACTGGCTTATTGGTTTTTTTGGTGGTGGGGGGGTCGGGATTAGATTCAATATATAGTTTGTATTTAGAAAGACTTTAAGGGCCATGGCTGATTATATATGAAAGCTGTCTTGTTCTTACTCGGGTTAATTTTAAAAGATTTAATTACTCAGTTGGAGGTTTTAGGAAAGTGTTTATCAAAACCAGTTTTTAAAGAAGTTCAGCTTTAACAGGGGTAAGCATCAATGATGTAGAAAACTCATCTGGGTGTTAAATACTTATTTCTCTGGAATGCTCAGATGAATGAAGAAGTACTTAGTTCTGCAGGGAATAAAGCCAAAATACAAGAAACTATTTCTTAAAATGAATTCCTATGTGTTAAGTATGAGCGGAAAACGGGTGACAGAAAATGCAGCCTTTGGTGGTCCCATTCTTAGTCATTATGCTGCTGCTTGAGGCTGTCTAGTGAGAAACTATGTCAAACAGACATTTAGTTTTTCTTCACATGAACAAGCTAAATAACATTAACTAAATAATTAAACCTCTGTGGTCAGCCTAGCAAACTGATTGAATTTTCATGTTAACTTTCAAGTTAGAGACTTTCCCAAACAATTTCTATGGAGCGGAATCGTCAAGGTAAGGAAAATTGCCTCACCAGCTTGCCTGAAGCATATTGAAGCAGCAGCAATAGACAGGATTCCACCAGTCCTTTCACTGCGTAAATCCACGCCAGAGTGCAGAGAACATCAAAGGGATAGTTGAGGTTTTGTGACCCAACTTGTCTCTATTCTCTCAGTGGTGGCTGATCCCATCTGTCTCTGAGCGCTGACTAGAGCTTGTTCTATTGTAAGTATTGTTCACAAGTCACCTAAGTGAAGATTAAACTTGCGGCTCTTTCCTTATACGTTCAGTCTGGTGTTAAAGTGGAAAAATAGACATGTACTTGTACCAGCAAAGAGTCATATGTAATGTTACTCTGCAAGGCAGGAAAGCAAATTCCTTAAGGATATCAAATATTTGAAACATTTTCTCATATTTGTTCACCTCTTGAAGATTTTAAAGATTTATATAGATGAATTGGGTTAATAACAGCTACTCTGAGGGGTGGGTGTAAAGCTACAGATTTCATAAACCTACAGAAATTTTCAGTATAGTGGCTGACGAGGGATAAGTAATAGCTGTGATCACATTATCTTCCAGCCACAATGAAATTCAGTATTTGAAGAAAGGTGCTTTCAATGGAAGAACCTGTATTCTCACATCTTCACCTATTTTCTAATTCTTTTTTAAGCATAAAATGACAGCGTCTGTATTCTGAGCCAAGTGCCACATATCAAGCTTTGTTGTAATAATTTAAATACACTCATGATGTTGGGGCAGGTGTCTTATGATACAATTTCTCACACCTGAGGAGTTAGAGATTTAACAAGAAAACAGTCATGTTTAAAATTAAGCAACAATTGGTCCTTAATTGTTAGGCTTAGTTTTAGGGGAAACCAGAATTAAGGCACATGGACATCTTCCTGAGGTATGTGCTATTCTAAGCAAGCTCTAAATTTTTTACTTAAAGCATACAGGTGACATCCAGTGTGAATTAAGATGGTCTATATACATCATTTTTCCTCCTTACTTACAATTATTGAGTATACTTTACTATTTTGGCCACAACCCAAGAGTTGATTCACATGGGCATTTAAAATATTTTTCAAAATAAATAAAACAGAGGACTGAAGTTGCTTTTATGCTCTGTGAACACCCCAGCTTTGTTCATTATGATAAATGGGGCAAGTACACGTCATTTGATTGCTCTTTAACCTTTCATTATATTGACAATCTGTTATTGCCTAACATCCATCCCATTCTTCTCAGAAGGTGGCTTGGCATTTTTGTGGTACTTTCAATCTAGGGAGATAAATCTGCATCTCCATCTGGGTTGACCAGATGAGGCTCCCTTCAGAGCCAATTAACACTTTACCAATGGGGTCACCTCAGCATGGTATGAGGTGCTTTGCACCTCCAGGGCTACCATAAACTGTCTCCACAATGCCTCCAGATGCTCCAGGACTGGAAGCCAATCAATCTATCACAGAAGTGCTTAGTACACCTACCCCGGGGTCCTAGGAAGATGCACAGCAACGACACTGGAAGATGTATACGGCTCTGCAAGCCAGAGCCTTTTGAATATTCTTTTGTTAGCCTCTTCATGCACTTACTCAGCCTGAGCGAGATGTTCATGACCCACAGGAAAGCCAAGTATGCCTGGTAGGCAAGGCACAAGCTCGACTCCTATTCAATTTGATAATCACCTATATGGTTATAACTTCTAGACAAGCTTGACTGGAAAATTCTCCACCTCGATTGTGACCTTTGAAGAGCTTTCCAGTGTTCGGTCCGGGCTAAGAGTTGCAGGTCCCACTCATTAAGATGCTTAAGGCATGTTGGTGCCAGCTCTCCTACTCCTGGAGGCAGCCAAGGGCATCTCTCTGTTGGTATCCTGGCTGCATCTGAGATATGTGGTTATTTCTATAGGAATCCAGACTTGATGCAAAGATTGCTGAGGCTTTTCTGCACAGGCGTCTCATTTATTGAAGCAGTTCCCTTTAACTTTGAGTTAGCTGGGAAAGAATGCAAATTAAATATTCTTTTAGTAGGGAGACTGGGAGGGGTGACAAGTGAAAGAGAAAAAAGGCATGGGTGAGCGCCATGGAGGCCCAGAGTTCCCTCAGGTGGTTGGCTAACTAGCTCAGCCTTTGTATAGAGCCTGCCTGCCTGTGGGATGGAGCTAAGAGACAGAAGAATGACAGTCTGGAGGAAGAAAGAAAGACAGTAATTACGGGATGCGTGCGATTAGTGCGGTAGCCAGAGAAATTAAGCCACAAGTCCTAGGAATCTTCCCTTCTGTATGGTACCTGCAGAGGGGCAGAAAAGCTCTCGCTCCAGAGTTCAGTGGGAATCCACTCCCCGCCAGCTCAGCTTGATTGCTTTCTGGGTTACCTACTGTGGAAGTTCAGCGGCTCGACCTTCCTTTCAGCAAAGCTATATTGTCCTGCCCTGAAAAAAAAAGCAGATTAAGAATTTACAGGGATCCCTCCATCACTGGCCTCTGACAGGAACATTCAGGGAGCTGATTTTTCATGGTTCAATTTGCCTGAGGCCAAGATTCTTATCGAAATGTATTTTGTTAACGGAAAGTGCCATTGCAGATTTCAGAAATGTCTAACTTCCCATGAAACTTTCTCATTTCTTTCCCTCTCATCCTTTTGTTTCAGTTAAGTGGCATTCTCCCAGAACTACTTTACTATTATTGTATTTCTTTGAAGAATATATAAATTCGAATTCAGGTTTATAGGTGAGCAGTAAATCATGTCAGTTAAGTTTATAATTATTTTGTAGTGAGGTAAATGATGTTCTAACTGTCTTGAGTCTGAGATAGTCCCAGCTATAATTCAGATCATACTTCAGTTGTCTACTTTGATTTAAATGTTTTCATTAAAAGTTGTAAGTTTGCAGAATAATTGAAAAACACCTTTTTGTTAAAACAAAGTCTATGTAATTTTATCAAGGTAGGAAGAAATAAAGCCTACACAATGCTCTCTTAGTTTACAGCATTTTTGAGTGCTGTTTCAGATGGGAGAGGGAGGGCGTTAGTCACATTTTGTGCCAGGGATTATATTAGGCCTCTGTATCTGTATTATCTCAGTTCTGGTTAGGTCACAGTATTGCTATCCTTCTTATTTGTGTCTTTTGATTATAAGTGACTTGATATCAGCATCCCTAATGTTATCAGTAGTTATGCTGAAATTTTGAGGTTATGCTGGAAAAATGACATGATTGTGCTATATATTTGTTCTTAGTACTCTAAGACAGAAGAGATTCCTTAATGCTGTATGTTTTGCTAACAGGGCAAGTAAGAATCTGGAAATAATGTTTATTAGAGACAAGAAAGTTTAGCAGATGGGCTGTAATGATTTTCCAGGAGGAGGAAATGAAACATCTTTGTCTCCTATTCATATTGGTGCCACCTGGCAGAGTTAGATCCGGAGCAGAGGCCCTCGTTAGCTGGCTCAGCAACAATGCCGTTGACTATTTATGATTTTTGATATAATAATTCTAATACATTTTGTTATGTGGTTTACATCCTCAAAACAAGTAATTTGAGATTTATTCATTGAAGCCCATTCGTTAAAAATATTCAAGATGAAATAGATATATGTTATTTTTCTGCATAGGCTTACCTCATTGCAGAGGGATTTACAGCATAGTCTGACCTATTACAAGATCTTTAGACATAGACCTTGATCCTTTTACCAATGAGATTCTGGTGGTGTTGAGTCTAGAAAGTATGTTTCAGAAATGCTGAATTATGGTTCCCTTGACCTGCCACCTCACATGGCACCTTATCTGTTTTACTCTCACTTTCCTTCTCACAATCTATAGAAGTATTTACAGGGGAGGCAGACTGGTTTACTGATCAGAATCTCTGGATGAATTTATTTTTAGATTTACTTATTAATGGTTTATGTTGATTTCAAATGAAAGATATGCATTCTTCATTTGAATTATTTTGCAATATTCATGGATAATATATCTGAAGGGTCCGGTGGGTATTCTCAATAAGTGACTTGTGATCTTTTTGTAACAAAGATCAGTCAATACATCAGGTTACCCTTCTTCTCGTTATAGATAATGCTTCCATGACATTACTCTTGTGACTTAAAACATTTTAGTTTTCTTTTCTTGATATTATTAAGACAGAATTTTAATTTAAAGCACCCAAACAACCATCTGTGACATTCTTCTAGTAATAAATGCTTAATGGGTTAATGCTTAAATAGATTAAGTAATAAATGCTTGAAAGGAGAGGAGACTTGAAAGTGAAAGTCAGTTGGTGATACATCTTGTTAAGATGAATATGATGATGAAAAAGGCTTAAGTGACTTATTCATTTTATACCTGATGCTAACAAAAGCTAGCATAAGAAAATTGTACCCCCCCAAAAATCACAGAAAATGTTATAAAACACGATCATTTAGCCAGAACAACAACAAAGAAAGGTTACTGAAATGCTGCCAAAGCTGAAGGATGGATGAATATCAGCTATGCTGAGCTGCGAATAATGTCTGAGTGCTGAGTGTGTTGTGATGTTACCAGCGTACAGCAGAGTGTGCTAGCATTATTAGAACAAAACTACCCCGTAAGCTCAAGTCTGTGTTCATATAATAGTCAAGAAAAGAAAAAGAGCCAAGGGAGAAAAGGACAAATAAGGAAACTGACTGTTGATAGCTTGCACGCACTTGTAAGTCATAAAGGACTTTTTGAAGTTCTAACAGAAACAGTCCCTGTGGAACAATGATAACAGGAGAGACAGACATTGATGTGTAAATGACATCATCACCCGAAGCCACTTTCACTCAAACCAGAGTCCCAGATCATACTAGGGTTCAAAGGGATTCTAATCTTACCCTGTTCTTTTTTTTTTTTTTCCTCCCAAGTTCTTGCCAGAAATGAAGGAAACACAGAGAGGCTTGTTCATGTCAGTTTTTCTGACTTGACCTGGAAACTGAGAGTCATGTAACTGGACAAGGGCTTCCCAGAGTTCACAGATTTTAGGATCAAATTTGTAAAGACACTGGCTTAATGTAGATAAGAACAATAGTTGAAATTAGTGTTATATAAGCTTGAATAACTATCTTAAGAAATGTCTGATACTTTGAGAAAAATATGAAGTTGTATCAACAGTTTATAAATAAATGTGAATTTGTCATAATGTTGCTAGAATTTTCTGTGAAAGGAAAAGGGCTACTTCTCCTACCCTGGAAAAATCTTCTTTTCTGTTTCTGAATAATTTAGTGCTATAAAATGTGGTAAATTTATAAGGCATATTAATCAATATTTTCCCACTTTTAACTTGAAGATAAGCTCGATTATCAACGGAGGAGGGCACCTCTACTTTCTCAGTCATTCATGGTAATGCCTAGGGATCACCATCTCTTGAAGAACTGGATATTAATGACAGTATCATCTAACTTTATATGTAGTATAAATAACCTGCTTGTTCACTGAGAGTGGCACATAAATCAGAAGTTAAGAGCCTCAGGACAGGAGAATAAATATTGAAAGGACAAATCAAACAATGGTATTTGTCAAATGTTATCTCCTTTAATAAGAATCATGGATTTGAAATGTCCCTAAATTGCAATGACAAAGCCCTTTCTCAGTATAAAGTGTTTATATAGCACAAGCTAATTAGTATTAGAAATATCTGCTTTATTTCCTTTCCTCTGCAGCTTAGACATCTATCGATGTCTAAGGAGGAGACTGAGTACATCAAATGTTCCTTTCAATGTAAGCAATAAGTAGCTCACTTCCTGTACTCTCTATGAACTTTGTAATGGTTAAATGGAGCTATATTCAACATGAACTCATGAATACCTCTCTTTCAATTTTCTTTGGCTGTGACTGAGATCTCAATATAAAATAAAAGCAATTTGCCTTTCTATTCTAACATCACCGCAGTGTCTTCAGTAGAATGGTACTATTAGTCAAATGTGATAATTCATTATCATAAGTTAAATGAGAACTTTGTCACTTAGAATGTTATACCCTCAGCTGTTAACATATTATATGATAGTTGTGGAAGTGAACCTTTTTATGGTAACTATTCAAGTATCAGGCTGGCTTTACTTTATCCAATGAGAGTTTCTGGGGGTGCTGTCTTTGGTTATATTGTGAAGAAGAGGCTGCCCTGTAAGCGAATGTGTTTGTATATGCTTATTTGAAATGGGTATATGTTTGGCCAGGATTCAAGCTGGCAATTAGACAATAAGTCAAATTCAAGGCTCAAGGTTCTTATGTAACAACTGGAGTAAAAGGGAAGTTAGACATTAGTATGGGGATCGCAGGTGGTGCTAGATGTAAAGAATCTTCCTGCCAATAGCAGGAGATGCAAGAGACACGAGTTTGATCCTTGGTTGGGGAAGATCCCCTGGAGAAGGGAATGGCAACCTACTCTAGTACTTTTGCCTATAAAGTCCCATGGACAGAGAAGCCTGGCAGGCTACTATCTATGGAGTGACAAAGTAGTTACTGGAGTTAGCTAGCTTTCAAAGTCACAGAGAAGTGAACGCCTGTCTGTGAACATGCTCTCTCCTACCATTGAAGCTTTCACCCTTTGCTCTGTGCTCTCTTAGCTGCTGTATAATTTTTTACATTCTTTGTCTTAATAAATCTGTCCAAGATAACTCTACTTCTCTCTTCCCACTGGGTCTCCTTTGCTCACCCTTCTTCATCCACTTCCTGCCAAATTTAACTTTCACAACATTCCTTGACTCTCCACTCAGTCTGCATTTCTTCTTTTGTTACCTTGATTCAGGCCTCAATCACCTATTCCTCCTCGGTGTAGGCAAAGTAAGTTGAGCCTGGTCTCCCTACCTTCAGTTTGCTATACAATTGACAAAGTGTTCTGTCTCAGCTGTTCATATCACTTTCCCTCCTAAGGTGGTTCCGCATTGCTTAGAAGATAAAATCTAGCCACTATTATGATGTTTCTAGACCCTCTTTCAGAGCCTAGACAGTTAACTTCAATAAGTGAAATGGACTGGGTATAAGAAGTAGGGTTTCTAGGATCCATGGCAATTTGAAGTATTCAAGACCCCCCATGAGGCATTTGAACGTATTTGTGTTAGTGTAATATGCTTTTAGGGCAAGGCTGACTCGGGATTTCCTATTTGTGATTGCTAGTAACACCAAATTGTTTGGGATTAGTTGCTTCCACCATGGTGTTTTTTTCCTACCACGATTCATTTGCTCCCTTGTGGGCAATGCCTACACACAGTAGGTTCCCCCTCACTCACTGCATCCTTCTCAGGTTAACCATTTGTCACTATTTAAGAGTTAGATCACATAGTCATTTCCTTCAAAAATCCTTGCATGATCCCTATTTATTTCCCACAGGCTTCCGTATAAATTTCTATCATATGTACTGTATTTATTTTAAGCTCCTGCCTCTCCCACTGTGTCATAATTTCAGTTTTTTTAGTAAACACTGGAGAGCCAGGTATGGAATAAGTACTCAGCAAAGGCATGAAGACTGTGCTGAGTTGAATAGAGCTATGGTTCAATGACTTGCCTTAGCCTTTGAGTCTATGGCTATGGAAGTCCATGGAAATCTCAGGGAGTCATTTGACACCAGCCAGAAAGAGAAAATGGCAAATCCTGTCTTACTAATCTTTCTATCCCTGGAATCTAGAATTATATCCATCACCTTGTGGAAGGAAGAAGGATGAAAGGAAGAAAGAAAAGAGAGAAGGAAGAAAGAAAAGAGAGAAGGAAGAAAAATATTATTTTCTTAATCCAGAAGTGCTGTGGGGAAAGGGGAAGAGTGGAAAGAGGCAAGGAGATAAGTTGAACTGAAGGAAAGAATAGAAATAAAGTCTGTTTTATAAGAATGAAATCTTTTGAGATAGCCACCCAGGAAGAGGGCTGGTCTGAGAACAGGTTGAGGACCGAGACTCAGAAAGTATTGAGTTGCCCAGAGCGACGTTTTACTCTACATCAAGAGATAAATGGATGCATTCTAATTAAATTCTTTAACACAGTTTCTCCTAGAGTAGAATGTGTAGTTAGATATATTTTCTTCATGGGATAACTCATTTGCTTTAAAGGATGATGTGTGAGAGAAGAAAGGGAATATTATCAAAACACACAAACTTTATGAAGAGGTTCATAGCATTTGGCAGAGGAGTGACAATGACGAGAGGTCGCCTACATGTGTCATTTCAGCTCAGGAGCAGTCTTGTTTGCCTGATCATCTCCTGCTGTCAACCAGGATCACACTTAAAATAGTCCCGAGAGATATCTGTATAGTCACCATTGATAAATTCGAAGTTCTTAGCAACATACCACTGTTTAAGATCATGTAAATTAAAAAATTAGAAGACACTAGTGGTGAAGAACCCATCTGCCAATGCAGGAGATGTAAGAGATGCAGGTTCGATCCCTGGGCTGGGAAAATCCCCTGGAGGAGGGCACGGCAACCCACTCCAATATTCTTGCCTGGACAATCCTATGGACAGAGAAGCTTGGTGGGCTACAGTCCCTAGGGTCGCAGAGTCAGATACGACTGAAGCAACCTAGCACGCATGTCTTTTTACTCAGTGTAATAGCAGGAAATAAAGAAAGTGAAAGTCACTTAGTTGCGTCTGACTCTTTGCAACCCCATGGACTAAACAGTCCATGGAGGAGTCTTAATCATGTGATGTATTATTTCTGGCTTGTGCAGAGTGATTTTTTAAAAAATTTGTATTGTTTAGCAGAGTGATTAAACAGGTCAGCCATCAAAACACACAACAAACGGTGTGTGTTCACTATTATAGTAAACGCTGTGAGAATTAACAAGACAGAAAGCACCTATAAGGCCTTGGAAGAAAAGTAAATATGAGGGATAAGCATCTCCCAGTTTTCTTATAACCCATTTTCACAGGGCTGCCAAATGACTCTACTGTTTGCTTCACACCAGGGGTGTGGCAATGATGTATTTTCACAAGTGCTTAAGTACTGAGATAAAAAGTGTAGTGTGAGTGTCAAAGGTGGACTAAAACACAAAGCTCCACTACTTGCCAGTTTTCACAGAAGATAAATAGTTTTTCTTTGTAATAACAAAGGGTATCCTTGTCTCCAACTCAGCTACCTTACAAATCAGGAAGTTGCTCTAAAGGAGGCCCCGCATTAGAGCTGACATGGCCTGATGGTGGGTGAGGGGTGTTATTCTGGTACAAATGATCACATATTGTATAATCCTGAAGTTTTAAATCAGCCTATGCATGATGGCTATCTTTGTCAATCTAGATTTGGAATACGTTCTTAACTGAACTCTCCTCAGTTTAAAAACATAATTTTCCTTTTCACCTCCAACTATATCCAAGGTTTTAGATCTGGATAGGTAATAGAACCATATGCAAGCCAAATTCACTTTGATAACTAGAATAGACAAGTCTGGCGGTTCTATTTTTATTTTAGCAAACAAAAGGCCAATTAAATATAGTGAGGAAGTACTATAAATGGAAAACATTATGTTATGAGTTATGAGTTATGATGAGTTTAAAGTTTATATATGAGTTATGAGTTAAAACTCACAGTCAAAAGTGTCCACTATTTAAATCCACAGAATTTCTGTAGAATTATGATACAGATAACTTAAACATTGTAATGAGACATAAAGGAAACATAAGGATAATAATTCTCAGAATTCAGAAGCATACAAGAACAACTCATCCATTGACTGTGAATATTATCTAAAGGGGTTAAAAGAAATCAGACTTCTCTGTGGGTTGTGCATGGGGCATGCTTTATGTGCTGTCATTAAAGTATTTTTTTCTTTCATAAGCAAGCATTCCCCGCTGGGACATCTCTTTGGTTTGGTGGGAGTCTGGAGTTATACACGAAGTGTGTGTTATCAGCTAGAAATTACTCCATATAAAAATTTAATGATATTGTCCTAGCTATTTTTCAATTAGTGCATGTGTTTTATTCACATGACTTGGATTATTGACGACATGAATTATAGCTCTGCGGTAAAACATGATCAGAGTTTTTTTTTTCCCCCTCTCTGCTATAATCTTATGACTGATGAGAACCTCTGAACAATAACAAAAACGAATATAATTAAAATAAGTTGAGCCTTATTGTTGGCAATAACTATGAGATTCTGAATTATCTCATGTTGGCTGCTTTAATGCTTTTACTTGGATTACCTTGAAAATCGTGCATAGTGTTCAATCAGTATACCTTCCTATTTTTTGCCCCAAGGCCCCTGTGTTTAAATCTATCAGTGTCATGGAACAGTGGGGTTTTAAAAAGTATTTGGAAGGGCACCAAACCTGAATGTTTTGAGAGCACTAACCAAGATACACACACAGGACTGAATGTATTTTCATGAAGCCTGAAACAGAATTTTTTTTTTTTTCTGAGAACATTATTAAAGAAAACCCTGGATACTTAACAGAGGGTGGTGGAACCAGTCAATGTGTAGAACTGTTTTTGCTTAATTAAATCCATATTTTTCTTCAAGGCTTCTGGAATATAGTGATCACCGAAAGGCCTTAGTGATCTCTTTTGTGGTGTGAGATATGTATTTTCTCTTTTTGTAAGACAAACTATCATTATTTCTTTTGTAAAATGTGTATTTTTAAAGAGAACTAAACAGGTGAATTTTGATAATATAATTGGGTAGTCTGTCAAAGGTTATGCTGGAATCAGATTTAAAACTTAGTTACATTTGTATTGCTCTGTTCTATTCTAATTCATACATTTGTTCAACATTTTTATATCATATTTCTACTTGCAATAAAATTTTACAACAGATCTTTCATTTGTTTTACATTTTTCTGAATACTTTGAGACTATTGAATGTCCTCCAACAACTTGAATTTTATCTAAAAATAATTTTAGGCAAATTCAGTTTTTTTAAGTTTTACACAAATCAAATGAATGATGACTGGATATATGGATTGTTTTGTTTTCTTTCAAGATTCCCTCTGTGAAGAGACTAATTAAAGGGGAATCTGCCTGAGGTGTATTATTCCAATATCTCTCTCAGCACCCCATATATTGATCTATTTAACATCTTTCTTCTGGATAACCCAGAACAACAATTTTTAATCTCTCTGGTAGTATAGCATTAATCAATGCCACAGTTAGAACCTTATCAAATGAATTCATAAACAGATGCAGATCTGATATGGTTTATGGTGAAGTATTTTTAAATTGATCAAATCAAATCTACCATCTCTGAATCTTTGTGTAGACATTTGTTCTTTTTCTTTTTGAATTATTTGCAATGACCAAAAAGTGTGTGTGTATATGTTTTGCATTAGACATATTTAGGTATTGGGAGGATAATGTATTCCTCTTCTTTTTCTTTACCTTTGATAAATTAAATAATTTCCATAAAATTGCAAAAAATAATGTAAGAAACTTGCTACACACTGCCCCAAGTTGTCAGTTGTGTGTTCTTTTTTGGTTCAGATGAAAAGTTTTAAATTCCTAAAATACAGATTTTATAAGCATTAATTAGCAATAGATTTTTACTTTTTCACCCTTTATTTCCTTAATCTTCAATATTGGAATGTACTGAGAGATCTGGATGAGTCTACAGGGGAAATCCTTCCAGTTTTCTGCAAAGAAAATTCAATAAAGTTGATAATGTTGGTCGACCTGGGAGCCCTCAGTTGGAAAGTACCCCAGAGGGCCTTTAATTTGGAAAGTCTAACACATTGGCATAGAAGGAAATGTGAATCAGTGCGCATGCTGCCACATTTCCTCACCATGGTTTTATTTCTCTTTCACATATTTTGTTATTCTCCTTCAAAGTAAAATTTCCTTATATTGCTTCATTTTATTTTTCCTAGGGAGCTCATGTCTTATCTCTTTAAAAATTGCAAAAAGTGCTTGAATTACAATGCTACATTTTAATCCTTAGTAAAATCAATAATTCTTAGAGTGTGGTGGTGGGAAAGGAGTTTGAATTAGTCAAAAAATAAAAGTGTATGAGACTACCGGTCCAAGTCAAATTTCATTGTTCTCTATTTGGAAGAGGAGTGAAGTTATTTTGCCAACTTTCAAATACAGTTCACTCAGAAATTGTCTGCTTTAACTTTGCAGCACATCTCAGAATTAGTTTGGCTCCACTTAGCTATGGGACTTTGGTTTGCTTTTAGTTTCAATTCTCTTGGTGGTTCTGAAAGCAAGAATAAAGTTCACAGAGGAATCTTGTTTGCACATTATAAACCACCTATTCTACCCGCCCCCCCCCGCCAAAAAAAAGGAATTGTGTGATTTATGTTTTCCTGGAAAGAAATGGCCTAAATTAAAGATAACTGAAATTCAAAGAAAGTTATACAAATACATTTTATCTTTAATGTGAAAGCTTTCATAAAGTAGGGTCTATTTCCTTTTTGCAATAGAACAGTGGTTCTTATATAGAATGACTAAGATGGCTCAAACTCTATTTCAGATTCACTAATTGAAGCATTTAGATGCATACTGTTATTACTTATATTCACAAATGGCAGCACAGCTGCTTCTGCTGTTGCTGCAGCTGGCATGCTTTTACATTTAAGTGAGTGAAACAGACAGGAGAAAGTTCTTTCTAGTTTGGATACACAGGAATGAAAGTGCCCTTTAGCTGTCGCTCTTTAATTTTGCAGTCTGTCCCAGGGCTTCTGTGCATGATTAGATCTTCCCCAGCCTTTTTTCAAAGCAGGTGGTTTCCTATTTTTCAACAAAACTGAAGAAAAACCTAATCTTGTTGTCAGCTGGTAGATCATTAAAAATGATTTTTGATGATAGATCACCATGTGAATTTTAGCATGAAGCGCTGACAGAGTTCAAAGCATTTTGTGACAGTTTTATGAAAATGACTTTCCCATCCCCATCTCCTTATTTTATGAACAACTTTTTCAATGCTACCTTTCTAAAGGTGAAAAATAGGATAGAATTGATGGCATGCAGGGTTTCACTCTAGTAAAAATGATATTTCCTTTTTAATAATAAACCAGTTGAAGAAAATCTGCCTCATTCATCACACTGAGGGAGTAATTTCCCCCCAAGATTGCTTTTATGTTTAATAATTATTTATCAGCATTTGTAATCTAGGTATGTTGTTTTGACAAATTGTGTACTACTACTAGTGTTAATAACAATGTTATTGTTCAGTCAGCCAGTCATGTCCAACTCTTTGCAACCCCATGGACTGCAGCATGCCAGGCCTCTCTGTTCCTCACCATCTCCCGGAGTTTGCCCAAGTTCATGTTCATTGCATAGCTGATGCCATCCAGTCACCTCATCCTCTGACGCCCTCTTTTCCTTCTGCCCTTAACCTTTCCCAGAATCAGAGACTTTTCCAATGAGTCCTCTGTTTTCATCAGATAAGCAAAATACTGGAGCTTCACTTCAGCTTCAGTCCTTCCAGTGGACTTTAAGTCACTTTAAAGTCTCCTTTAAGATTGACTGGTTTTGATCTCCTTGCTGTCCTAGGGACTAAATTTTAACCCTGTAGACTTTAAATACAAGGAAATTTCATTACTTTCTATTTATATCCTTCTTTTTTTGGTCAGAGCAAGGGTATAGCAATAAAAGACTTTCAAGCATATAGCTATATTAGGTAAACTTATATTGTAGAACAGGAAGTGACCTAAATTTAAGACAAAGTATGAACAATGTAAAATTTAAGGAAGAGATTATCCATATTTATTTAAATGGATGACAACTGTATATGTCTATCATTCAAGTTTTATTGGATATATTTAGAAGTGTGATACAACATTATTTTTAAAACTAATATATATATAATTATGTGAAAACTGTCTTCTGAAGTTATTTCAATTTGTAATGACTGCTTTAGATGTTAACTTAAAAATATATAAGGGAGTGTCTAGTTTTCAAAACTTTTGGAGTGTGTGAACAAAAAGTTTAAACACCACTATCCTCTGCTAAATCCCAACATATTTGCCTGTAGTTTTGCCGTTTGTTTCACTTACCGTAGATCAAAATGCAAGCCTAAGTCAGTGTAGATTAGCTACACTTCTTTGGGCTTGGTAATTTCTCACATCTTTTCTCTGGTTCACACCTATCTCTCAGCTATAATGAAGTCTTCTATTAAAAGTCTAGTCCTCTTTTAAGGCACTAAAAATCTGCATCTTGCTCATTATTGCCCATAGTTATCCCAGCAGAAGAAATTGCTCTTTCCTCTGTGCCTTTAGAATAACTAGCCCATACCACTTTATAGCACCTAAATAACACCTTTTCAATGGATTCTGAGCATTTTTTTGCCTACATAATTATAATGATGCTGTTATGAAGAGACCATGAGTCTTCCATGAGTTTATATGCCTTACAGTGCCAAATATAGAAGGCTCATTTATTAACTAGATGCATGAATGAATTATATATATTAAAAGGGAAATGTTTTCAATTATATCAAAGCTCCTTTGATGTGGCTTTCTTGTAACTTCTGTTTTGAGAATCACAGGGGATATTGAAATCATATGAGTGTACACAGCCTAGTGAAGGAGATAGAGTGAGTCAATGTTGAAGAAGCCATACTGGGAAAAATATTTATATAGCTAAATATATTTAAAAGATTGGGAGGAAATTACATCAGGAAGAGCTGAGATGAGGAAAAAGAAAACTGAAGCGTTTTCAGTTTGGTATGCTATGAAATCAGGTAAGAGTAACTTTGAATGGGATGGGAGGGGAAATGAGGAGCTGAGCCAACAGGTAAACAACATCAAAGAGACTGGAAGGAAGCAAGGGACCTGGTCAACAGAATTTTTATTTTTTTTCATCCTGCTTGTGGGAGTCCCATTTAAGAAGTGTATGGCTAGAACAGCTGTACCTTTAATTGTTTTATTACTTTTTTTCCTAACATGAGTTCCAAAATAATCAAATTACTTAGACAAATAAAAAGGGTTTTTTTCCATTCCATTTCCTCATGGGGTTTTTGTTTTGTTTAGTTTTTACTGGGGGATACAAATATTTCCCAACTTTTCTAAACTATAAAATAATATTCCAGAGGACAGCTATCTATAATCTAGAACCCATGAGTTGTTTCATTCCTCAAATAGTGATTTTAATGGTCTCATAATATTTGAGCCAATGTGACTCCCAGAACCAGAAGTCTAGTGTCTTTTGAATATTGTCTCCTGGGGACTCTTTCAATGTTTTAACATGCAGAGTCCAGTTTCTGATATGGAGAGTATATTTTGAGAACTAATCTGCTACGTATTTTCATTTTTCTGTTTGGGGAGGGGAGCATTGATTGCCTTACCACTAATTTTGTTTGCCTACTGATATTACATTCTCAAAATGCACTATATTTGGCAACTGATAGTGAAAATCCAAGAATTTCAGCAGAAAGTTTAACTACAGGAATAGCTAAGTTTGGTAAAACCTGGTGAGGAGTTTCCAGTAATTACATGACACTTACAAGGAAGCAATAATTATTAAGTACCAAATTCTGAGAAAAATTATTTTCAAAAATACATGTTAATAAAAATCTACCTTTCTTGGGTTATACAAAATTTATATTGAAATTTCAAGGTTTATGAGATATGTATTCAACACAGGAGCACATGTTCTCTTCTTCCCTACCATGCCACTGCAGAAATAGCAGTTCCAAGAGAAAGAGAAAGATGTTTAAATATCTATCTATCTACCAATCTATCTACCTACTTAATGTCATCTATAGATGTAGAAACACTTGTGTACATATACAGTTCTATGTTAGTTCACGATCTTTTAGTTCAGATGATGGAACCAGTGATATAAATGAAGGTGTCTCATGCATTTGGCTGTGACTAAAAAGTCACTTTTGTAATGGTCACACATCAAGACAGTCTTATTCTAATAATAACATACATTAACTCAGCACGATTATGAGAAACCTTCTTTATATAAAGGTTGATTCAGAAAAAATGAAATATTTATAGAAAAAAATTATATTTAAAATAAAAATATATTTATTGAATCCTGCAGTGGAAGCGGCATGTAGCAGAGATCATTCTTTTATAATTCAGAATATGTAATTTATTAAGTAGAATAATGTGAATAGGAATTGATATTCTCAAAAAGTAATTCATTTAAAAATTGCTTACAGAACATATATGATGTTTTGGGTACTATTCCAGTGACTGAACAAAACTGACAGAATATCTGCTTTATTTGTAGCTTATATTCTTTGTGTTAGAAATAGACAATAAACTAATAAATATAAGACATGTGCAATGGGAATAAATACTATATATATTACACGAAATAGAAACCAAGATAAGGAGATAGTGAATGGTAATTCCAAACAAATATTCTTTCCTAGAGCATTGAGCAGGGAAGGCCTCCCTCTATCTCTAGGAGAGTGAGAGAGAAAGCCCTGGGAATATCTGGGAGTCAAGATTTCAGAAGGAAGCAACAGTGAGGACTCACCTGAGGCAGGATTCTAGAAAAAAGCCCAGAGGCCAAATTGGAGTAGAGGGAGCAAAGAAGGAAGACTGAAGGAGATAAGGCCAGAGAAGGAGCCAGGGGAAGATCACAGGTGTCTTGAAGGACATGGGTAGGACTTTGCAGTTTATCTGGCATGATCTGGAATTATTGAAGGGTTCTGGGCAGAAGAGTGACATGGTCTAACTCCTTGCTCTGCAGAGAAACAGACTATAGAGCAAAACAAAACAAGACACCCAAACAGGGGCCGCTGTAGTAATTCATGGGAGGGATGAGAAGGCTCTGGGCCAGGGTGGCTGCAGTAAAGATGGTCAAAAATGTCAGGAATTTGGATAGTTTTCATGAAAGGATGAAGAGAATGTATTATTTATCCACCACTTCTGAGGAAAACATGTCTCTTTTGAGGAATGCTCACAGTGAACTCTAAGAAACTATGAAAGAAATCAGTATGGCTTCCCTGAGGATAGTGACCATAATGGAGAACTGAAGCAGGGAGATTAGTTAGGATGTCACTGAAATTAGCCTGTGAGAAATAATGGGTATTTAAATGAGGATTTTTGTGATAAAAGTGGTAAGACATATCTAGATGATAATATATTTTGAAGTGAGCACTGACAGGATTTCTAATGGAAAGACTGTGAGATAAAGAAAAAGTGCCAAAAACTTTGATTAGAGAAAGGAGATCTTAAAATCTGGGCACATTTATAATCTCTTATCCTGATTTAGATATCTCTCCATTTCTCATAGCTGGACGGCCTGCAAGGTTATTTGACATTGGTTCTTAACACACTTGAATGTTCACGGATTTTTTACAAACAGTATCACTTTTGACCCTTGGGGCAAGTGTGTGAAGTAAGGAGAGAGAATTTTCAGTTTTAGAGTTAAAGATGATGAGTTTTAGGGAGGCTCTATACCTTGTCCAAGGATACAGCTCTGTTAATGGGCTGTTGTTGTCCAGTCGCTCAGTTTTGTCAACTCTTTGCGACCCCATGGACTGCAGCACGCTAGGCTTCCCTGTCCTTAACCATTGCCTGGAGCTTGCTCAAATTCATGTCCATTGAGTCGGTGACGCTATCCAACCATCTCCTCTGTCATCCCCTTCTCCTCCTGCCTTCAATCTTTTCCAGCATCAGGGTCCTTTCCAATGAGTCAGTTCTTCGCATCAGGTGTCCAAAGTATTGGAGCTTCAGCTTCAGCATCAGTCCCTCCAATGAACATTCAGGACTGACATTCTGTTAATGGGTAGAGATGGATAAAAATGGGCAGACTGGGGCTGACCCCAGTCTTAAAGACATGCTGCCTTGAAGATTAACACCATGTGTACGGGCATCATGCTATTTGTCAAATATTGAACATCTGGCTGGGTATAAGCTTCACGAGGGCAGGGATCTTTGTTTTCTTCCCTGATGAATCTCAAGAGCCTAACCTCTTTTTAAAAGGGAAATTGTTTTCATAGGGAAATTAAAAACTTCTTTTGGGTGCAGATTAAGAAGACTCAATACATTGTGCTATGTTCTAATATCTTATTTCCTGCTCTTTTATTATGATCAGTTATTCTATAACAATAATGTTAGTAGTATTAATTAATTATTTGCAAAAGCAAAAGTTAACTAATCAATGCAAATTCATGCTCCATCATCGGTGGGTAGTCTGGGAGATCACTGCCCAGCCAGAGACTATAACTCACATTTACTATTACATCCAGGTATACCCACATGATTCATTCTCACCACTGGAATATGAGAGGAAATAGTGTGTCTCACCCAGGCCCTGACTCAAAGAAGTTGGTAGGGCATCTCCATATTGTTTTTCTCATCTGCTAGCAGAACCAATTGATTGGTAAGACTGGGACACAGATTGATCATTTAATAAGAACTGGAATGTTTCTGGGAAATGAACATCTACTGTCAACAGAATTGTTTTTAGTTATAGCTGATAGTATTACCTAACCAAATTGGCACTGCAAGTGCTGCTTTCCAAAAGTATAAATATGTAGGGTTGATATCAAGATTGAGTGGTGATAAAAGAGATATTAGAGGATGGGGAAATGGAGACGCGTGTTTTGCAATGGTAGAATTTGTGATAAAACCCTTGCCTGTGATGACTTTGAAGGTAGGCCATGTGCCTTCCAAATCTTTGGCTCTAGGGTCAGAAGTTGGAAAACAGAGTAATATAGTTTGTGTTTGCTGTTACTTGCTGCATTTTACAAGATAAGATAAGAAAGACATGAATTCAAGCAAAACTTGCCTGGTTTTTGAGAGCATAAATAAAAGGGAATAGATAAAATCCTGAAATCTCAGACCTTACAATGGTTGGAAAAGCTTAAGGCTCTGGACCTCAATTGGATGAGATAAGATTGGAAAATTCTCATAAAGACTTCAGCTAAACAGTTGGGCTCAGCTCTGTAGTGAAGATAAAAGAACTTCCGTTGTCATTATTGACAGATGGAATTCACTGGAAGCAAAGAGAACAGAAGCCTACTAACTTTGAAAGAAATGTATTGACAAGGGAATTTTGATCCAGAGACTAATCAGAGAGCTTCAATCATTTCCAGGGTAGAGGTCTTCACAATGCCTGCCTGGCAGAATTTTGTGATTGTCATGGAACAGGGACACCATAGGTTTCCACCATTCCCTTTTACTGGTGGGAGATGATTATTCTGTTCTTCTGGCAACATTGTATATTGGTATCAGGGATATAGAGAGAAGACAAAATACTTTTAATTTGTAGGTCGCCAGACTGTGAGTTGCCATATATGGATCTGATGGAGATGACTGTATTTCTCAGAGCTCCTAGATTTTGAGCTGGACCTATAACTGGATGGAACTTTGAATTATATATCCTGGGACAGGGGTGACTGTGTCCTTGTGGGGAAAAAGATATCCAATGATATTTAATAGCCAAAGGTATTGACTATGGTTCCAATACTTTGGCCACCTGATGTGAAGCGCCAACTCATCAGAAAAGACCCTGATGATGGGAAAGATTGAAGGCAGGAGGAGAAGGGGATGACAGAGGATGAGATGGTTGGATGGCATCACCAACTTAATGGACATGAGTTTGAGCAAGCTCCAGGAGATGGTGAAGGACAGGGAAGCCTGGTGTGCTGCAGTCCATGGGGCTGCAAATAGTCAGACACAACTGAGTTACTGAACAACATTGACTGTGGCAGAGATGGCTAGTTGCCCACATAAAATCTGTGCTTCCCCTTCAGTACTATTGAATTATGACTAGAAGGAAGCTATTCTACCTTGAACTACATTGTCCAATCCCGTTCACATCCAGATGAATCATATGATTAGTGTTAGCTGATGGAATGTCTATGGAAGTAATGTTTGTCACTATCAGGCTGGTCTTTTATGGTAGTGGCTGAAACTTTTTCAGTCCATTTCTCTTACTGTTTGATTGAAGCAAAGAACTAAGCAAGCCTAGGGGATGAGTGACCCACAGAATAGAAACAACCTGGTTTCCCAAGTTACCACAGTGAATAAAACCTCTCCCTCTAGAAAAGGATACCTGCATTGGATAACTGGCAATAAGCTTTTTAATGTTAGATCTCCCCAGTGGCTCAGTGGTAAAGAATCCACCTGCTAAGCAGGAGATGTGCAGGTTTGATTCCTGGGTCCAGAAAATCCCCTGGAGAAGAAAATGGCCACCCATTCCAGTATTTTTGCCTGGGGATCTGCTAATTGCGTTATGACTTAGCATGCATGCAATAAGCTCTATTATGTTAAGCCACAAAATTTGGGGGCTTATTTGTTACTATAGCTAGTGTTAGCATAATTAATTCAAAATATATTATTGTTAATACAAGAACTACTTTTTATTAGGTGTCTAAAATTTGCCAGATATGCTAATAAGAGTGTCAGTTCAGTTTAGTTGCTCAGTCGTGTCCGACTCTTTGTGACCCCATGGACTGCAGCACGCTAGGCTTCCCTGTCCATCACCAACTCCCAAAGTCTACACAAACTCCATTGAGTCAGTGATGCCCTCCAACCATCTCATCCTCTGTTGTCCCCTTCTCCTCCTGCCTTCAATCTTTCCCTTCATCTGGGTCTTCTCCAATGAGTTGGTTCTTTACATCAGGTGGCCAAAGTATTGGACTTTCAGCTTCAGCATCAGTTCTTCCAATGAATATTCAGGACTGATTTCATTTAGGATTGACTAGTTGTTGGATCTTCTTGTAGTCCAAGGGACTCTCAAGAGTCTTCTCCAATGTCACAGTTCAACAGCATCAATTCTTTGACACTCAGTTTTCTTTACAGTCCAACTCTCACATCCACACATGTCTACTAGAAGAACCATATCTTTGACTAGGTGGACCTTTGTTGGTAAAGTAATGTCTCTGCTTTTTAATATGCTGTCTAGGTTGGTCATAGCTTTTCTTCCAAAGAGCAAGTGTCTTTGGATTTCATGGCTGCAGTCACCATCTACAGTGATTTTGGAGCCCCCCAAAAAAGTCTCTCACTGTTTCCATTGTTTCTCCTTCTATTTGCCATGAAGTGATGGGACTGCATGCCATGATCTTAGTTTGCTAAATGTTGAGTTTTAAACCAGCTTTTTCACTCTCCTCTTTCATTTTCATTAAGACGCTCTTCAGTTCCTCTTTGCTTTCTGCTATAAGGGTGGTATCATCTGTGTATCTGAGGTAATTGATATTTCTCCCAAAAATCTTGATTCCAGCTTGTGCTTCATCAAGCCTGGCATTTCACATGATGTACTCTGCATATAAGTTAAATAAGCAGGTTGACAATATACAGCCTTGATGTACTTCTTTTCAGATTTGGAACCAATCTGGTTGTTCCATGTCCAGTTCTAACTGTTGCTGCTAAATCTGCTTACAGATTTCTCAGGAGGCAGTTCAGGTGGTCAGGTATTCCCATATCTTGAAGAATTTTCCACAGTTTGTTGTGATTCACACAGTCAAAGACTTTGGCATAGTCAATAAAGCAAAAGTAGATGTTTTTCTGGAACTCTCTTGCTTTTTCAATGATCCAGCAGATGTTGGCAATTTGATCTCTGGTTTCTCTGCCTTTTCTAAATCCAGCTTGAACATCTGGAAGTTCACAGTTCATGTGCTGTTGAAGCCTGGCTTGGAGAATTTTGAGCATTACTTTGCAAGAGTGTGAGGTGAGTGCAATTGTGCGGTAGTCTGAGCATTCTTTGACATTGCCTTTCTTTGGGATTGGAATGAAAGTTGACCTTTTCCAGTCCTGTGGTCACTGCCAAGTTTTCCAAATTGCTGGCAAATTGAGTGTAACACTTTCACAGCATCATCTTTTAGGATTTGAAACAGCTCAACTGGAATTCCATCACCGCTACTAACTTTGTTCATAGTGATCTTTCTAAGGCCCATTTGACTTCCAATTCCAGGATGTTTGGCTCTAGGTGAGTGATCACCCCATTGTGGTTATCTGGGTCACGAAGATCTTTTTTTTTTTAAGGTCTTCTGTGTATTCTTGCCATCTCGTCTTAATATCTTCTACTTCTGCTAGGTCCATACAATTTCTGTCCTTTATTGTGCTCATCTTTGCATGAAATGTTACCTTGGTACCCTAGTTTTCTTGAAGAGATCTCTAATCTTTCCCATTCTATTGTTTTCTTCTATTTCTTTGCATTGATTTCTGAGGAAGGCTTTCTTACCTCTCCTTGCTATTCTTTGAAACTCTGCATTCAGATGGATATATCTTTCCTTTTCTCCTTTGCCTTTTGCTTCTCTTCTTTTATCAGGTATTTGTAAGGCCTCCTCAGACAACCATTTTGCAATTTTTCATTTCTTTTTCTTGGGGATGATCTTGAACACTGCCTCCTGTACAATGTCACGAACCTCCGTCCATAGTTCTTTAGGCATTCAGTCTATTGATCTAATCCCTTGAATGTGTTTGTCACTTCTACTCTATAAGCATAAGGGATTTGATTTAGGTCATACCTGAATGGTCTAGTGGTTTTCCCTACTTTTTTCAGTTTAAGTCTGAATTTGGCAGTAAGGATTTCATGATTGAGCCACAGTCAGCTTCCAGTCTTGTTTTTGCTGACTGTATAGAGCTTCTCCATTTTTGGCTTTAAAGAATATAATCAATCTGATTTTGGTGTTGACCATCTGGTGATGGCCATGTGTAGAGTCTTCTCTTGTGTTGTTGGAAGAGGGTGTTTGCTATGTATGCTAATTCTCAAACATCTATTCAATATAGGAACTGTTCTTTTGATTTCAACTGGACCTGAAACTCAAGAAAGATTTAGTTACTTACCCAAGGTCACTAAGTTAATAGGTGGAAGAAAGGGGACTATAACTCATATTTACTGTTAGATCTGGGTACATCCATATGATGGCTTCCCTGTTGGCTCAGATGATAAAGAATCTGCTTGCAATGCAGGGGACCCGGGTTCAACCCCTGGGTTGAGAAGATCCCCTGGAGAAGGAAATGGCAACCCACTCCAGTATTCTTACCTGGAGAATCCCATGGACAGAGGAGACTGGTGTGCTTCAGTCCACAGGGTCATAAAGAGTCAGACATGACTGAGCAACGAACACTTTCACTTTTTATATCCATATGATTCATTCTTACCACTGGAATATGAGAGGAAATAGTATTTTTCACCCAGGCCCTGGCTCTAAGAAGTTGGTAGGGCATCTCCATATGGTTTTTCCTATCTGCTTGCAGAACCACCTGATTGATAAGACTGGGACACAGATTTATCATTTAATATGAACTGGAATGTTTCTGAGAAGTGAACATCTACTGTCAACAGAGTTGATTTTAGTTATAGCTGCTAATTTTACCTAATCAAATTGGTACTGGAAGTAGAGTTGCTTCTTTCAAAAGCATAAATATGTATGGCTTTTAACTATAGTAACAGTACATTGCCATGTTTAGAAAAAAATGGTTTGCACAAATTACTATGATTGCGGGATAATTTAGGGAGAGGTCAGTTATTATATTTTCTAAGAAAATTTGAGTTAAAAGTACCTGCTTAATCTTACATATTTATATGATATGTAAATACAGAAGGAGAGTTTATGTGCTACATTCTGCATAAGAATATATGTGCTATTATTATTCTGTCTAAAATATTTAGTAATGTTATGAAATTCCTCTTTACTCATGAATTCCCCTGCCTAATTTTTGTATGAATCTTGTTTCAGAAGTCCTTAAATTGCTTATCCTGAGATTTACTCTCCCCAGAAGTAAACAGGTCTGATTTTTAGGAATAAATCCTTACTGAAGAATAGACGTCCTTGTGGAAAGTTTTGTGGTTTTTTTGTTTCTTTGTTTTGTTTTTTTCCTTCAGGGCTGTCTAAAGAGGTGCTTATTTTCATTGTTACTTTTCAAGACTGGCCAAATTTCCTCATTTTTTGTTGTTGTTGTTGCTATTGTTGTTATTTTTAAGTCGCGAAAAGTTAACATTTTACTTGTTCCTGTAGGCTTGACCTGGGCAACTGACCATCCTACTTCATGTTTTGAGGGTGAAGTTCCAATATGAGGGTCTCCAATGCTTTCTGAAATGGGCTTCAGGTCTGGGTAGTAGTGTGTCTCTTCGTCTCAGAACTGCAGATCCACACAAATCATGCCAAGGGTGTTTCAGGGGTTTCTACAGATAAGTTCTATTCACTCTTTCCTTTTCTCAGTCATCCCTGGCTGTGACTTATGTTGCAGATTGACTCAGAAGGTTAAACAAATTGGCCCTTACACCTAGCTTTCTTGGTTCCTGCTTCTCATCCAGCCTTCTCTGATAGTTCCTCTGTTTCCAAAATGTATTGACAAAAAAGTAAAATCACTTGCTGTTGTATCTCTCTATGAGTTCTCTTTGATATTTAGGCTAGCATTCGTAACCGAAAGTACAGAAATACCATTCATTTTTTAAATGATTATACTTGCTTGTTTAAAAAATATCAATAAGGAAGCTTGTCTTGTTTTCACTTGGAAAATTCAAGTACATTTTGGGTTAAGTATAACATGACTATGTTGCCTGATATTACACAACTCCTATTTTTTTCTTTAAAGAGCTCTTTTTTAGCTGTCTAGTTTAAAACTTCATGCTTACCATTAATGTCTGAAGTTCTAGAAAATCTGAATATCTATCCTAGGCAAACCTTCGCTCAGTTTTTTTTTTTATTTATATTTTAATTAAAGGATAATTGCTTTACAGAATTTTGTTGTTTTCTGTCAAACAAGAGTCAGCCATAGATACACCCATGTCCCCTCCTTCCCAAACCTCCCTCCCATCCCCCTCCCCTTCCCCCGCAGGTTGTTACCGAGAGCCCCTGTTTGAGTCCCCTGAGCCACACAGCAAATTCCCATTGGCTGTCTATTTTACATGTAAGTTTCCACGTTACTCTCTCTAGACATCTCACCCTCTCCCTCCTCCACTCCCTCTGTGTCCGTAAGTCTGTTCTCTATGTCTGTTTCTCCATTGCTGCCCTACAAGTGAGTTCATCAGTACCATCTTTCTAGATTTCATATACATGCATTAGTACATGATATCTATAGTTCTCTTTCTGACTTACTTCACTCTGTACTTCACTCAGTTCTTAATAATTCATTCTGTCTAGTTGTGTTGGAAAACAACAATGAAAAATAACAGTATTCCTGTCACTGAAGAACTCATTCTAACAGGGACCACAAGCTAAAGAAGCATATAATAAAGTCTTAAAAGAAAAAGAACAGAGCACATAGATGACCTAGAGGAATCACTGGTTAAATGACTGAGCTATGATGCTTGCCCAGAGAAGGAGATGATATACTTTGTAAGATAAACTGGGAGCGAGATGGAGGTGATGTGACCCTGACCAGGAAGATCTCTTAGAACAACTGGATGACAAGCAGCTCACCAAGAAAGAGTGGGGAAAGTGAGAGATCCCAAGCAGAGGGATCTGTTAAAAGCTTGACCATAGACTTGAAGATGTTAAAATTTGCAAGCTATTTGTGTAGGAGGTAGGCTAGAGCGTAGAGCAAGCGTGTCTGTGGAAGAGCAGCAGGAAATGAGATTAGAAAAGTAGCTTGAGTGCTAAGTCTCTTCCATCGTGTCTGACTCTGTGTGACTCTATGGTCTGTAGCCCCCCAGGCTCCTCTGCCCATGGGGCTTCTCCAGGCAAGAATACTAGGATGTGTGGCCATGCCCTCCTCTAGGGGATCTTCCTGACCGAGGGATCAAACTGGTGTCTCTTATGTCTCCTGCATTGGCAGGTGGGTTATTTACGACTAGCATCATCTGGGAAGCCCCATAGAAAAGTATATTAAACCCACATCATAAGTTGTATGAAAAATAAAGCAGAGTGTAGATGGCAGTATAATGAAATAAAGAGCACGGAGTTCTGAGTAGAACAGCTTTTCTTTATATTCTCCTCTTCACTTAATCTGTTGATCTATGCTTGATGTTATAATAATAACAATAATAACTACACCATTATTTATTATATTAATTTACCACCTTTTTTGGATCAAATGCACATTTGGGGATTCAATGAAATAGCCACGTTCCTCAACTATTCATTCTCAGCTCTACCTGAATGAATATAGCCTATCTTTGCAACAGACCAATAGGAACACTTCAGACAACAGGTGAAATATCATCCCACTCTTCTGTTTAATCAGATGAGCTTCCCTCTTGCCTGTTTCTTCTTGATGATCCTTGATATCCTACAACAGGACTGTCTGATCGCCTATGGAGCTTTAGAACTCCCATTATAGGTGCTTCTTGCTCAAGTTTCACCGACTCTTTGGACCTTACTTGGTAGAATTTAATCTTGAGTTTCTTGTACTATAAGCATGGGTGGAAGATGTTTGCAGCCCTCTTTCTTATTATGATGGGCTTGTATCTGTATGTACAAAAGTCACCCAAGATACCTATGTTAGTTTCCTGTTGCTGCCATAACATATTATCATAAATTTGATAGCTTAAAACTATAAAGACTTATTCTGTCATAATTCTGGAAACCAGAAATCTGAAGTCAAGTTTTCGGCAGTGTTATGCTTCCTCTGGAGGCTCTAGGGGAAATTCCACTCCTGGCTTTTCCAGCAACCGGTGGCTTCAGACACTGGCTTCTGTCTATATCACTCTAATCTCTGCTTCCAGCTTCACACTGCTCCTCCTCTTCTGTTTATCTTCTTCGCTGTGTAGAATTTCTCTTTGCCTCTACTTTATAAGCACTCTTGCGATAGTACTTAAGGCCCACCAGGATAGATAATCAGGTTAATCTTTTCATTTTATGATTCTTAACTACGTAAAAAAGATTATTTTTTCAAATGAGGTAACATGCTCCAGGGATTACAACTTGATATCTTTGGGTGGTCATTATTCAACCTAAACAAGTAAGTTTGAGTATTTTCATTATATAGATCAGTAAACTGAGATTCAAAGGGTAAAAGTAATTTGCCAGTGGTTCAGTAACTAATAAATTTCTCTCTTCTATAATATGTTAACATATCTTAATAATATTAATGTTAATAACATTAATATTAAAGTTAATTATATCTTCTTTGATTTTAACCTTTATAAAATACTGTAAAATACTTTGAACCCCATTTTATTTTTAAAAGCTCAAAATGATTAATTAAATTGCAAATGTAATAATTTACCACATCATAGTCCTGCAGAGCTGGGATTTGCACAGAGGCCAATAATGGATGCCTCTTAATATTTCTCAGTGTTTAACTCTAAAATGAGAGCCTGAAATCAGCTATTTATAAAGTTCTAACTAGCTTCAAAAAATCTATTTACTCTGTGGGTTTAAAAAATATTTTCTCTTTTTTTTACAGCATTCTTCATAAAATATATCTATAAATATTTTCATATATTTGGATGAAGATAATTGTTATCCATTAGAGGAATAGCATACCTATATTAACATATCTACATTATGATCTATCTATAAAATATGTTATATTATTCAGTTGTGTCTGACTCTTTGCAACCTTTGTTGTAGCCCTCCAGGCTCCTCTGTCTATGGAATTTCCCAGGCAAGAATATTGGAGTGGGTTGTCATTTCCTCCTCCAGGGGATCTTCCCAACCCAGAAATTGAATCCACGTCTCTTGTGTCTCCTGCATTGCAGACAGATTCTTTACCTCTGAGCCATCAGAAGCCCCATTAATATATCAATACTTACATTAATGTTTAAATAAAATCACTAAGTCTTAAGGTCTCTTCTGTTATAAAATATGTATTATAAAAGCCCAAATATATCTTCTGGTAGTCATAGTATATCTTCTATCTTTCACTGGATTATGACATTTTTTTCCATTTTGCTACAGATGTTTGGGTGATAAACACATATTTTCTTCATATAGAAGTTTTACACTTGCATCCTTAGCTCAATAACTCTTGAATTTGTATTAGACCACAAACCTTGGGGGTACAAGACAAAGACATACACTTTAAGAAACTCATCTAGTTGAGCAGCCTTAAGGTACATCGTTAAGTAAATCATTAGATAGTCTTGTAAATGCAGATAGAGAGAGCTGTGTGCAGCCTGTTGCAGGGCTCACAGGGAGAGCTTAACTCCTCCAGAAGAAAGCACCACAAATATTTTGTTTGTTTGCAGCTGAAAGTGACTTCAAAATACTTTCTTAAATCCCTTCGTTGTGAATACTTGTAAATATTTATAAATTCGATCATTTTATGTGTAATAATACTAAAGACCAAGTCAGATATGATTTGATCTATAAATTCTGATCCAGTATGAAGGAATGGAGTAGTGACTTATAGTAACAATTCAACGGTTTTATGATGTTTACCACTAGGACTTCTTGTGTGTGTGTATCTAACCCAAATCTCTCATGTCAATTTCCAAGTCAATCTCCTTTTCTTTGGGCCTTTGGAGATATAGTTCACCACAAAGAAAAACTCATCATATTTTCTTCCTTTCTAAACATTCTCCCTGAGATTCAATTAAAAAAATCCCTTTTTTTTGATTGGAGGATAATTGCTTTACAATATTGTGCTGGTTTCTGCCACACAGCAACATGAATCAGCCACAAATAGACATCTGTCCCGTCTCCCTTGAACCCCCTCTCATCTCCCTCCCCATCCACCCCTGTGTTGTCTCAGAGCACTGGGTTGAGCTCCCAGCAAATTCCCACTTGGTATCTATTTCACATATGGTGATGTATATGTTTCCATGCTCTTCTCTCAGTTTATCCCACCTTCTCCTTCTCTCACTGGGTCCACAAGTTCGTTCTCTATGTCTGCATCTCCACTGCTGCCTTGCAAATTTATCTCTGTAGGAAAGTTTAGTAAACCTTTCATACTTGTTCCCCCCCTAAATCTTAAATTCATTGTAGCTTCAAAATAAGTTTGATGCTTTCTGAGATTAAGTGATTTAATTTAGCATATAAATCACATCTTTGAAATGTATCATAAGAAATATTTGATAAAATGTACTGGTTTTATGGATACTTTAATTGATTTAGAATAAACCATTGATTTTTGGGTAACAGAAGAAGGATTTATATTAGAAAAACATCTTTCTGGAATTATGATGTTGTTGTTTAAAGCCTAATTTTGATTTTCTTTCAAAGACCAAATTGTCTCATATGCAAAAGATGTACTCAGATAAAACGCAAAGTGACTTGGAATAAGATAATTCTTGATAAGCCTTGTAGGTACTATTTAAAGACTCAGTTTCTGACACTATTAAATAAAATTACTATTCTGCTCTTCTAAAATTCTTTGTAAATGGTTGTCCCTCCAGAATTCCATTGAATTTTCCCTGAGTCTTACATTTTGAGTCGACGAGGGACCCTAAAGTTAGATGTAGATTTTAATATTAGCAGTGAACCTGAGACAGCATGCTTTTTCTTGCTTTATTGTTTTCACTCTAAAAACTTCTGTGAAGCCCTCATGTTGTTTTATACATGTGGGGATTCTGGGAATAAAATCAATTATTCTGTTAGACAGGAGTTTACAAACTCATATCAACATGCTAAAATTAAGTTACACATTGGCACAAAGTTACAATAGACACAGTACAGGGGTAGGATTTTCTTTGCTGGGAAAAACAATCAAGGATTTCTGTGTTATATGTGCTATCTAAAATTAAAGGATCCTTGATTTTTCTTCTAAAACTAAGAAAAAGATTCAGCTTAAATATATGTCACTTAAAATAGTATATTAAGGAGAATAACATTTGTTCAGTCACTAAATCGTGTCCGATTCTTTGCAACCCATAGACTGTAGCACGCCAGCCTCCTCTGTCCTCCACCATCTCCTGGAGTTTGCTCCAATTCTAACATTTATTTAATTCCTAATATATAAATTCTTGACATATACAGTTGTATATTTTATATATATAATATGAGTTAATCCTTAAAACAACAGTGCCCTACAGAAAATGGTACTTTTAAAAATCCTTTGCTTTTTTCTTCTGAGTAGGAAGATCCTTTCAACTTGCCCAGGACTTGCCTACTATGTGCAAAGTTCTCCCTTCTTGTATGGTGTTTGTGAGAAAAAAATTATTTCCATGAAAGTTTCAGCAACTGAACATGGCTCACACTGTGTACTTTTCCTGAGAGTCTAGGTTTACTTATTTATTTATTTACCATTTAAGAATTATTATTATTTTGACTTGAAGTACCCATCACAATGGAAACTTTAGCAGGGTGGTCACACAGGGTTACCCCTTCTTTTCTCAACATTTATTAGACGTGTTGTGTTTCACGGGATCAACACCACATATGTGTTCTGAGAATGTTCTGTCGCTGATTGCAAAACTACTGACTCTCCTAGGAAATCTACTCTTTGTCCTTGGAAACTTTCCTGATGTCCTAATAAATATGGTTTTTTAAAAAATGAGGCTGGTCTGGACTGAGTTTGGTTTAAGACCATGGATACAATGATATAATGTGGGAGGGAATTCTTTTCTTTGTCATTGTTATATATTATATCGCTGGAGTTATGCTGCTTTTTAACAAGCTTGTATTTTGTTAGGTGCATTTTGAGAGAACAGCAGGAGAAAAATGTTTCCACAATGGATGGGGTTTTGGCAGGCACATGACCTGAATATTGTTATTTGAGAAGGAAAAACTTACTCTGATATGCTGCTTTTATGAGTCTCATTCTTCCAAGTCATCTTTGTATGTGTTGAAGTAGCCTTGTCTGAGACATTGAGTGGAAACTTTGGGTCATAAAAAGTGAAAATTCCTTCCTCCATTTGTTAGATATGTTTATGAAGTAAAATTATTTGGTGGGCTGCTAGTTTTCATTACATATAATATAACTTAGTTAAATTGAGACATGAATTTAAATAACACTTGGGTGATTGCCCAGGTGCTAGAAATCTTTTGGGATTGAGCATAGATGATACTGAATTCACAATAAACTTTGTCAACTGAAAGGAGCCTGCAATTCTTTGGGACGCATTCCTAAGTCTGGTTAGTAACTAGTTTGTCCTGTTAATAAACAAACATCAACAGATTCAGAGATTAAGCTTGGAAAACAACTCCCCAAATTTAGCACTCTTTATCTTAACACAGATCTAATCTTTTAAAGATATGTCTGAAGGAGTAATGTCTGCTTCTTCCTAATTCCATGAAGTATTAAAGTTTCCTACAATGGAGGCATCATTGTAGATTTCTTGTCAATTCTGTCCTTGCTAAGAATCAGTAAGATTTAAATAACAGTAGGGACAGAATTCATCTATGAGGCATGACACTCCTGAGTTTCTCAACATATGCGATTTTTTAAAATATCTTTGTATGCCTTCTGTATCTTGTTTCTTTCATCAGGAAGAAGGTCTGTGTTCTTTTTAAAACAGCTAATCTGTATTCATTTCTTTTGTTTTTTTTTTTTTTTTTTTCTTGAAACAAAATTAAAATAATGGAATACTAAAGAATTGTGTTTCATTGAACCCAGTTTATTGGTTTTTGCAACATCTATAGGAGGACCAGTCTGCTGGGTCCATAGCTCTTTTTTTGCAAAATATCTGTACTGAAAAAAAGTTGTTTAACTGTATGACGGTAGTCAGGCCATCTATGTATGTATCTAGGTTTGGGGGAAATTCAAAGATCAGCATGAAGAGAAGAAATGCTGCTCTCTGGCATCAGTAAACAACTTTTGGCAGATGTTAGAGTAGCTAACACAGGACAGCAGTACAGATTCCACTGATGGTAGCAGGGAAATAGTGACAATCAAGGCCAATGTGAAAAATGGTAAAATATAGTGGGGTTTGAGCAGACAGTGGTAGGGATGTTTGAAGATACTATAGCAATGATGATAGCTAAAAATTTTCAGATAATGACATTAAAAAACAACAACAACAAAAAACAATGCTTCTGCTATAGGCCTCCTGCGCTTCTGATATTTAAGTAAATCTATCAATGACGTGGGTGACTGGTGAAGTCTATTGCTGGAAACCAATCATAGAAATAATCTTAAGGAACCCAGAGTAATAATTCCCACTTGTCCTCAAGGAAATTCCTAGTTTATTGTGAGGAGGTAAATTTTCTTCTTTGGGGAGACTTGGGGAATGCCTGGTCCATACAAAACATTCCTTCTGTCTTTAATAGGCCAACTTTCTTTACAACTAGAAGAGACGACATGGACTGAGGTGAGCTGCTATAACACAATTAGATAGGAAGGTCTGATACCTGGCTCTCTTCTCTGGGAACTAACACTGATGATCGAGGCCAAGCCCTGTGCTCTTGAATGGGTGTTTCAGGACTGCTTTCTTGCTCCCTTCTGCTTCCATTTTTACCTCCAGGATTTGCTTTGTTTTCAGCATTTGCACATCAGATCCTCCTTTAGCTAAGCTCACCACTTCTGGGTATTTCTGGTTACTTACTACTGATATTTCTTCCAGAATTAATGCTCAGTCAGTGAATGTAGACTACAACAGCTTTCAGTTTATAGAAATAAAAAAAAAAGGTTGCTGATTTTCTTATTGTACTGATGATTATAAGTATATTTCAAATTGGTTCTAAAGAAAAATATGGGAAATGAATTTCAAATCTCGATATCTGTTGAATATTTTATTTTGATCATAGTACAGCTAATATAGATATGTACATATCATCATGATTCAAATATCAGTATAATTTGAGGATATTATTAATATGATCATTAAATCAAATCTCAGAAATAGAAACTAGTCATGAGGTTTCAAAATAACCCACGGCATTTTGGAAAAGCTTTATCTTTAGAAGGTACTTATTTCCTTTGAATCCAAATCTCTCTTTAAGTTGATACACTTATTTTAATTCAGTCTTCTGGTATACACAGAATTTACTAATGATAAGCTTATTTTTCAGATTTTGAAATTTTCACATTTCCCGGCATCACTTATTTTTTTCAGAACTAAACTAGCTTATTGATTTCAACCATTCATCTTATGATTATATTTTTCAGGCACTGTATCTATAGTTACTCTTAGAATCATTCTAGTCTGTTATTGTCTTGAGATATATGTCAATAGAACTGAATGCCATACTTTAGTCCGGGTAATATCATGTCCCTTGTTCTGAATCTTCCAGTTCTATTAATGTATTCTAACATTGCATTCATTTTGTTTGTTTGCTTTGGTTTTGGTCTTTAGAAGTGATATTTTTCTTGACTGATGTTGAACTGAATATTGTCTTTTACGTAGAACACTTATTTATTCAGTTGGATTTTCTTCATCCTAAAGAGATGTTATTCTATTTTTAAAATTTAAATTCAGAACTGGATTTTTAATAATTTACTCACTCATTTATTCTTTCATTCAAAAGCATAGGATATAAAAAGTTAAGCCAGAAAGACAATGCTTTCTTTACCTCATAAAGTAGTTATATTAGATGTTTCATTTTATTAGACTCACTCCATTATTCCAGCCCAGTAGTACTCAATTCAGCACGGCTTCTTTCCCAGGGGACATTTGGCAATGTCTGGAGATGTTTTGGTTGTCAAAACTGGGATGCAGGGAGAAGTTACTATTAGGAACTAGTCCATAGAGGATACAAACTCTACTATGCATCAGCAAATTGTCCCCAGTGATTCAAATGCTTCTGGTATTCACACTCTTGTTATCTCTTCCCACATGATATATGGCTGACCTACTTAACCAAAAGGATATTGAGGAAAGAGGGAGTTGTGATTTCTGAGGCTGAGTGTGAAAGACACTGTGGCTTATGCTTTGCTCCTTTTTGATCATTTGCTTTGGGAAAAGCCAAATGCCATGTCATATGGGCACTTAAGGAGCCCTATGAAGACATTTATGTTGTGAAGCCTCATATAATAAGGCCTCCTATCAAAACCAGCTCTAACTTGCCAAGCATGTGAGTGACCACCTTGCAAGAGGATTTCTTTGCTTTAGTAAAACCTTCAGTTGACTGTAGTCCCTCATGAGAATAAAAGACCCCAAGCCAGAGGAACACCCATGTCATCAGCTCCCAGATATCTGATGCACAGAAAGTGAGCTAAGTGTTTCTTATTTTTAAGCTGCTAAGTTTTAGGGCAATTTGTCATGTGCTCAGTCGCTCAGTTGTGTCTGACTCTTTGAACCACATGGACTGTGGCTTGCGAGGCTCCTCTGTCCATGGGATTTCCCAGGCAAGAATACTGGAGTGGGTTTCTGTGCCCTCCTCCAGGGGCTCTTTCCGACCCAGGGGTTGAATCCGCATCTCCCGTGTCTCCTATACTGCAGGCTGATTCTTTACCCATTGAGCCATCGGGTAATTTGTTATGCAGCAATAAATAACTAATACAACTGGCCTAACTATTCAGGTTAGAACCTGGCATAGAAATGTTCACTTTCAATTAAAATGGTTTAGTCATATTAAATTAAATTTGGTCACAGCCTCCAAGTTTACATTTTACGTAGAAAGTGTTCCAGGTCAGCCAACAGTCTCCTAACTGCTTCAATCTGTTTCTCAATAACAACAATCATGCCACTTACTAAGGTGTTATTATTGCTTAAAATTTCATTATGTTTTATGTGATGATGGATTTAAAGCAAAAATCCTACTCTTGTGCTTAGAAAAATGTGGTCCCAGTTTTCATGTTATTCTAGCCATTATATCATGGATATTTCAATACAAGTCTTATAAACAGATACTGAATGCCTTCTTCACTCTTATGAGTCCTTCTTGACTTATAAATTATTTCACCTTTCTTTTTCTTGGGATAGACCCAGACCGCAGTATGTACTATATATTAGAAATATGGGGATGCTTTTCTTTGTACTGTATCCAGTGGAACATATGTAATGCTTCTGAAATGGCTCATTACTTTAGAATTGTTCTAAGGACATAACAAAGCACACACTAAAAACAAAAACAAAAATCCATATATATCACCACAGCATAGATTTTTATAAATAATCAACTCTTGACTCTACATTGCTGTTTCAAAGAAGGCATATGTTAACCCCAGAAAATGCCAAGAAACTAACTGAAACTATCTATCAATAATAAATAACATGGGTAGCATTCTGACATTTCTTTCAAGGAGTTACTTTTAATAATAATCATGAAGACCATTAGTTTGAGTGAAAGGAAATATTTGGTGTGTTCTAAAATAAAAATTTCAATTTCTTTGCACTCTTTGCCATTGTGGCTGAGAAGGGTGCAGGAGAGATGGATTAGGCCACATCAGGTATTTCATTAAACTGTCATGAATACTGGTACCAAAGCATCCACAATGTGAAGCATGGGAAAAGATGAAGAGCTGAAAAGCTGCAGATGTTTACATCTCTCACCCCAGAAAATGTGCTCCAGCATTGACCCCTGGAACATTCTACTTACGATGCCACGGTGGCTTTTTTCCCAGCCTGCGTGGTCGGAAGTAGATCCACGATGCAGCATCAGCACCCACTCGTTAGTTACTACTAGTAGTACAACGGCAATAAAACAGAATGACCAATAAATGGCGGGACAGCTGTCTAATGAGGTAAAGGTTAAGGAGTGTTAAACTGTGCTAGACATTTCTATTTGCTGGCACTAAATTACGTTGTCTGTTCCAAGAGCTCTCCCCATGGGATGCTGATGTGCTGTGTTGTTCTTGGGCAATTTATGAAATCTAGGAATGGCCTGCATGCCTGTCTTTCTGGGAAGTGAGCTGCCTGCAGCCCTGTCAATAGCCTCAGCATAGTAAATCATGATAAACAGCAGTTCAAACAACCCACCTTCCCCACTCGGCCCTTTCACAGACCCCACAGTCTTTTCCATTCCACTGGCCTTGTCTTATCATCTTGTTGGCTGATATATCCCTAAGACAACATAGAGTCTTGTACAGATGTAGAAACAGATTTCACCTACAACAGTTTTACTTCTTCACCATGGACGTGAGTGAAAGGGAGAAAAGCTTGCCATGTCTTTATTTTTTTTACTATACTGTGAGCAAGAGAAACACTCGTCTTTCCTGTGAGCAACTTAGTGCCAAGTGAGTGGAGGTTATCCTGTCACTCAGCGTATATATGTTGAACCTCCATAATACGTCAGGCACTGCGGTAAAAGAGATATGTGTGGCCATTTCTTTTTTTTTTTTTTAAAGTTTCAAGATGGTGGAAGAAACATATTACAAGTCTAGTAAGTATCAATAATCTAAGTGGAAAAATTTAGGATGCTATGGGAGTAGATGTCAAAGGGTAAAACATGGTCCAGGGGATTCCAGCTTATCGGCGTTATGAAATCAAGTGCTACTTTTTTTGTTATTGTTTGTGTTTTTCTGATTTTATAGATACATGGCAATCATAGTGACATAGTAATATGCTGAACAGGAATATGCCAATTGACATGGCTTATATGAGACGCTGTAATGACAAAGAATACCATTGTCTGTTTGGAAATGTTTACGTGAAGCAAGAGGCAGTGTGCTGCTGGTAATGGTTTTAGTAGTGATTCTCGATCTTGGCTGCACATTAGAATTGCTTGGGGAGATTTTAAAAATCCTGATGCCTAGGCCACCCCCAAAGCCAATTAAATAAGAATCTCTGAGGGTGAGACCCAGACACCGCTGCTCTTTAAAACTCCCCAGGTGATTCCAGTGTGCAGCCAATTTAGGATCCGCTGAGTTATAGGCTTCCAAGGCTTTCCAAAATTCCCCACAGGGAACCACAGCTGCCAATTTTATCACTTTGGAGGAAAAAAAAAAAAATTACCAGGTGCAAGAAGCTCTTCTTTGCCATCCCAAAGTTTTAACTTTATTTTTAAAAAGTTTAAGTATAATTATACAGTAAACTCACATACCTTAAATGTAGAGTTCAGTGAATATTGACAAAGTATATACTCATGTAACCCACACACCAGTTGAATATAGAACATTGCCATTGAATTAGAGTCTTCCTAGTGTCCTGTCTCATTCTTTGCCCTTCTCTACTGTAGGCAAGAAGTGTCTTCATTTTCATTCCATAGTGTAGACCGTTCTTGGACTTCATAAAAATGGAATCAAACAGTATGTACCATTTTGTTCTGACTTGTTTCCCTCAGCTATGCCTCAATGGTTTGCTTCTCTTTATTGCTGAGTGATATTCCATTGTATGGATATACTATATAACCCACACTTGTCTATCCATTCTCCTGTTAACTTGTTTTTTCTCCAAATTTTGTTAACATGAATAAACCGCAAATAACATTCTAGTACAAGTGTTTGTGCACTTGTGTTTTATCCTCACTCTTCATAGCTAAGAGTGAAATTGTTGAGTCATGGAGTAGTTGTACATTTAACTTGAAGGAAGTACCAATTTTCCATAGTGGTTGTACCATTTTATGCTCCTGCCAGCAATGAATGAGAGATCCAGTTGTTCTGTATCTTCTCCAGTATTTGTTGCTGCAAATTTTTTAAAAAATTGCTTTAATTTTAGCCATTCTCTTGACCATGTGGTGGTAACTAGCTATGACTTTATTTGAGTTCCCTGATGACTAACAATGTTGGCCATTTTTAAGTGTGTCTATTGGCTGTTTGTATATTGTGTGTGTGTGTGTGTGTGTGTGTGTGTGAAGTGTCTGTCCAAAACTTTTTCCCATCTTGGTATTTGGTGGATTATCTTTTTATTATTTTTTGTGAGTTTGTTATATAACCAAGATATGAGTCATTTTTCAGAATATGTCATGAATATTTTCTTCCAGCCTCATACTTGCTTTTCACTTTCTTCAATGTGTCTTTGGTTGAACAGAGCTTTTTATTTTGATGAAGTCTAGTTTATAATTTTTTTTCACTTATGGTTTGATACATTAATGTATATATCCTTATGACTCATTATACTGATTGCTGTAACTTTATAACATCTTGAAATCAGATAGTAAAGGTTTTTCAACTTTGTTTTTCTTTTTCAAACTGTTTTGACTGCTTGAGATCATTAGAATTTCATGTAAATTTTAAGATAATCTTCTCAGTATCTACATATAAACCTGATGATATTTTGATCAGAGTTGTACTGTGAATAGTTTAGGAAGAATTGAAACCTATATTATTGAATGTTCCAAAAATCCTGAATCTTCTCAACAATTCTTTTATATGTTTTGCTAAAGTTTGTTCCCAAATATTTTATTTATTTTAATTCTATTCCAGATGGAATTTATTTTTTAATTATGTTTCATCTTTTGTTACTTGTCTATAGAAATACTCAGATTTGATTACATACACTGAGACCTTGATGAATTCACTTATTGCATCTGAGGGAAGTTCATTTGTTATGAAGATTCCTTTTGGATTTGGATACATACAATTATAACATCTATAAATATAGTTTTACTTCTTCTTTCTAATATTCATGTCTTTTGTTTATTTTTCTTGCCTTAATTCCTTGAGTAGACCTTCACATGCAACACTGAATAAAAATGATGTGAGTACTTTTCTTGCATTGTTCCCAATTTTAGAGTAAATATTTTGCCATTATCATCACTAGGTATCATGTTAGCTGCAGGATTTTCAGATTCAGGCCCTTTTATTCCTAGTTTGCTGAGAGCATTTTAAAGTCATGAATATATATGTTTGTAATTATTGAGATGGGCTTCCCAGGTGGCTCCGTGGTAAAGAATTCACCTGCCAATACAGGAAATGTAGGTTCAAAACCCTGGATTGGGACAACCCCCTGGAGAAGGAAATGGCAACACACTCCTGTATTCTTGCCTGGGAAATCCTATGGATGGAGAAGCTTGGCAGGCAACAGTCCATGGGGTAGCAAAAGAGTCGGACACAACTTAGTGACTGAACAATGACAATAATCTATTGAGATAGTCATAAGATTTTTCTTCTTTAATCTTATAAAGGTCTATTTCATGTTTTATTTTTTCATATGTTTAACCTCCCTACTTTATAACTCTGGATTCTGCTTGGTTTCTCACAAAAGGAATTACGTAGTTAAGAATAAAAGCAAAACTTGTGTGACTGCATGATTTGAATTTCAGCTTCTCAGATAACAAACTTACCAGCAAGACCAGTCTGAGATATGTTCCTTCAATAAGAATGTAGGAGACTTATGTATGGGTTTTTCATTCAATGGAGAATTTTCTGTTTGGACAAACTATGGCTTGTGCTAGAAAATATTCCACATCTGAGAAGAAAGTTATATCGGAGGTAAAGATATTCATAAATAAATAATCAAAGATGTTTAAGTAAGCCATTCATCTCCTTTCTATTTCCAGTTGCCCTTATTCTACAGTTTGTGCATCATGGTCTTAAAGAATCTAGAAACCCCACTGAAATGTTCAAAATTGTTCCTTTTTAGGACACTTGCACTTGAGACATATAGATTTCATCAGATTATTTACATCTATGACACCAAACAGGTATAGAGCACTTTCCTAGAAGATTCAAACCCAGGAGACATGGACCATGATTAGCGCAAATCAAGACTTGTTTGATTTGAAGTGTCTGCAAGCATCCTAACTTATAACTCCACTCTTTGGAATTATTTTAGGTAATAGTAACATAGCGGGGGGAAAAGTAGGCTTGAATTAGACTTAAACTTGTCTTAATTCTCTGTTATACATTCCTACTCTAGACAAAGAGAAATATATTTCACTGAATATAAAATCCCCAAGTCTTTCCTTGGCCAAAGAGTAGCAAAAGTAGAAACTTTCATACTGGTTATTATGGAGGAGCTATGAAATTAAGCTCAATGCTCACCTGCTGTCTTCTTGATCTGACACTCTGATCTCATCATTTAGCCTTATCAGAACCTCATCTAGTTCCTATTTAATATTACACAGCATTTGATATGAGGTTTTAACAGCCATTTTAAAAGCATTTAATAATTTTAAAGTAAATGAATGATAAAATATTTTGGAGTTATACAATATTTATTTTTACTTTGACTAATATGATAATTTTATTATATTTTAGATATAGTTTTATTATATTTTAGATATAGTTTTATTAAAATAAAGATATCCAAAGAACTTTACCAAGTGCTTAGGAAGATTGACTTAACAATTTGAGCCTCCCCCACCCACAATTTTTTGCTTTTATCTAGTTTCAAAATCTAAAGCTTATTCCATCTCCAAAGGTCTCTTATAATATCACTTGTTTTATATCAAGATAGATAAAGACATTAGATGGTTCTTCTGTTTTTTAATCCAATCCTGAATCTGTAGAATAGAGAAGAGAATATGAAACAGGATTTAAAAATAAGACTAATTAAGGAAAAATTTTTTCTCCAGGGGCAAGGAATGTTTTTTAGGGAAATAAAACAGATGAAAGGTCAGTAAATAGCATTTTCAAATAGGTGAAAGTAGTTAATATGACAAACTGAAAAATAGGACCTAATAAACTATTATCTATTGCAATTTCTTTTAAGTAATAATTTTATAAATTAGGAATTAGCACAAAATACCTTTTTCTGCATCAGAAATAAAAGTTTCCCATTAAAACAACAACCAGAGACAAGTAGGTCACAGGTGAAACCACTGACTGTCTAGGATATTAGGCAGTGCTTTTATCTTTTCCTGATATTTACTAATTATCATTTTATCTGCTATTGGTATATGATAGTGATTTTTCCTTGAAGAAACAAAAGCAAATAGATATCAATGTTCATAATGTGAGAATAGACCATAGTAACTGACCTTCTTTTAACCTTTGGCTCCTGCATTTAATGTGTAAATAAAGCTGGAGAGAAATAGGATCTTTGGTATTTTGGTAACAGAGGATAGGTTCAGACAATAGGAGATTCGTTTTTCAAACTGATTTGCCTACTGTTTCACTGGGTGGATGAAATGCCATTAGTGTGAGAAGAAACAATAGCAAGTTTCCTAACTTTTGTGTATCTACGAAATGTCTAGGGTAAATAAAGTAACAGATGAAAAACTGCTGTGAGGACATGTAAACACAAATTTCAGGTATTATTGTTGTTATTTCAAGGCTTAAATTATGGATTATAATTATAGACACAATGGTGTAAATTTAGTGAAAGATGTAAACATTCAAAGTAAGTTCTTCAGTTTCTATGTGGCCTATTTGGTTACATTTTAAAAAAGACATTGTTAATCTGGCCACAAAAATGAGAAACATAAGTCTCCCCCCAAATTTAACAGAACCAGGAGAAAATATATGCTTGTGTCAATAAAAGTATTCATAATCAGCTGGCATTAATTTGTATTCAAGAACTAGAAGTCATCATCAAAAGTAGAGCAAAAACGTAATTATTGCTAAAGAGATTCAGGACAATCTTTCTTCACTTGCATAACTTACTCAAAGTATAAAAGAAACTCAATTCTATGAACTTTAATCAAGTCACCCTCTGAGTCCATACAATATCCATCTCCACCAACTACTTTTGCTGTGTTTCTGCCAAATAATAAATTCTACATCATCTACTGAAGTGTAAGATAATTTATGTTCTGATGACCACCAGGAGAGAGTCTTGATAGTGTCAGAGGTCAAATAATTATGTCAGAAAGACTTTATTCAGTAGCAATAAAAAACTGACTAGGCATCAATAAAGCCCTATGGGGCCATATAAGAACTGTGGGTTTTTCAGTTGACATGTATGTAGAGTAAGCATTTATGCTTCACATAGGCACTGAGATATTAGAGTCAGCAGTTTTCTTTCCCAGCATGTTTCTCATGCCGTCTTCTCCAAGAAAAAGCTTTCATTTGATAACTTATGTATAATCTAGAAAGTATCAAAACACAGGTTTCTTTTCTTTCTTTAAGGAGAAAAAATTTCTAAGCAACTTAGAAATGCATATACATCATCAAGTTGAGTGGGCTGGGAAATATCACTACATGGTTATCCAGGGACATAGTACTCATTAAAAGACTAGGGCAAGTCAGCTGGAATGGTATGTATCAATTATATAAGATTTTTTATGTTAGGTGCAGTATTTTTACTTAATGAAAACCAACAAATATTAATTGACATCTACTATATTGATGTTTAAGTCAGAAAAATCTTCACATGAATCACTTGGGAACTTGTTAGAAATGCAAAAAAAAATAAAAAAATAAAGAGAGAGAGAGAGAGAGACATTATCCCAGATCTATTGAACCAGAATTTGTATTTTAACAGGATCCCCAGTTGATCTGTATGCACTAAACTTTATAAAGCAAGGCTTTCAAATTTATTTGCATTGGAGGAGATATTCAAGCTTCCTACTCAACTCTCAAATCTTCCTTACAACTTAGTTTGTGGCAAAATTTGGAGAGTTTGTACAACTTACTTACTTTTTTTCAGCTTGCCCTATTTCAAAAGGGAAATGAGACCTTAGGGAGTAATGAGCTTTTATTTTGTAGAAAAACAAGGGTTCACCAGCAGAGCAGAAGAAAGCAGGGACCCAAAGGTCAGAGAAAGTTTGTGCTTACGTCCCAGCTCATTCTCAGCCACATGATTCATCATTTGGATAAAGAGCATATTTCTGCATACTCTCGTAGCACAGGCAATCCACAGTTTAAGAACTGACTGTGGTCTAAATGATCATTTGTATATTGGTGATTTGAAATGTTGAATGCATTTTCTCATAGAAACAGTGTTATACTCAATGGGTAGACTTCCAGGCAGTCTGCAGAAATCTGTTTAACTTACAATGTCCCGAGAAGAAAAATATTGAGAGGCACTGAGGAAAAATAAGCACATGAGAATGATACATGCCCAGGTTCAAATTTGACTTCTCAACTCTCCAACTTTTCAATTAGAGCAAGTTATTTAACCTATTTATCATCTGTAAAATAAATGTAATAATAATTTCCTCACAACATCTTTGTAAGAGCTGAAATGTGTATTAAGTTACTTGCTGTTGAATTAAATAACTTGCATAATTGGCCAAATAATATCAATAAAGGTTTAAAAGATATTTTGCTGTACAGTTCTGGTGAGTATAAATTATGACATTTGTTCCACGGAGAAAGAGGATGAGGATCTCAGGGAAGACAAAATGATGCCTTGAAAACTGAGGGGATCTATTTGCGGGGTTAGGTAGAAGTTGGGGAGGATGTTCTGTGTGGCATGTGTGTGGAATATAGTGGGGGTACAGAGGAAAGAGAGGGGCATTCAATGGATTCCGGCCAGAGACTAAGAAAAGAAAAAAAAACGCTGCGTGCATTGCCTTTCTTGTCCTTGTCTCCATCTCTTTTGCAATTGCCAACCTACATCAAGCAAACCGTAAGATGAAGAAAGACCAAGAGCTAGAGTTGGCTGGAAAGCATCACAGTCTCCATTATGGATCCCAGGAGCAAGGAAGAAAGTGGCAAGTGGCAAGAGGAAAAGTAATTGTTAGGGTAGAGCAGTGTGGGGAGGTTATTCAGTCATTTGTGGTTCTTGAACTTTGGGGTTGTTTCTCTATTTCTGTAAAAATAAACACCTTTAAATTTTGATAAAGATTATGTTGAATTTGTAGTCACTTTGGATAGTATGAACATTTTAACAATTTTAATTCTTCCAATACGTGCACACAGAACACGTTTTCACTGATTTGCCTCTTTTTAAATTTCTTTCAAAATGTTTTGTGGCTTTTAGCATACTAATAATTCATCTTCTAAATTTAGGCTTAGTTTGTTCTTTTCCTATTTCCTCAAGGTGTGGAATTAGGTTGTTTATTTGAGATTTTTCTTCTTTTTTATTGTTGGCATTTTATTACCATGAACTTCCCTGTTAGTATTGTTTTTGTTACATCTCATATGTTTTGGTGTGCATGTTTTCATTTTCATTTGTCCCAAGATATTTTTTGATTTCCCTTTTGATTTTTTCTTTGGCCCATTAGTTCAGGTCGGTGCTTTAATTTAAACATATTTATGAACTTTTCAGAATTTTTCTGCTATTGATTTCAGTTTCATTCTGTTTTCATTGGAAAAGATATTTAGTGTGATTTGAATTTGCTGAAATTTATTAACACTTATTTTATGGCCTAGTATGTTATCTGTCTTGGAGAACGTGCCATGTGTGCTGGAGAACAATGTTTATTCTGTTGCTGTTGGGTGAGATGTTTGTATGTTTTTCAGTCTCGCTCTATGATGGTGCTCCGATACACTGTTTCCTTACTGATTTTCAGCTTGGATGGTCTATCCAATATTTAAAGTGGAATGTTAAAGTCTCCCAGCATTATTGTATTACTATCTTTTTATCCCTTCAGTTCTGTCAATGTTTGTTTATATATTTAGATGTTCTGAAGTTGGGTAGATATATATAATTCATAATTGGTATTTGTTCCTGATGAATTGATAATTTTATCAATATTCACCTGATGCAAAGAACTGACTCATTGGAAAAGACCCTGAGGCTGGGAAAGATTGAAGGCAGGAGAAGGGGATGACATAGGATGAGATGGTTGGATGACGTTACCAACTTGATGGACATGAGTTTGAGCAAGGTCCAGGAGTCGGTGACGGACAGGGAAGCCTGGCTTGCTGCAGTCCGTGGGGTCACAAACAGTCAGACATGACTGAGCAACTGAACTGAGCTGAATGTTCTCTTTGACTTAAAGTGTATATTTTTTGACTTACTGTGTATTTCATTTAATATTAGTGGAGCCACCTATCTCTTGGCTATCATTTGTGTGGAATATCTTTTCCCCTCTCTTCACTTTCAGTCTGCGTGTATCCTTAAATATGATGTGATTGCCTTGTAGGCAGCTTATGGTTGGATTTTAATTTTTAATCCATTTAGCCACTATATAACTTTTGATAGGAAAATCTAATCCATTTACACTTAAAGTAATTATTGATAAGGAAGAACTTATCTCTGCCATTTTGTTGAATGTCTTCTGCCTGTCTAGTAGTTCTTTTCTCCCACTTTTTTTCTCTCTTGCCGTCTTACTTTCGTTTTGTTGTCATTTAGGCTGTATGAGCCTATCAGTAGTTTCTAGATTTCTCACGAAGAGAATTTGTCTATATATTGTCATTGAATTGGTGTATCGATTGGGAAAAGGAGAGCCCAGGACTTCCTATTCTGTCATTTTGTTCTATAAATTACTCTATGTGCTGTATATGTTGAAATTTTATCATTTGATAAAAGTGTAAATATCATTTATTAGTGCAAAGAAAAACTGGTACAGATAGTTACCGATGATTGTTAAAGCTGCTAAATATATCTATAAAGTCAATTATTAAAAACTGATAAAAGGTAAAAAAATATGAAAATCAGTTGATAGGACCAATGATAAACAGAGAATATTAGCCCTATGCTGCTGCTGCTGCTAAGTAACTTCAGTCGTGTCCAACTCTGTAGTTTAATAAAAAACATAATATCATATTTGTGCCAAAAGTATTTAAATTACAATATGAGATAAAATAATAGATATTGAATTATGGTATAATGCTATTACTATAAAATTATTTGTGTAGTTCTATATATAATAGTTATCATTAAGAAGTAGTTTTAATTCTTAATTTTGTAATTCCTTTTTGGCTATGAGTCAGTCAAAAAAAGTTTTATTTGAGGTTGCTTTGTATTATGTGGGGATGCATTAAAAACTGAATGTTAACATTTCTGCCTCAAAATTTCATTAAAAAGAATAACTCAAAATCAAGTATAATAATATTCATAATAAATTATCTTCTTTCCAGTTAAAGTATATAATATAAGGAATATGACAAAAAGAAAAAAAGTACTTTTTCTTCCCACTAATCAAAATTTGAGACAAAATTCAAGATACTAGAGGACATCTTTAAGATAACAATTTTGAATCTATAGTTGCTAAATTTTAAACAAAACCTAGTTAAAAAGATTGGTATAGAATGGCAACCAGAAATCACACCAAACACAAAGTAAAAATGAAATGAGTTCCCTTAACTTGAGAGTATTCAGTCTATTTAAAGCATAGATAAGGAAACATTCATAGAAAAGTGCTAAGTATTATAATAAAGGGAGACATGGGCTAAATTATCTGAGACTACAAAATATTTTTCTAAACTATAAAATTAATATGATCCACAGTACATAATTTGGATAAAAATTATGAGGAAGAAAGTTTTAATTATTTTCACTTCCACTCTCTTGCACTTGATGAAGGTGAAAGAGAAGAGTGAAAAAGCTGGCTTGAAACTCAATATGAAACAAACTAAGATAATGGCATCCGGTCCCATCACTTCATGGCAAGTAGAAGGAGAAAAAGTAGAAGAAATGACAAATTTTATTTTCTTGGACTCCAAAATCACTGCAGACAGTGACTGTAGTCATGAAATTAAAAGATATTCCTTGGAAAGAAAGCTATGACAAACCTAGACAGTGTTGTAAAAAACAGAGACATTACTTTCCTGACAAAGGTCCATGTCGTCAAAGCTATGGTTTTTCCAATAGTTATCTACATATGTGAATGTGTGTGTGTGTGAAAGTTGCTCAGTTGTGTCCGACTCTTTGTGACCCCATGGACTATACAGTCCATGGAATTCTTTAGGCCAGAATACTGAAGTGGGTAGCCTTTCCCTTCTCCAGGGGATCTTGCCAAACATGGATTGAACCCAGGTCTTCTGCATTGCAGGTGGATTCCTGACCAGCTGAGCCACAAGGGAAGCCCACAGATGTGAGAATAGGACCATAAAGAAGGCCAAGTGCCAGAGAATTGATGCTTTTGAACTGTGGTGCTGGAGAAGACTCTTGAGAGTCCCCTGGTCTGCAGGGAGATCAAACCAGTCAATCCTGAAGAAAATCAACCCTAAATATTCCTTGGCGGGTTTGTTGCTAAAGCTGCAATACTTTGGCCACCTGATGTGAAGAGCCAACTCACTGGAAAAGATCCTGGTGCTGGGAAAGACTGAAGGCAAAAGGAGAAGAGGGTGGCAGAGAATGAGATGGTTAGATAGCATCACTGACTCAATGGACATGAATTTGAGCAAACTCTGGGAGATAGTGGAAGACAGGGAAGACTGGCGGGCTACAGTCAATGGGGTCACACACGCACAGGGTTGGATCTGACTTAACGACTGTATAGTAACAATTTCTTCACTGATTCTTAAAAATTGAAAACCAATTGGGAAAGAGAATTTTAAGGAGGGGACGTAGCACATACAGAGGTAAGCAGGAAGGAAAGAGTGTAATAATGTTAGGAAACTGTAAGTGCATTGTGAAGAACAGCATGATGGATACTTGTTGCATAAATTGGTAGACAGGATTAGAAAAGTAGACATGGATTAGATTTTAAAAGAAACTATAGACGATATCAATAAATTTGAACCTAAACCTTTAGTTACTAGTGTGTATGTTTTTGTGTGTGCTCTCAGTCATATCCGACTCTTTGCAACCCCATGAGTTGCAGTCCGCTGGGCTCCTCTGTCCATAGAATTCTCCAGGCAAGACTACTAGAGTGGGTTGCCATTTTGTAATCCAGAGGATCTTCCTGATCCAAGGATCAAACCCGAGTCCCTTGTGTCTCCTGCATTAGCAGAATTCTTTACCACTGAGCCACCTGGGAAGACTTATTATAAACTTTAGTATAATAATTTGCTAAAACACATAGTTCACGAGAAAGATTTAGATAGAGAAGATACACTTAAAATTGAAATACCATGTGTATTTAGAGTTATGCAACTTGATGAAATGACTGATGGAGAGAAAAGTAATGAAGTCTGAAGAATAAATCCTGAAAGTGAGTGTTAGTTGCTCAGTCATGGCTGACTCTTTGCAACCCCACAGATTGTAGCCTGCCAGGTTCCCCTGTCCATGGGATTCTCCAGTCAAGAATACTGGAGTGGGTTGCCATTTCCTTCTCCAGGGGATCTTCCTGACCCAGGAATCAAACATTGCATTGGGTCTCCTGCACTGCATGCAGAATCTTTACCATCTGAGCCACCAGAATAAATCCTGAGCACTCCAATATTATGAAGTAAGGAGGAAAGTGAGCTGCAAAAAAAATTGAGTCTTGGAAATTCTATTTTCCTTCTTTATATGTGCATGATAGGGACTCAAATATGATTGTAAATGTATTTTTTTATTATTATAAGATTTAACATGAGATCTACCCTTTTAAGGGGCTTTCCTGGTGCCTCAGATGGTAAAGAATTTGCCTTCAATGCAGGAGATCTGGGTTTGATCCCCAGGTTGGGAAGATTCCCTGAAGAAGGAAACGGCTACACAATCCAGTATTCTTGCCTGGAGAATTCCCACAGACAGAGAAGCCTGACGGGCTACAATACAGTCTACATGGTTATAAAAAGTCAGACAGGACTGAAGAGACTTATCATACATGTAAGCATAGGATATACTGTCATTAACTATAGATATGATGCTGCATAACAGATCTCTAGAACTTAGTCATCTTGTATGACTGAAACTTTGCTATTCAATATATATAATACTTTTATCCAGCTATTGCTCAGGGTCGTCTTGAGCAAAGTTAGTACTCATTTGCCTCTCCTCAATAATAATGCCCACATTTTACACTAGCGTCTACAGACATAGTGTATTTCAAGACTAAAGACTGCTGCTCTCTCCTGAATTCCTAGCTGTGGCTGGGAGAGTGATGTCATCCTTCCTGCAGTCAGTATACAGTGGGTAGCCTCAGAACCAACCAAGATTTTGTCACCATACTTGGTGATCTCAGATTGTTCTGAATTACCCTCATTATCATGTTTACTTTTCCTCATTTTGAGCTTGTACTTCAGGCTTCCTGTTTTTAACCACAAATCCATGTTCTTTTGTTACAAATGTTATATAAGTATAAATGATATATAAAAATATATACACATATATACACATATATAAATATGTATATATACACATAATATAAATGTATACATAAAACTGGAGAGTGTAAGAACATGAAAAAAATATTTGCTCTTTGGGGTTATTCTGGAACTTACAGTATCAGGAAAATTGAGTTCATTATCATACTTGTAAATAAAACATGGAGAGCAGGAAGTTGTGGTAATCTGTGGGAGCCAATTTTTTCCTCTAATGAAAAATTTTAAAAATAAATTGCATCCATTCATTCCTTAAAATACATTCTCTTCCTTCCTTCCCTCCTCTCCACCCCATCCCCCAACCACCCCCCTCTCTTAACTCTGTAGCACTCTGATAACAGAGAGAAACCATAATGTATATTCTGGTTTGGGAATGTTAATAGTAATTCTGTAGCCTAGTGAGATGTTGGTCTAATCTGATTTTGTTCAAGGAGTAACTGCTATACCTATTCATTGGGCTCTAAGAGCCCTGGGTTGATTTATAAATCTATGTACCAAGTACTCCAATTGTACTCTTCACAGGAGGTTCTCTGGTCTTTCATTATGGAATCACAAAATTGAATAGCACAGAAAATAGAAAACTGTTGTCTTTGCATTGACCTGTCTGTGGCAAAACTACAAAGTGCTTAAAGATTCAGTTCTTCTGCCCCTTTGCTAAAAATTGGACATCAGTGAAGATGCACCATGTTTCTATTGGGTTGGCCAAAAAGTTCATTTGAGTTTTCTGTTCCATCTTATGGAAAAACCCAAATAAACTTTTTGGCTAACTCACTATTTTATTTTGATTCATATGAGGTGCTTGACATATTTCTGTAGTGCTCTAGAGCTAAGTACACACACATTGAGCAAGCAGGATTTTCTTAACTCTTAATATTGGCTATTAACAAGTACTTTTTAAAGATTTTTTTTTAAGACTAAACTGAGGCAGATTGGCAAAGCAATTAAAAACATGGGCCTTAGAATCAGACAGCTTTGGGTGCTTTGGGTTTAAATACTGAATGTGCCATTTAAACTGTGGATCCTTCAAAAGTTATTTATAGTTTCTGTCTATTTTTCAAAGAATTTGTAAAATATGGAATATTGACAAATTTCATAAAGCTGTGTTGATTAATTAAAATTTGGCTGCCCAGTACTTTTTTTAATTTTATTTTTGCTTAGTACATTTAACAGGTATGGCACATACTTAATTAACATTTAACATTTACTTGACACATTAACACATAATTAATTAACAGACATTACACATAGTTAATAAATGGTGTTTCAGATTTCTTGAGTTTAAACCATCCTTTTGACTTGAATTACTTTTTTTCCTCTTCTTTTTTTGGTGCATTGGGTTTTTCAATCCAAGTTTACAGTTCTATTGCTTTATTCCCATCTGATTCGTGGTTTTTAGTCACAGATGCTTGAAAATTTTATTTTTCTTTCTTGAATGCATGTATTGTGTTTGCCCTGCCAGCTTTTATATTGAAGCCTAAACATTTTAATTCACTAGAAATTACCCCGATTATTCAGGCTATTGTTAACAGTGATAGATAAAATCACACAGAACAGGTACATGCTATGTTTGGATTTAAACTGGAAAAATTACTTAGCTGGTAAAATACATTTTATTTACCTTAGAGTAATAGGTAAAAGAGGAATACTATTTTTTTCCTCATAATTTTTTTGTTTTATATTTATTGCTTTTAAATATAGTGTTTTGGGATTTAACTCATTATGAATTTTACTGCTTTCCCAAGTGTGTGGCTAGGGACCTGTGACTTAAGATTCATTCTTCCTTCCTTTCTCATTGTTCTTTGCTGATTCTTCCTCTTTCTGACCTCTTCATTTGCATGTCCTAGTCTTAGTCCTTTTGACTTCTCTGTCTTCTTTCATTATCTTTGTAAGCTCATCTAGTCCCTTGATTTTAAAAGCCAACTATATGCTGACAAATCCCAATACCTTATCTCCAGTATGGTCTCTGTCCCAAACTGGCTCATGTCCAACTCCCCATTTATAATCTCCACTGGATTTTAACAGACATTTCAAGCCCAGCACTGAGCTTCTGATCTTCCTCCAAACCTGCTCCACTTAGTCCTTCCTTCCTTAGTAAGTGATGACTCAGTCCTTCCAGGTGCAGGCCATGTTCCTTGGTATTCATTCTTGCTTCCTCTCTCTCAGACTTCATGTTAGCAAGCATCTTAAGCTCTACTTTCTGAATTTCAACCTAGTGATTTCTCATCATGTTTACCATGCCCTTCGCAGTTCAAATCACCTCTTACTTGGATCACTGCCATAACCTCTAAGCAGGTCTCCCTGCTTATACTCTCATCCTTCTACTATCCGTCATCAACGCCAGAGTTGTTTTGTTTTGTTTTGTTTTTTTACTTTTAAATTGAAGGATAATTGCTTTACAATGTTGTGTTGGTTTGGGCCATACGGCAGTGCAAATCAGTCAAAATTATACATATATATCATCTCCCTATTGAGCCTCCCTCCCCCTTCAAATCCCACCCCTCTAGGAATTTACAGAGTGCCAGACTGGGCTCCCTAATACAGAAGTTTTAAACAAGTGAATCTTTTAAGACCGAAGTCGTATAATGCCACTCATCTGCTAAAATTGGCAGGAACTTAAATGGTGGTATTTTAATGGTCTCATGAGTTGGTTCTTTGGAGGTACTTTTGGGAAACTCTTCATTTCACCATTCAGAGATGAGGAAGATTATTTTCTAGTTTGATCTCTTCTATACCATTTCTTAGATCATCTCACCTCTGGCTACTTATCCCTAAAATCTTGGTGAAATACCACAGCAAATTTTAGTTACCGTCCATATTGCCCATTTGATTACTAAAGGACATATTTACTGCCACCCAAAGAAATGAGAGTGCAGACTGCTTCATTGCATTTCTTTCTATATAATGCCCTGTCTCTCCACTCTGCAATATACTCAAATTATCTACCCTTTCTGAACTTCTCCCAACTTCAGATATACAGATGCGGACTAGCAACTTTGTTGCACAAACAGATTTTCAACATAGAGATTAGATTATTGTTTTTACTGTAACTCAGTTATTAACATGTATACATATACATACAAACAGAATCTCCTTAAATATTCTTAGTCTTTTGTTTGTATAAAATGGTGGGGAGTAGACAGTTTTTGTCATTTCTTAGTAGATTTTGTACAAATGTATCTGATGGCTTTTCTTAATCTGACCCAAGTCCCATAGTTCTCTTTGGTCATTAAAAAATTTGGAATGAATTTTTTTAATATCCCATTCCTGAGCACATAGCATACTGTTATCAAAAGAGTATAGCCAAATTGTTCTTCCATTTGTCTCTAGCCTAAAGGAGAGAAATGTCCAAGAGTTCATTTAACTTTGATTTTTTTCACCTGATTGATGAGGTAAGGATTTCATTCAATTATTCTATTAATTTTACTCTTTTTATGAGGAGTAGGTTAGATTCTGAAAGATTTTGGGGGGTGTTTGTTCGTTTTGTCCTTATGGACAGGCAGCACCTCTTTTTTAAGATTGGGTGCTTTTCCTATTTAACAGCTCTTACTCTGTCTAAACAACTTAATTCCATAGTTTTCTCAAAATGAACTAGGAACATTCCTTGTTTTTTCTCCGCAGATGACAGTCTGTGATGGATGGCAGATGTTACTTATGATCAATACTTCAGGAGACAAAGAGAGTTTGAATTCTAGCAAATTAACAAAGAAGAAAACATTTCTATTGCTTTTAACTTCATTTCAAATCTTTTGAAAAATTTAATACTTAAAAATTCTCTCAAAAATTTTTTTTTGAAGATTTTTGTCTTTTCTTCTTAAAATGGTATGTCTTTTAGGTAAATATAAGTATTTATGTCATTTATATCATATTTGATACAAATTATTAGTTAAGCATATGATTAAAGAAGTAGAAATGATTCCCTAATTACTCACATTTTTTTGTATAAGAGTTAGTGAAAAATTTAATATTTTGTACAAAGCTGGGAAGCAGGGAAGCTTTCAGACATTGAAACTGTGGTGTCTGTTTGGATTCAAAGTTTGAGGAACAAATAATTAGGACATAATAATTCAAATTATATTCAGCACAAAGTATAAGTCTCTACTCTACTTCTGAATGATAAGTGCAACTGCTTACCCGAAAATTAAAACAAAACAAAAAAACTGGGAAATCAGAATAGGGGCATTTTTGGCAAAAAAAAAAAAAAAGAGTCTGTTTTTGGGGAGCAAGATGGAGTTGAGCTTCAGTTTCTGCTACTAAACATGAATGTATTCTTTAAAAGACATACTTAGGGATTTCTTGTTAATAAACTTGACACAATTATTTTACAAAAAAAGAAACAGTTTATATTTTAGTAGAGTACCTGTCATGGTATACAAATACAAAGTAAAAACCGTAAGAAAAAAAATCAGGTGAGTACTGATTGCCTTCTATATGCTATCTCATTTAACTCATTAATCATCTGTTGGACTCCAAAGAAAGAAAAGTTAAGCAACTTGTTGAAAATCATAAAGTGGAAGAACCAGTCCAAAATCATAAAGTGGAAAGACCAGGATTAAATTCAGAATCTTTGTATATTTCAAGGCAATGCTTTTCCCAACAGGCCACATGGCCTCCTAGGAAGTAAGAGAATATAGAACCTGCTCTGGGTGCCATACAGACAGTGCCTCAGAACCTCACAGAAAAACAGGTCCTTAGGAGGCAGACGCCAAGGAATGATCCCTGGATTAACAGTTCAGGGTTTATATGTTTGATGCCCATTGCCAAGTTATTTCCTTATGATTCTTTGATAACTAAAAGAGTGATTGGAAATTAGCCTTTTTTAGAGACTCTAGAATAAAATATTCAGGAAGATAAGCCAGAAACAGGAGGAAAAGTTCAACATAATGTTGGCCTCACTTTACTGTAGAGTCAATTGAGTGATGTATTATTATTTTCTGTAGTTTCTGTAAATCTTCACCTAATATACAAAGAGAGTTTCTGGTCTCAAATTATATAGATTTAAAGAAGGAAAACATTATCATGTGTGTGTGTGTGTCTAAACCTCACTTATATGTCAATGCTGATGTCATAAAAGAGTATTTCGTTTAAAATATTTGACTGTGTTGAGTAATCCTTCTCTGTTATCCTTACTATTCATGTGACCTAAGGATGGTACATCTCCATTAGTAATTTACCACTTCCCAAATAGAATACATTAAAAATAATGCATAGTATGACTTGTATCGCTTCCTAAATAGAAATTGCTTCTCAGGCGTAATCTTGTCATTGGAAAACTTGAGTTGATATTTTAATATTTCATGCTAGTTTGTAAAATGACTTCCTGTATACCCATATGACAAAATAGAACCTATATATACTGGCTCTGATGGCAGTGTTAATATAGTTGTGCAGGGTTAGGGAGAACTGCTCAAACATTCGCAATTTAAAAGTAGGAAGGGTGAGAAAATGAACCCTTTTGTAACAGTAAATTAAATTATAACTCAGTGAGGATAAATTACACTTTAGGGAAATACAAGTAATAAATGTAGAAGGATGCAGTGCTAGAGATGAAAAGCAGAGGCTTGACCACCTCTAACTTTATTTCCATTGTTTCACAAATAAGTCTCCCATAATTTTGGAAAATGAATTACTATTTGTTATATTTCAAATTGAAATTTGTGAAACTAAATTCATTTCACCCCAAATCCACTTTTTTCAGTTTTCATCTAATCATGCATCACTTAGAAGTCCCAGGGGTTTCTTCTTTTCCAGATAGAGGTTTTATTTTTCTTCTCTGTCTCTGTCATTATGTGTATGTCAACAGGCTTCCAAAACAACCACTTCATTCAGTCAATTCAGTGAAAAAAGAAATCAGTCAAGTCTGTTGCTAGGTTCCCTGTAGACAAAACATCCAGCTGATTGACTAGATGTTTCCCTTATCAACTATTTGTTTTGGCATTATTTAGACATAGCCTTTGTCTCCTTTTTTTCTCCTTTTATTGAGTCTGCTCTAATTGCTTTTATATTATCTTTTTTGGCATTCTTCTAGCTTCTTCCTTCCACTTTTGATTGTTTAAACAGTTCTATTTATAAATGCATTCTTCAATTGATCTGTGTGATCTGTGTTCTAAGTGGTTTAGCACATAGTATATAGGCTACTTATCTCAATATTCTGTGCTTAAATAACTTGAGTCAACATTTGAATTGGAATAAGATAAAAGACCATGAGTCCTAAATTGCTTATTCTTTATATCTGAGCCAGCTTTCTAGTATTTTGGGAAAACACAAGTGTGACAAAAGAGAGAAAATAAAGTCTTATCAAATATTCAAGTCCTGACACTCTGCTTCTTTAGGATCTCACCTTTATCCTGCTTCTCTGAGATTCCATGGTCATGGTACCCATGTGACAGAACACCTGGGGCTGACGAAAAACATTTTCTGTTTACTTTCTCAGCACACCTGAACAGCAAAACTTGGCTAAAAAAAAGCATAGAAATGTTCAAGCTGGACGTGATTTTAATATTGAAGAAGCACTTCAACACTTCCCAAATACCACTGTACTCTCCCAGTAAATTCACCTTTCAACGTTTTTTCTCTTCAAGTCTTTAATAACCTCTTCTGTTTTGACATTCATATGATGACCGCTCAGAACATGCACAGAGAAAATAAATGTGATCTAATGAGAAGAGTATCTCATGTTTCCACCATCAGTTTTCCAAATGTGCCTTTGCCTGCATCTATTTACTCTGTTCTCTATCCTGTTATGAAAGAGAAAGTGTCTCTGCTCCTCAGGCCAGCTCCTTCCTGAGGCCCTGGACCTCATCACCTTTCTCCTCAAGGACTTTGCTCTTGAAACTGTATCACCCATGCCCGTTTCACCTGCACTGTCAGTTTCCCTCCCGCTATAGGATAAACCCACACACATCTTGATTAGACTCATCTTTAAAAAGCAAAAACCAAGCTCATCTCTAGACCCCACATCCTTCCCAGCCACTGCTCTGGGAGACTCTTCTTAACAGCCTGTAAAGTAGTCACTCAGTCGTGTAGGACTCTTTGCAACCCCATGGACTGTAGCCTACCAGGCTCCTCTGTCCATGGGATTTCCCAGGCAAGAGTACTGGAGTGGGGTGCCTTCTCCAGGGGCTCTTCCTGACCCAGAGATCGAACCTAGGTCTCCAGCATTGCAGGCAGACGCTTTACCATCTGAGCCACCTGGGAAGCCAAAGCTCCTCAAAAGAACTTATTCTTACTCTCTCCACTGTTTTACTTTCCATTCTGTCTTCAACCCATTCTGATAAAACTTTTTTTTCCTGCTTATTTGTTGGTGTAGTGAAGCAGACGCAGGATGGTTGCATACCTGATGGAGAGAAAAAAAAGAGGTTTCAATGGTATTCAAAGTATTTTTTAAATAGATAATGTAGCACCAGACTTCTTTGTAAACAAGATTATGTTGTAAATGTTTTTTCTAAATTCTTTGGGAGTGTTGATTCTTAAGAACTAGGGTTTATTTTCGTTTCAACTCTATCATGTGCTAGTGAAAGACAGCATAAAGACATTAGAAAGCTGTTTCTGTAAGATGTGAATTTCTTTTTTATTCTTGCTGGAAATTTATTGCTGCCCTGAGTATGTACAGTTTTCATCAATATCAACACGGTGCTTGAAGTTTCACTAAAAACCTGTTTATCTTGAGTTTTTACTTTCTTAATTAGAAGTGTTCATTTTGAGTGGCTATCAACCAGAAAGGGTGAATCCAGAATGGTTTCTCTTAGGTTCAGAGAAGAAAAGTTGGGGAGAGGCAGAGAAACTCTGCTCTCCTTGCCTTCCAGCATTTTCTTGTTAGGTGATGATCTGAAAATCAAAGTCATGCAAACATTCTGCAGGTCCTAATATTCTCATAGGCGGCAAGGAATATCTTCCTTTCTGTCTGAGTCTTATTCTGCAGGAGTTCAAGAGTATCTTGGTAGTTAGCACTTTCCACAGCAAATCTCTCTTCTATTTCGTGATTGTGGAGCTCCAGAGACTTTTCAGTTCTTTTAAGCCTAGCACTTTTTAAAATTGAAATATAGTTAACTTACAATGTGTTAATTTCTGCTGTTCAGCAAAATGAGTCAGTTATATACTTGTATGTGTATATAGATGTGTGAAAGTGAAAGTGAAGTTGCTCAGTCATGTCTGACTCTTTGCGATCCCATGGACTCTAGCCTACCAGTCTGCTCCCTCCATGGGATTCTCCAGGCAAGAGTACTAGAGTGGGTTGCCGTTTCCTTCTCCAGGGGATCTTCCCAACTCAGGGATCGAACCTGGGTCTCGCACAATCCAAGCAGATGCTTTAACCTCTGAGCCAACCAGGGAAGCCCTTATAGATGTGTATCTATGTATATATGTACATATGTGTATATATACACACATATATGTATATATGTATGTGTATGTATATATGTGTGTGTGTGTATATGTACATTTTAAACAATGTATAGTGAATAGTGCTACTATTTACATAAAGGTGCATGTATTAATTGGAGAAGGCAATGGCACCCCACTCCAGTACTCGTGCCTGGAAAATCCCATGGATGAGGAGCCTGGTAGGCTACAGTTCATGGCCCACGAAGAGTCCGACAGCACTGAGCGACTTCACTTTCACTTTTCACTTTCATGCATTGGAGAAGGAAATGGCAACCCACTCCAGCGTTCTTGCCTGGAGAATCCCAGGGTTGGAGGAGCCTGGTGGGCTGCCGTCTATGGGGTCACACAGAGTCGGACACGAATGAAGCAACTTAGCAGCAGCAGCAGCTGCAGCATGTATTAATATCTTTTTAAATTATAGTTTTGCCTGTTTGGGTTTCCTTGGTAGCTCAGCTGTCTGTATATATGCCCAGAGTAGGATTACTGGGCCATATGGTAATTCTACTTTTAGTTTTCTGGGGAGTCACCATACTGTTTTCCATTGTGGCTGTACCAACTTACATTCCCACCAACAGTGTAGGAGGGTTCTCTTTTCTCCACATATTCTCTAGCATTTGTTATTTGAAGACTGCTTAATGATGGCCATTCTGACCAGTGTGAGGTAATAACTCATTTTAGTTTTGAGTTGCATTTCTCTAATAATTAGCTATGTTGAGCACCTTTTCATGTGCCTCTTGGCCAACTGTATTTCATCTATGGAGAAATGTCTACTTATTTTTTCTGCTCATTTTTCAATTGAGTTGTTTGTTTTTTTGTTGTTGAGCTGTATGAACTCTTTATATATTTTGGAAATTAAGCCTTACCAGTCGCATCACTTGCAAATATTTTCTCCCATTATGTAGGTTGTCTTTTCTTTCTTTTTTTTTTTTTATGATTTCCTTTGCTGTGCAAAAGCTTGTAAGTTTGATTAGGTCTCATTTGTTTATTTTCGTTTTCAGTTTGCCTTGGAGATTGACCTAAGAAAGCATTGGTATAATTTTGTGTCAGAGAACGTTTTGCCTATGATTTCTTCTAGGAGTTTTATGGTGTCAAATCATATCTTTAAGTCTTTAAGCCATTTCAAGTTTATTTTTGTGTATGGTGAGAGTTCATTGATTTACATGTGGGTGTCCAACTTTCCCAACACCACTTGGTAAAAAGACTATCCTTTCCCCATTTTATATTCTTGCCTCTTTCATCAAAAATTAATTGACTGTAGGTGTGTAGGTTTATTTCTGGGCTCGGTAGTCTGCTCTATTGATGTATATGTCTGTTTTTGTGCCAACACCATACTGTTTTGATTACCATAGCTCTGTAGTATTGTCTGAAGTCTGGGAGGGTTATGCCTCCTGCTCTGCTTCTTTTTCTTCAGAATTGCTTTGACAATTTTTAGTCTCTTATGGTTTCATATAAATACAAGTATTTGCTCTAGTTCTGTGAAAAATATTCTTGGGGTGTTGATATGGATTGCATTAAATCTGTAGATTGCTTTGGGTAGTATAAGCCATGCACTTCACAGGTAAGGAACTGAACCTGGCTCTGCTGCCCTTTTGGCTCCTGCTGCCCCTGGCTCAGGACATCACTGCTTTATTCAATCAGCAGCCTCACAGAGATAGCACACTGGGACTTGTACCCTTCCTCAATCTCCCAGAGCTTCTTTCATTCTCTTCACCTCCCAGAGAGAGCTGTGAATTCTGGCTTGGAACCATGCACCCCAGTTTGCCCATGTTACCCTAAGGCTGGGCCTGCAGCTCACAGCTTTCATCACTGCACAGCTTTCCCAGAAAATCAACCTCTTCTTCCAAGGAATCTACTTTATGTTCAAGGTCAAAGCACACCAAAAAAATATTGTCAACATCCTGTCTGAAAGTTTCCAGAGTACTCTGAGTTTCCTCCCTCGCAGCTCCTCTCTGAAGCATCTCCTCTTGCAACTTCTTCTGGAGATGCATGACCTCCTTGGCCAGGTTGTCCTGCTGTGCCTAGCCTGTCGTTGGTAAACACATCCACCTCTGGCTCTGCTCCTGTATCTTCTTTTCCTGGAGGTCCCCAGGCATGACTTCCTTAGCCCTTGAGCTGGGACTGCAGGCTCACAATCTGTTGAGCTGAGAAGTGCACCTTGGCGATCTAGGTTAGGTAATGCAGTTACTCATCCCTTGTTGCTCCACCTTCTCCTTGGTGCACGTATTCTTGAACTCCATGTAGAGGTCAGGACCAAGGAGGGTGTGGTGTACATGTGGCTCCAGGGACAAGGCATAGAGGCTGCAGCTGGTACTGAGGCATGGTGTGTTGGCCAGGCTGTAAGTGCAGTAGAACCTGGTCACCGTGCTCTGGCTGAAGCCAAATCAGCTCAGGGTGCTGGGGTTGCCAAGCTCCTGAAATAGAAAGACAAGGGCCTCAATCTGATCAATTTGTCTTTGGAGGATGGCAGTGCAGACTGGCTCAGGGAAGAAGAAGGCAATGGCCCTGGACAGCAGGATCACTGGTATATCACTGGAGTAGGGACCCCAAAATCAAAATGGCAGAGCACTGATAAAGCTTTTGTTCTCTCTGCTTCCCTCAAATAGCTCTTATCAAGGTGACTGTCTGTGTATGCTAAATCACTTCAGTCTTGTCCGACTCTTTGCAACACTATGGACTGTAGCCTGCCAGGCTCCTCTGTCCATGGGATTCTCCAGGCAAGAATACTAGAGAGGGTTGCCATGCCATTCTCCAGGGGATCTTCCCAACCCAGAGATCAAACCCCTATCTCTTATCTCTCCTGCACTGGAAGCCAGGTTCTTTATCACTAGCACCACCTGGGAAGCCCCATCTATTTTGCCAAAATCAGCCTTTTTTTTTTTTTTTTTGTCCTTAATTTCCTTCACTTCCCAGAAGCACTTTGAAAAGGCTGGCACTGCCTGTTTGATAAAATAGTTACCTCTCCAGGTCTCCAATGTTCTTGGTTTCCCTCACTCTCTACCACTGATCAGAAACCTTTCCTGGTTCCTCCACTATCTCTGCTCTATATGTTGGAAAATGGGTAAGTTCTGTCCTGTACCTTCTCTGCCTATGTAATCTCATTCTTTTCTATACCTTCGAATAACTTCCATATATTCATTCACTTTTTTAAAATCTAAAGTCTAGGTCTCTCCTTTGAGCCTTAGAATCATCTATTGCATTGTCATCCTTCAATCTTTCCTGGGTTTCCAAATTGCTGATTCACCCTGCAGGTCATGGGATTTACCCACATCAATAATTGCATCACTCATTTCCTTGTAATAAATCTCTCTCTTCCGTATTTCCTATTGGTTCTATTTCTCTGAAGAATCCTGACTGATACATACCACAAGAAATTTTTGTGAATTCATATAAAATTTCCATCATATTCCATAGTGTGTTTGTATGTGTGGCTGTTTTAAGAGAAAGCAGTATTTTAAAAAAATTTACCATTAAGATTTTTTTTTTTTTTTAACTATACTTCTTGACTAATGAATAGGATTCTTTCTTCCCTGGATTTGTCAACTTCAGAAGTTTGGGTTGAACTGGACTGACACTCATTTCAGTTTCAACACTGAACAACTTCCACTTGCTTTTTCATCTAGGTGTCGTAATTTGTGAGAATTTAGTCTCTCATATAAATATGTACATTCACATGTCAACTTACTTTTTCTGTTCTCCATACCATGAAGAGAGAATCAGTAAAGCAGTGCACAGAAACTAGTACTGCCAATGTGTTGTAGAAGATTTCCCACCAACTTGGATAGAGTATTGATCCAAAGTACTGGAGTATTGATGAAGTATTGTATGGTTGCATGACATTGTAGATTGACAGGTACTCAGGGAAAGAACAATTTGCTGATGGTCAGAGATAATCTTTACTTTACCCATAATGCAGTGACTTCCTTCTCATACGAATTAAAATAAATGTCAAACCACTTATCATCATAATCAACTTTTATCATTCTGGGCTCAGAATCCATATCATTTAACATATGTTGTAATGTAAGGAGAAAAGCAAAACATTAAAAACTTTACCACATATTTTAAATTTTTTTGTCTCAATGAAATACATGCTACATAAGCCAACCATATAAGTGTTTATTAATTATTGAGGTGAAAGGGAATTTAATTTTCTTTAATCAAAGATCAATAAAGTGCCCAAATTATCAGTTCTCCAAGCTTTTCTCTAACTCTAAGGTAAAAGAACCAGATAATGTAACAGTATTTTAGTATATTAAAATGTTTCACACAACCAATAAGTATACCTTTTTAAGCAAGAGGGTTTGTTTTAGACTAAAAGCTGATTTCATCCTCTGGGTCATCAATATTTGTTCTATGCTTTCCTGCTTTGAAAATGATTTTTATGGAAGCATTAAGCAATCAGAAAACAGATACTAGTTTGAGTATCCTTTTTAATTGAGTTACCTTTAACAAAGACTTTTCTCTTTAGTTGTAAAAACTAATTTAAGATGCCCATGACTGGATTTTAAATGTGGTTGTCAGAGTGATGATTTCTTAAAAGATTTATTCTACTTGTGTGCACCAGGACACCCCACAGAGATGGAATCAGATCTTCCTTTGAGTGTTTGAGTGTCTCCAATGGAGGTACAGGTCAGCAGTGGACTGCTGCATGGGCAGAGGCTCTGGGTGCAGCAGACCGGGGTATGGCATAAGCCCTCTTGGAGGAGGTCGCCATTAACCCCACCATTGAGACACCAGAACTTTCACAGGACTGGAGAAACAGACTCTTGGAGGGCACAAACAAAACCTTGTTCACACCGGGATCCAGGAGAAAGGAGCAGTGACCCTACAAGAGACTGACCCAGACTTGCCTGTGAGTGTCCAGGAGTCTCTGGCAGAAGCGTGGGTCAGTGGTGGCCTGCAGCAGGGTCGGGAGCACTGAGTGCAGCAGTATGTGCACGGAAAGACCTTTTGAAGGAGGTCGCCTTTGTCTTCACTACCTCCACCATAGTTTGGCCTCAGGTCAAACAACAGTGAAGGAACACAGCCCCACCCATCAACAGAAAATTGGATTAAAGATTTACTGAGCATGGCCCCACCCATCAGAACAAGACCCAGTTTCCCCCTCAGTCAGTCTCTCCCATCAGGAAGTTTCCATGAGCCTCTTATCCTTCACCATCAGAGGGCAGACAGACTGAAAACCACAATCACAGAAAACTAATCAAACTGATCACATGGACCACAGCTCTGTTTAACTCAATGAAACTATGAGCCATGCCATGTAGGGCCATCTAAGAAGGACGGGTCATTGTGGAGAGCTCTGACAAAATGTGGTCCACTAGAGAAGGGAATGGCAAACCACTTCAGTATTTTTGCCTTGAGAACCACATGAACAGTATGAAAAGTCAAAAAGATAGGACTCTGAAAGATGAACTCCCCAGGTCGGTAGGGGCCCAAAATACTACTGGAGAAATGTGGAGAAATAACTCCAGAAGAATGAAGAGACAGAGCCAAAGCAAAAACAATACCCAGGTGTGCATGTGACTGGTGATGAAAGTAAAGTCTGATGCTGCAAAGAGCAATGTGCTTAGGAACCTGGAATGTTAGGCCCATGAATCAAGGCAAATTGGAAGTGCTCAAACAGGAGATGGCAAGAGTGAACATCAACATTTTAGGAATTAGTAAACTAAAATGGACTGGAATGGGTGAATTTAACTCAGATGACCATTATATCTACTGCAGGCAAGAATCCCTTAGAAGAAATGGAATAGCCTTCATAGTCAACAAAAGAGTCCAAATGCAGCACTTGGATACAATCTCAAAAATGACAGAATGATCTCTGTTCGTTTCCAAGGCAAACCATTCAATATCACAGAAATTCAAGTCTATGCCCCGACTAGCAATATTGAATAAGCTGAAGTTGAATGGTTCTGTGAAGACCTACAAGACCTTCTAGAACTAACACACAAAAAAAGATGCCCCTTTCATCATAAGGGACTGGAATGCAAAAGTAGGAAGTCAGATACCTGGAGTAATAGGCAAATTTGGCCTTGGAATACAAGCAAAGCAGGTCAAAGGATAAGAGAGTTTTGCCAAGAGAATGCACTGGTCGTAGCAAACACCCTCTTCCAACAACACAAGAGAAGATGCTACACATGGACATCAGCTGATGGCCAACACAGATATCAGATTGATTATATTCTTTGCAGCCAAAGATGGAGAAGCTCTATGTAGTCAGCAAAAACAAGATTGGGAGCTGACTGTGTCTCAGATCATGAACTCTTTATTGCCAAATTCAGACTTAAATTGAAGAAAGCAGGGAAAATTATTAGAATATTTAGATATGACCTAAATCAAACCCCTTTTGATTATACAGTGGAAGTGAAAATTAGATTCAAGGGATTAGGTCTGATAGAGTGCATGAAGAACTATGGATGGAGGTTCATGACACTGTACAGGAGGCAGTGATCAAGACCATCCCCAAGAAAAAGAAATTCAAAAGGGCAAAATGGTTATCTGAGGAGGTTTGAGCTACCTTACAAATAGCTGAGAAGAGAAGAGAAGCTAAAAGCAAAGGAGAAAAGGAAAGATATATCCATTTGAATTCAGACTTCGAAAGAATAGAAAGGAGAGATAAGAAAGCCTTCCTCCATGATCAGTGAAAAGAAATAGAGGAAAACAATAGAATGGGAAAGTCTAGAGATCTCTTCAAGAATATTAGAGATACTAAGGGAATATTTCATGTAACGATGGGCACAATAAAGGACAGAAATGTTATGGACATAACAGAAGCAAAAGATACTTAGAAGAGGTGGCAGCAATACACAGAAGAACTATACAACAAAGATCTTCACGACCCAGATAACCGCAATGGTGTGATCGCTCACCCAGAGCCAGACATCCTGGAATTATAAGTCAAGCGAGCCTTAGGAAGCATCACTACGAACAAAGCTAGTGGAGGTGATGGAATTCCAGCAGAACGGTTTCAAATCCTAAAAGATGATGCTGTGAAAATGCTGCATTCAATATGCCTGCAAATTTAGAATACTCAGCAGTGGCCACAGGACTGGAAAAGTGCCTTCATTCCAATACCAATGAAAGGCAATGCCAAAGAATGGTCAAACTACCACACAATTATAGTCATCTCACAGGCTTCCCTCATAGCTCAGTTGGTAAAGAATCTGCCTGCAATGCAGGAGACCCTGGTTGTATTCCTGGGTCAGGAAGATCTGCTGGAGAAGGGCTAGGCTACCCACTACAGTATTCTTGGGCTTCCCTGTGGCTCAGCTGGTAAAGAATTCGCCTCCAATGTGGGAGACTTGGGTTCACTCCGTGGGTTGGGAAGAATCCTGGAGAAGGGAAAGGCTACACACTCCAGTATTCTAGCCTGGAAAATTCCATGCGCTGTATAGTCCATGGGGTCACAAAGAGTTGGACAAGACTGAGTGACTTTCACTTTCACATGCTAGCAACGTAACACTCAAAGTTCTCCAAGCCAGGTTTCAACAGTATGTGAACCGTGAACTTTCAGATGTTCAAGCTGGATTTAGAAAAGGCAGAGGAAACTGGAGTTCAAATTGCCAACATCTGCTGGATCATCGAGAAAGCAAGGGAGTTCCAGAAAAACATCTACTTCTGCTTTATTGACTATGCCAAAGCCTTTAAATGTGTGGATTACAACAAAGTGCAGAAAATTCTTCAAGAGATGGGAATACAAGACCACCTTATCTGCCTCCTGAGAAATCTGTAAGCAGATCAAGCAGCAGCAGTTAGAACTGGACTTGTAACAACAGACTGGTTCCAAATGGGAAAGGAGTATATCAAGGCTGTATATTGTCACCCTGCTTATTTAACTTCTATGCAGAGTACATCATGTGAAATGCCAGGTTGGATGAAGAAAAAGCTGGAATCAAGATTACTGGCAGAAATATCAATAACCTCAGATATGCAGATAACATGACCCTTATGGCAGAAAGCTAAGAGGAACTAAAGAGCCTCTTGATGAAAGTGAAAGAGGAGAGTGAAAAAGTTGACTTGAAACTCAATATTCAAAAAACTAAGATCATGGCATCTGGTCTCATCACTTCATGGCAAGTAGATAGGAAACAACGGAAACAGTGACAGAGTTTATTTTCTTGGGCTCCAAAATCACTGCAGATGGTGACTACAGCCATGAAATTAAAAGATGCTATGACCAACCTAGACAGCATATTAAAAAGCAGAGACATTGCTTTACCAACAAAGGTCAAGGCTATGATTTTTCCAGTAGTCATGTATGGATGTGAGAGTTGGACTATAAAGAAAGTTGAGCACCAAAGAATTGATTCTTTCAAACTGTGGTGTTGGAGAAGACTCTTGAGAGTCCCTTAGACTGCAAGGAGATCAACCAGTCTATCCTAAAGGAAATCAGTCCTGAATATTCACTGGAAGGACTGATGATGTAGCTAAAGTTCCAATACTTTGGCCACCTGATATGAAGAACTGACTCATTGGAAATGACCCTGATGCTGGGAAAGATTGAAGGTGTGAGGAGAAGGGGACGACAGAGGATGTGATGGTTGGTTTGCATTACCAGCTCAATTGACATGAGTTTGCGTAAGCTCCCAGAGTTAGTGATGGACAGGGAAGCCTGGTGTGCTGAAGTGCATAGAGTTGCAAAGAGTCGGACACAACTGAGTGACTGAACTGACTGAACTTACTCAACTTTATTTACTTAAGATTAGTTTATATTGTAAATAAGCATATATATATATATTATTTTCCTTATTATAGCTGCTTACTAAAGAATCCCTGATTGAGGTAGGGAGTTGATGTCATATTTACTATCATGTCCCTGGAGAAGGAAATGGCAACCCACTCCAGTATTCTTGCCTGGAGAATCCCATAGACAGAGGAGCCTGGCAGGCTACAGTCCATGGTGTCGCAAAGAGTCAGATACGACTGAGCGACTTCTCATTCTTTCTTTCTTTCTTTTCTTTACTATCATGTTTCTTGTCAGGAGTCTCAATAATAACTGATTTCCACAGCACAAAACAAGGGTTTAAAATTTTTAAAAAGTTTTATCTTATATGTATTTTTACTTATTTCAAACTTGAACATCAAGCTTTCTGTTTTTAGCCGACATATATACAATTTAAAAATTTTCACAGTTCAAAATTTATTAAATTGATATTATCATTTAATTTATTATTATTACATTTTTAAAGTTTATATACATTTAAAATCATCATCCCTCCAAAATGTTATTTCTACAGCAAAGATACATTTATCTGTGTTTTCTTTTGTATTATCTGGAAACTTGTTTTTGTTGGAAGTGAAAGTATGTTTATTGGTGACAAGTTTATAATTGGATCAGGAAATTAAATTGATTTGTAGGAGCCAGTTGTTTTTAGATGTCTAAAATAATAAGTTTAGACCTGCTTCATAAGGTGAAACTTTAGTTTAACAATACGGTGGTATAGACCTTCTGTGACTCATGAATGAAGTTGATGGGCTAACAATTGCTGTGTGAGCAAAAGACTTTGGAGTTACGTACCTTACTACGCTCTCTTCATATTGATGTTACTATAGCTGTAATAAAAACAAACTTCACTTAACAAAAAATATCAAATATATATTCTTTTATACTACCCTATGCATTCTTCTTTTTTAAAATGGATATTCCCTAGAAAATAATTGCTATTTAAAGTAAGACCAACCTGAACATTGCACTCTTCATAAAAGCAAAAAAAAAAAAAAGGAAATGAAATATATATGTTTGCATCAAAAGTGCTCTCAGGAGCACTTGGTTGAGCATCATTTTGTTATTTTAATTGTACAAACGCCACCAATGGTTTTAACTGTGAATCTTAATTAATTGCTCTTTGTAAAATCATATCTGAAGCTACCAGGGCAAAATAGTTTAGATATGCCATTTTAAATCCAACTTTCATTTTGCTGCTTGCCTATATTGCATTAACATATAAATGCTGAGCTCATTTAAGTAATCTAGTTTTGGTAAATGAAAACTGGCCACTGTGACATAATCTTCTGGGGCTTTCCAGGTGGCACTAGTGTTAAAGAACCCACCTGCCAATGCAGAGCACATAAGAGACTCATGTTCAATCCCTGAGTCGGAAAGATCCCCTGGAGGATGGAATGGCAACCCACTTCAGTATTTTTGCCTAGAGAATCCCATGGACAGAGAAGCCTGGCGGGCTACGGTTCATAACATCACAAAGAGTCGTACAAGCAACTTAGCACACATAATCTCCTAGGCAAAAGCACTATTTCTCTTGGATTTATTATTTGGCCCAATGTGATATGTTTGGGTAACAGTAATTCGAAAGATCAAAATAGAACATTAACATTTCTGCATGGCCTTCCCAGAAATCTTCTGACAAAAGAAGTAGAAGGCAACCCTCCCCATTTCTGTATCCTGGCAGAGAACAGAAGAGGATTAATGCCCCTGGTCATGGAGAGAAAAACTGGTATTTTTCAGAGCCCAAAGGAGAAAGCTATATACAGCTTGAAAATCAAGTGATAAAGCTGTACTTAAGGTGAACTTTGAACAAGTTCATAAAGCAGAAATGAAACTGAAGTCTTGATATAAAGCAGGGACTGTCTTGCTACAATTTCATGGAGTACATTAGATGAGGATTAGCCAAATCTTGGAAAATAGTAATACAACTTGGACCAGAAGAGATATTATTCACTTAGCCACATTCTATAAAAATTTTTTCATCAGATTTGTTGTGAGAAGAAACTTAAAGTTGATGTTAGAAGTCTACTATATAACTTTCAGGCAGTCGTTTGGTATATTTACTCTTAAATCATACAGTAAGACTATACTTTCTTGATTTTGTAATTTAGATTTGTCATTATCAATGATTTCTTTGATCTTATTCATAGTCTTACGGTAAGAGTCACCATCAATTCTAGAAATCTGGTCTAAGTAAATTCTACCTGTTCATTTCAGTCAGGTTGTTGGGATACAAATTGGACAAACTCAGATGAGAATTTGTCCTTAAGCAATATTTATTTGCAGATCTCATTTATGTGCACATACACACACAGACATTGGCTTCTAGCCAAGTAGGTTACCATTAAATTCACTCAGGACCATCTTAGTTCATAATATAGATCCCATCACTATCATCACCTTTATCATTACTTTAGATTTTGTGACCATATCTAATGCTAAAGACAAATTTGGAGCAGCAAGCATCAAGAGTACTATTAATCACATGAAATTTCCGTTTAGATTGTCCAAAACTTCTGGACAACTCTTTGTCTTTTAATAAGCCCTTTTGGGTAATGCCTATGTTAAGCGAAATTCTTGAAACAGTCCAGCTTCTGGGGTGAAAGTGGCCATGCACATGGACTTCTGGGAGACTCATTCATGGCAGCACCACTCTGCATACTGTCTTCTGAGCTGCTTCAGGCTAGCAGCTACATTTTTGAAAGTGGTGTCTCTGTGAGGAACAGAAAGAAATCTTTCCGGTGGAGGAGAAGTCAGATGCAGTGCAGTACACACCATTAAAAATAAATAAACACAATTCTACCATGGGATAAATTCTGCTACCATGGACTAAACATTATAAAAATATTCTTTCTTATAAACTTTGTGTCATGATTGTTCTAAAGAAAGCACCTTTCCTGCTGTATACTGTTTAGCTTCCAGGAAGGTGAAACCTCTATTATCCTTCTCAAACAAATAAACAGTGAGGTGTTACGTGAGAGTTTGTTGCTAAAGATATCTATCAATTCACAGTAAAATTTGCTTTAATGAAACAAATCATTTAATTTCCAAATGTTTTTGCTTGCTGTCTTGTAAGGGCCCTTGTAATCTGCATCTGAGAAGGAAAGGGACAAAACCATTTCAAATTCTGTTCTCCTATGTGGTAGTTTGGCAGGAGGATACAGAGCAGTCTCTGAGGTGTTTGGTAATGGGATTTTTATTTTGTACTCTCAGCTTTTCTAAAGAAAGGATCAAAGGCTGTTTAAGCAAAAAATCATTCTGATTTCCCTCTTGAATATAGAATATTTGTCTTTTGATTTCAGAAGTATAGCACCAAATGGCTCCTATCTAGTAAAGAGAATAGCAGTGAAACAACATTTAAAACATTTCCAAAGTTGCATTAACTGTAAGTATAATGCAATTTTTTATATTTGCAATATTAATGATTTTGTAAATGTCTTTGATCCCCATGTTGTTGTGAAGTTATGTTGAGATTATTTTTCACATTTAAATTGAATCTTTGCTTGGGTACATAAATTAGAAAGTGAATGAGAGGAAGACTTCAAGTCTTAAGTTACACTTACAGGTGCCTATATTTTTTGAACTAGCTATAATTAATGATGAATTAGAAACAAGGACTGTTGGTGTTTATTTTTACTTTAGAGAAGTTTAGGCTAGTAAAGCTTTTGTAATTCTAAGATGTCCTAGAGTATAACTGAACCAAATTTATGTACTGTATTTGACAGTCATAATCTTCCTATGAGGCTCCCAGGTTACTTGTTTAGCAATAACCCTTTTAGCCTAATCCACCCACTACCCACTGCTGCTTCTCCTTGTCCCCACCCTCACTACCATCACCCAAACACTCCTAGAAATTGCTGCTGCAAAATGCAGCTTGCTAGCATCACTAACTAGCACTGGTAGCTATTTCGATAATCAAGTTTAATTTCTTGAAAAAGTATATACTGTAATATTCAGTGAAAGTGAAAGTCACTCAGTCGTATCCGACTCTTTGCAACCCAGAATACTGGAATTCTCCAGGCCAGAATACTGAAGTGGGTAGCATTTCCCTTCTCCACGGGGTCTTCCCAACCCAGGGATTGAAACCAGGCCTCCCTCATTGCAAGCCTGGTTGCCATGCCCTCTTCTAGGGGATCTTCCTGACCCAGGGATCGCACCTGAGTCTCTTACGTCTCCAGCATTGGCACATGCGTTCTTTACCACGTGGGAAACCCAAGCCCTGTTTTAGTTATCTAACAATTATTGACATATTTTCTGGTTACAACAGTTTACCTCAGTTCTAGGAGTCTCTGCTATTTTTCCTTCTTCCTCTGAAAAAGATTTCTGTATGCCTTCATTTTAGGGAAGGAAATGGTGACAGGTCAGGAAGAGTGACTCGGGTTCTTTGAGGACTTTTGGCATCAATTTTTACTCCTCCTTGTGATGGTTCTCCCTAGTGCCCCACCCTCGTTGCACACTGGGCTCCATTCTCAAGTGCTAAGCCATTCACACTTCACTTGAATTTGCATGTTGTACATTAAGCTTCATACACATTTACCGTCTCTGTTGACACTTGTGTAGTCATTACAAGAATGAGGTTCCTCAAGTTATTTGTTTAGCAAGTACCCTTTTTAGCTTAACTCCTTTTATGGCATTATACAAATTTAGGTAGTTTTGTAAGTGACTACCATGAATCATGGGGCTTCCCTGGTGGCTCAGAGGTACAGAATCTGCCTGCAGTGCAGAAGACCCAGAAGACATGGGTTTCATCCCTGGGCTGGGAAGATCCCATGGAGGAGGGCATGGCAACCCACTCCAGTATTCTTGCCTGGAGAATCCCATGGACAGAGGAGTTTGGTGGGCTACAGTCTATGGGGTCGCAGAGAGTTGGACAACTGAAGTGACTCAGCATGCAGGAATGCACCACGATTCACTTAGTGTGCAGCGGTGAGGAGTATTTTCCATTAGACATTCTATATTAACTGTTACTTGCTTCAGCCATTCCTATGCTAACGCAAATAACAATTAAGAAAATGGTATGGTATAGTCTGGGACAATGTACAAATAATTATCAATGAGACATATTTGTGATCGGTCAAACATTACATTTCACGTATCATACCACTGCCACAATAGAGCTACTTGAACTGGTTTGGTTTCTTTCAAGGTCACATATAAAAATTCTTTTTTTGATCTTGTATGATCTCATTTATGTTAAGTTCAAGAATCAGCATTTCTGATATATGATAATGAAAATCAGAAGTTGTTCTTTATGAGGAGTGGAGATTAAGTGTAGGGGGCTAGAAGGAAACTGAGGCGATGGAAATATTCCACGTGTTGATTGGTTCCACAGATGTATACATTTGTTCAAACTTATTGAATTGTACACCTAAGATATACACATTCCACTCTGGTAATTTTAGCCCATTAAAATATAATTGTAATATTGATTTGTGAAAGTATCAGCTGAGTACTGATGCTACATCTTTTTAATTGCTTTAGTTAATTTTAAAGACATTAGAAAGTTTTCTTGAATTAACAATTTATTGGATGTAGTATTTTTCACTAATTCCTGATTTTATTTGATTTATTTAATGTAATTTATTTACTTAAATTATTTTTATTTAACTAATGTAATTGTATGCATAATGATAGATATTCTAAGTATAACACTTTGCTTTTCCAATAGTACCTTTTTCTACCTCTCACTTTTTGGACAAGCAGAGTCATCTTTTGCTATTTTGGCAGAGCTTTAAATTCACTCCTATTCCTTCAGCCTCTCTCACATAGAAAATGTGTTCTGTGAATTAGGCAACCTAGTGCTCAGTGCAATCCCAGGTAAACATTAGATCTTCTGGGTCAGTGACTTGACATTTTTTTCTGGACTTTGATACATATAACTAAGACCTTCCTTCAATTGTTTTGGAAAGCTATCTGGGAAAATTATATTTGGAGTCCATTCTTAGAAAACATTATAATATAAGAGAAACATAAAAGACGCTAAGTATAGACAATATTGTTTTACCAACCATCTCACAAAAGACAGAGCAGTTGCTGCCATATGGTTTTGTGATGGCAATAAAAATGATGATAGTGTTGGTGGTAATAATGCTAACTCTGGGCCATTCATTCTGCAGAATTCTTTTAACTATTGTTATTGCATTAATCTTCCTGACAGCTAAGGAAGATAGGTATCATTATTATTTCAAAGTATAGGAAATTGAATATTAGAGAGGTTAATCAATGTGGCATGTTCTTGCATAGCTCTTCTAGTGAATTCCCTGTAAGAGATCCTCCTGAAAAATGGATCCACATTCATAGAAAGTAAAGTGCAGACATCTAAGTTCTATCCACCCCATCCTGCTGATTAACTCTTACAGCCTTACTATGTGATCAGATGAAAGCTGATAGCAAAGCAACTGCCAAGAAGAAGCTGGGGGTCAGTATTTGCAAAGAGACTCCAGAAAGAGACAAGAAAGTGATCTTTGAAAAAAAAAAGGAAGTTTCCACATAGACTTTTCTTAGTAGAAGCTGGATATTTAGCTGTTTGATGTTGAGGGAGAAACGTTGAAGAACCTAGTGGAGTCTCACAGAACCTCATAGTCAAGTTGAAGATGGAAATCTAGTATGAAAACAATAACAAATATCATAATAGAATTTAATTCTGAAATAGTATTATAAAAATCATAGTTTTTCAGGAATGCAGAGGAGGGGAAATCCGTTTTGGATGGACAGTCCACAAAAGGCCAGTGGTTATAAAGTTGATTGAGAATAGGGGAAAGAACATACAGGAGAGTGGAAAGGAAGATATGAGATTTAAATACCTGTTTTCTTGGAAGCTTTATGATCCACCACTGGGTAGCAGTACTAGAAAAAACTTTCCTTTTCCTAAGATATGGGAATGTGATCGTTGCTTTAACTCTGCACAGGGGAATCAGCATGTGTTTGCAATGCTTATTAGAGGTGCATGTGTGTGGGGAAAACAAAACGAAACACTCTGTTGACAGGAGCTGTCTGTGAATGTCTGTCTTTGGACTGGCTCCCTCGCTCTTGGCCTCAGATTTCTGGCACATACAACTCAGGTCGAAAAATGTCATGTATAGGTTTAAAGTAAGCATTTTTAATTGGTTACAAGTATATTTCATCAAGTAAAACACTAAAAATTTTACTTTAGAATATTTGAATAGCTTTCTTTCTTTCTTTTTTTTTTTTTTACTATGACAATTCTTTTAGAAAGGATCTGTAATATTTTCATATTAAAAATGTTTAGGTTTTCATTTGAAGTGTAATGTGAAACATTTGAAAAACAGGAATAAAAAAACAATCAAACACAGTCATGGCTTTCTAGCATGACTCAATGTTAAGATTTTCTTGAATTTCTTTCCATTCTTTTTTATTAATGAAGAAAAATTTGGAGTGGCAAGAGAAGAATACATTCATTTTTGGAATCTACATGTTTGTGTGAATAGAGAAACTTGTGCACAAGGAAAGCATAGAAACTATTAATATTCAAAATCTTTTGAAAGACACCTATGTCTTTGTGCATAAAAGTTTGTTTGGAAATGTTCATGCCAAATTATTAACAGTGATTCTCCAAAGAAAGAAGGTGTTTGGAATAGGGAGAAAGGAAATATTTGTACACACACACACACACACACACACACACACAGATGCATGCACCTCTCGTTGACAGTGGCACATCCTACTTCTGAAGTTAAAATAAGATTTTTTAAGCCATCCCAGCACCTGAGACCATGACTGTGAATTTCTCTTCTGATCTAATAGTTTAATGTGACAGTAAAATTAATAGTTAAATATCTTATAATCTCTAAACATATTTTGAAATTAATATCTATCTGAATATCACAACTAAGAACTAGTTGAGGTACATGAAAAATATTCTTTAGTAGAACTGTACTCATCTTCACATCATTGTCTCAGTGAATTAAAGGATTAGCCTCTATAAACACAGGCAAAGCCATTAATTAAAACAAATTGAGTACAAGATCAGTTGGATTAGTAAGAGTATGCAATGTGGCTAAAAAAATATTAAAGCTTTCTCATATTGTCGAATAGATGTATAACCTTACTAATTAAATTCTTCCAAGTAAATGTGCCATAAATTATAATTTCATCTTAGATAGAGAGATGATAAGGATGCAATGATTTTTAACCAGGAATGATTTTGCCCCCCAGACGGCAGGGGCAATGTCAAGGGACGTTTTTGATTGTCACAACTCAAGGGAGGTGCTACTAACATGATATACAGGACAGCCCCCTACAACAAAGAATTATCTAGTCATGAAGAATTATCTCCTTCTAGCTTCATCCCCAATTTAATTGTATTTATTTTCTTGATTTGTAAATGATCTTGTACTTCCCTTTTAATTTTAATTTTGTTTTAGTTTGTGGTTGTTTTTAAAATTTCAGGCTTTTAAATGTGTATTTTAAATTAGTAATACCCAGGATATAGGCATACGTGTAATAAATTGGAACTCATCTACACTATAGTTTAAGCTGTAAATTGGCGCAACTGTGGAAATGTGTACAGATAGCTTTAGAATATACATGCCTTTGAGTCAGATTTCATCCTTACTTTAATTTTAAAACTTAATTATATTATATAATCTATTGATGACTTTGTATTCTAAGACCTCTTTCCAGATATATCCATTGACTTGCTCCAGTCTGAACCATCAGTTATTATCAAGGACTGATGTAGTTGTCATCCTGTGATTTCTTTTGATGGCCTTTCTAGGCTGAATTCATTGTCCTGTGAATCTTTCATCATTCACTTTTTTGGTCGACTCTCTCATTTCGAGGGCATGTATCTTCAAGCACCTTGTTAAACACAATGGTAAATTTTCTGATCTTCCCAAAAGCCTTTACAGTAACTTACTAATTGGCTGGTATCTTTTTAAAAAATCCTCATTAAACATTCCTGCAAGATTTTCACATCTTTAATATTCTGAGATGCCATGATTTTTTAAAAAGCTTTTATTTATGTATTTATTTACTTTTAGAAATGTTTTATTTTTGTAAATGCTTCCAGTTTTTTAAAGTCCTTCTTAGCCTTTTTTCCATATCTTGCTGTTTATGTCATTCCTTTCTTTGAATGTAATTTTATCCTAATTAGAGGAATTTGGTCTTCCAGGATTCTCTTTTGTGCTTTTTATTGTAGATTTTTTCAAATTTTTGATAACACTTTATATCTTTTCCTTTCTATAAGAGTAAGATTTTAAAAGCTAATTATGGGTTCTATATATGCTGTTAGACATTTTCATTGGGGCGCTTTGCTTTGGCAGGATTGAGAGGTGTGCTGACTTTGTGGAGATTCCTGCATAACCTAATAAAGAGATCTGTAGTCTTAGGTTATTTGCTAGAAATAAAATTATAGCTGCTACAGTCTTCATGTAAAGTGTGGGCAATGAGTGTATTTCTCATTTTCCTCTCCTATCTTGGGAGTTGTCCCTAAAAACAGCCAAGCAGGCATGCTACAGTTAGTTTAAAAAAAAAAAATCTTGGTACCCAAAGCAATGGCTTCAAGCCTCTTTGGGGACTAAATTCGCTATCATAGTTAAATGAAAGGCTCAAATTTCTGAAGATGTCATAAGTCTTCTTAGCTACTTAACACGTGAAACACATTCACAACTGTTTTAACCCTTGGGTTCACTGGACTTGACATTTTCTTTCTATCCAGTTTTCAGAAGAATACTAATATTTAAGAAGATTTTTGAAATTCTGATATAATACAATGAATATTTCTTAAAAGGGACAGAGAAGACAAGTTTGAAAGTAGTGAGGAAATATATTGGATAAAAAGGAAGGGAACATAATATCAATAATTGAATTCATGGGGAAAATTTTTGGTCATGATAAAATAGGAAACTAGAAGATCCATGTGACAGTGGGAGTTTTTCTGGTCTTTGCAAACTTGCTCAGACTTCTCAAGTTTTCTTGACAAGTAGATGTAAACAATAAATAGGCAATGGTTTCCACTGTACATGGCAGTCACTACTAAAGGGCTTGTTTCAGATACTCAGCTAGAGAATTAGGCTGTATATTTGGGGCATAAATGACAGGTTACAGGAACAAGTAGTAGGCAAGAAAGCAAAAGGATTAGGCAAAACTTCTTTAGACACAGTTGAGAAAATCAGTTGGTTCAATTTTTAACTAGTTTTGTACAGAATAGCTTTGGTTTTAGAGTGGAAGTGGGAATTTGGGGAGTCAAGGTGGAACTAGAACAAAAGTTATAATCACAGAGAACCAGAGCTCTGGTCCTTTGGGTCAGACAGAGCTTCAATCTAGTACCCTGGATAGCTCCCAGGGATGGTAGTATCCCTAAAATCTAAGGTCTTATGGAGGTCTGAGGTTATTGATATTGCTGCATATCAGAAATATCAATAACCACATATATGCAGATGATACCACCCTTATGGCAGAAAGTGAAAAGGAACTAAAGAGCCTCTTGATGAAAGTGAAAGAGGAGAGTGAAAAAGATGGCTTAAAATTCAACAGTCAAAAAACTAAGATCATGGCATCTGGTCCCATCACTTCATGGCAAATAGATGGGGAAACAATGGAAACAGTGACAGACTTTATTTTCTTTATTTTCTGGGGCTCCAAAATCACTGCAGATGGTGACTTCAGCCATGAAATTAAGACACTTGCTCCTTGGAAGGAAAGCTATGACCAACCCAGACAGCATATTAAAAAGCAGAGTCATTACTTTGCCGACAAGGGTTCATTTTGTCAAAGCTATGGTTTTTCCAGTAGTGAGAGTTGGACTATAAAGAAAGCTGGGCACTGAAGAACTGATACTTCTGAACTGTGGTGTTGGAGAAGACTCTTGAAAGTCCCTTGGACTGCAAGGAGATCAAACCAGTCAATTCTAAAGGAAATCAGTCATGAATATTCATTGGAAGGACTGATGCTGAAGCTGAAGCTCCAAAATTTTGACCACCTGTTGTGAAGAACTGACTCATTGGAAAAGACCCTGATGCTGGGAAAGACTGAAGGCAGGAGGAGAAGAGGATGACAGAGGATGAGATAGTTGAATGGCATCACCAACTCAATGGACTTGAGTTTGAGCAAGCTACGGGAGTTGGTGATGGACAGGGAAGCCTGGCGTGCTGCAGTCCATGGGGTCACAAAGAGTTGGACATGACTGAGCCACTGAACTAAGGTCACTATTGGCCCTTCCTAGTTAAGGAAATTCTCAGCACATACTCTATTTAGTCTCTAAGGTATAAATGATTATTCCCATTTCACCCATTATTCCCATTTCATTTTTTTTCTCATCAAGTTAGTTTTTCTCATCAAATTTGCAGGGCCAGATCTCCAGAGATGATCTTAACAGAATGTCTTGCCTCCAAAGAATTTAGCAGATTTATTTGGAGAAAGAAAGAATATATTCTCCAAATAACGGGATGGTTTATCTTTTAAGGTTTTCTATTATTTGGGGTTATTACTTTTCATTTTGAAAAATGTACTCAACCTTACTTCAAATTAAGGCTAGATTTATTTTTGGTTCCTCTCCTTGGGAGACATGCAGGTAATATCTAGTGATTGAGAGGGTTGGAGGAAAAAACCCTTATATGTAATGAAATTAATAATTCAGTTGCTAGAAGGTAATTTGGAAATTCATATTAAAAACCCATTTAAACATGTAATTGCTGTACTCCATATTAAGGAAATGATCATAGAATTATAAAAGGAAATACAGATATGAATATTGACTACAAATTTGTTATGTCAAAAAATTCAAATTCTCCCCAGATTGTTGTAAAATAGTATGGTACATTCAAAAAGACATTAAATTGGTAATGTAGGTATATATATGTGTACATAGATAAATAAATGATAGATAAACATAGAAAGATATTCACAACACATAGATTCATTCATAATGTATTTTAAAACAGTATTTTGTGTAAAAACCACAAAATGCACATATATATCTACATTATATGTTTATAACTAGGAGAAAATCATAAATGACATTCACCAAAATCTAAACAGTGATTGCTTCTATGGTAGGCTCTGCATGTTATTTACTTTATTTACTGTGTGTGATATTTTTCAACATTTTTATAGTAATAATGTTAATTTTGAAGTAAATATTTTTTAACTAAGTATTTTATGTAAATTAGTGACTTGTTTTTTTATTAAGCACTTATTGACCATATACTATTTTCTAGGCACTGACTTGGAATCAGCAGTTAAGGGACAAGGTCTGTGGTATCATGAAATTTACCATCTAAAAAGAAGACAGGAAAAATATTCAGCAAAGATCACACAGTAAAATGTGTAATAACAAATAATCAAAAGGTCTTTGGTGAATATGTAATAGGAGCAACAAGACCAATGGAAAAGGAGGGAGTCAGGGAAGAAGCTTTAATTTGTAGCATTTTCCAATTTATGTGATTTAAATACTTCCACATTGGCCAGTTAAGCTGCCAATATGTGGTTACTGAACATGAAATTGAGAATAAATGTTCACAATTGAGTCTGGCGAACTCCAATGATTTGGTTCCAACACAGCAATGAAAGGCAAATTGAGGACAAGTGCTATAGAGCGTAGGAGTGAGAGGGAGGATCAGGAAAATTTAAAGGAAATGACTTTTAAACTGAATCCTGAAAGATGACTGATGTATCAAGGAGAGAGAACAAAAGTGGAGAGGTGCTGAAAGGAGGAAGAAATTGAGTTGAAGAATGGCCAGAGGTAATAGTCCCTGTGAGAGCTAATGGTGGTCCATACTGGGAAGCTGCCAACAGCTTTTGAGAGACTTCAAGGCATATTCAACTTGAACAGAAAGACTATGTTTCAAAACATACTTGAACTCTAAGTTTTCTTCCAGCTTCATTATGTGATGAATACCAACAGTATTATCAAACTCAGGTAATCTAGATGCATGCATTTTGTCTGCATGCTACTTTTCTGTTGTTCGGCCGCTAAGTCATGTCCGACTCTTTGCAACCCCATGAAGTGCAGCTCGTCAGCTTTCCCTGTCCTTCACTATCTTCCAGTGTCTGCTCAAACTCATGTCCATTGAGTCAGTGATGCCATCCAGCCATCTCATCCTCTGTCATCCCCTTCTCCTCTTGCCCTCAATCTTTCCCAGAATCAGGCTCTTTTCCAATGAGTTGGCTCTTCACATCAGGTGGCCAAAGGATTGGAGTTTCAGCTTTAGCATCAGTCCTTCCAATGAATATTCAGGACTGATTTCCTTTAGGATTGACTGGTTTGATCTCCTTACTGTCCAAGGAATTCTCAAGAGTCTTCTCCAGCACCACAGTTCAAAAGCATCAATTCTTTGGCTCTCAGCTTTCTTTCTAGTCCAACTCTCACATCTGTACATGACTCCTGGAAAAACCACAGCTTTGACTAAATGGATCTTTGTCCGACAAAGTGATGTCTCTGCCTTTTAATATGCTGTTTAGGTTTGTCATAGCTTTCCTTCCAAAGAGCATGCATCTTTTAATTTCATGGCTGCTATCACTGTTCACAGTGATCATGAGCCCCCCAAAATAAAATCTGTCCCTGTTTCCACTTTTACCCTATTTGGCATAAATTGATGGGGCTGGATGACATGATTTTAACTTTTTGAATGTTGAGTTTTAAGCCAAATATGCTACTTTAGTTACACTTAAAATATTTCAAATCTAAACATTTCATCAAGATGTTAGAAAGTGAAGTCACTCAGTCATGTCTGATTCTTTGCGACCCCATGGACTGTAGCCTAACAGGTTCCTCAGTCCATGGGATTTTCCAGGCAAGAATACTGGAGTGAGTTGCCATTTCCTTCTTCAGGGGATCTTCCCGACCCAGGGATTGAACCTGGGTCTCCCGCATTGTAGGCAGACACTTTACCGTCTGAGCTACCAGGGAAGCCCCCTTCATTAAGATGTTACATGGACACAAAGGACAAAATAAAAAGCAGTTATTATCCAAATGTGCTCTTTTTGTGAGCTGCCTAAAGGAATAGTAGTTATAACAACAAAAGAAAAAGGTTAAGGTTAATTGGTTATTTTTTTGTTCATTTATAGCAAATACGAAAGAGGTCAGTAATATACTAGCAGCAGCAGTAACAACATCAAAAGAGACCAAAATTTAACTCTGAACAGCCTGCTGAGATTTTCTGTTTTCACACTCCCCCATTGCCCTCTCTCTTTCACTTCATCCCTCCCTCGTTCCCTCACTCCCTCTCTCCCTGCATCCCTCTATCCCTTTATCCTCAGACAGATGTCACCCATTACCTTGTTCAAAAATTCAGGTACTCTAGCGGATGAAATGGTAGAGGAAGCCAGAAGTATTTGCTACACTGGTCCTCACTTGGAGACTAAAAGCAAACAAAACTCCTTGATTGAATGGACAAAAAGAGAGGGGAAGTTAGATTTCTTCCAGTTTCTTTCCTAAGAATCTTACTCTCCTCTCAACGTAAAAGACTTTAATTACTTCCTGTTTGAGCAGAAAAGAATGTGACAAAATTGAAAGCCATTTATACTTATCTTCACAATGGATATTGGTATTATGTATGGTATTGGTATTATGTATGTGTTATATGGGGGGAAAAAAAATTCAGGTACTGATAATGTAACTTCTGAGATTCTTCGCTGACTTAGAATGTAGTCTAGTTTGGGGGCAGAAGACACAGTTCTTGCAGAACTTACATTTCTCTCCTTCTATATTCTTATTACCTTCTTTCAGTGTGCTAATATCCATATTTGTCCTAGGATGAGCTTCAGGATAGTTTGGGAAGCAGATCTTCCAAGAGATGTGATTCTTTGTTGATGTTCTTACCATATTTATTTCATAAACATTGTTTAGAAAGAGACAGGGAATTCTAGAGACATAGCTGTTCATGCTGAGTTTCTTCAACTCTCATATCCAGAGGCTGAAAAGAGGAGAGCTTTCTTTTGGTAATTATTTTTCTCAGCTCCTAAGCAACTCCAGGCTAAGATAAGGGATTTTTAGTGCCATCTTGTTCATGCTGGGAGGGATTGGGGGCAGGAGGAGAAGGGGACAACAGAGGATGAGATGGCTGGATGGCATCACTGACTTGATGGGCATGAATTTGAGTAAACTCCGGGAGTTTGTGATGGACAGGGAAGCCTGGCATGCTGCGATTCATGGGGTCACAAAGAGTCAGACACGACTGAGTGACTGAACTGAACTGAACTGTTCCATTATTAGTGGCTGCATTCAAAAAGCAAATTCTCAACATTTGGAGATGCTTGTCTCCAAATATTACAAAACGCTTGTGTGTGTGCTCAGCTGCTCTGTCGTGTCCGACTCTGTGTGATCCATTATAAAAGCATTTTTTTTGTTGTTGGTGGTGCTTCATTTACAACTTTTCTCAGTCTATCTTCTATCATTACATACTTATTTTCTGCTTTCGGTGGGAGCTACATCCACTTGATATATTGGGGAACAAAAAGGGGTGCTTGTTTCAGGAGTGCACTCCGTGTGATGCTTGGGTTAGTAACCTAGGCTAAATTCACTGCATTTTGCTGCGTGGTGCGCTGACAGTGATTGTAACATTCCTCTGAGAAAGCCAGGCCCCTCTGAAGTCCTATGGCATTGTTTTCTAATGGATAGGATTAAAATTACCTCTGGGCAGCCCGGCCTCTGCCTCCCTTGTGAAGTTTGTTCTCCACCCAGGGGCAACAGGCTGAGGATGAACAATGGGAGCTGAACGCAGTCTGCCTTCCTTTAGCCAAAGCTCTGAGGAGGGTCCGCCTCTGCCTGGAGGTAGGTCCTCTGTGAGTCAGTGGGTGGTCTTGCAGGCCAGAAGGTGTCTTGGCCATCTCCCAGCTTGTTGGCAGAGATCCCCAATTAGGAATCTCAAATGAAGATAGATGAAGATACAGAGCCATTGGTATAGCTGCCTTGTTGGAGACTACTTCAGTGAAGAGGTATCCAGGGAGAAGCAATGCCGAGCCTGAATGAACTGGAGAGGAAAGAGCTGACATCTTGCAGAGCCTGCTGCCGCTTACTAGAAATGGCTTATTAGAGATGAGGTGAAGCCTTCAGAGCTTAGACAAGGGTTCTGGATGCTTATGTAGTTTTGCAGGGAGTCTGTTTGGAGGCTCACTATTGCCTTAATGATTCCTCTGTGTTAGTCTCAAAAATCCTCCATGTTGAAACAGGAAGGAAGTGCAGTGAGAACCCTTGGCTGTGTCAGCTGCTGCCGATTCAGATACATGACTTTTTTCCTTCTTTAGTTCCACATCCCTTAGCTGAGAGGCACCCTTCTCCCAGGGTATCATTGCCTGACAGAAGGAGATGAATGGCACGTCCCACTACTTTTTCCTAATGTTCTAGCCACGAACATGAATCTTTGTTAAAATAGCAAATTGGTAAAATTGTCCAGGCTCGGGTTTGATGAGGACCTTGGTTGGTTAACTCAAGTGAAAAAGAAGAGAACGATACTGACTATTGATAATATTATTTTTATCTGGATCAGGTGCTGAATTATTATCCCGTCAAAATATTGACAGAGCCCTTTGGTGGTAGGTGGTAAATCTGAGAAAATTCAGCTAATTTTTTACTGATTTTAATTCCCATACTATATGGTGGTATACTCGCTAAGTTGTGTCCTACTCCTGAGACCCCATGGACTGTAACCTGCCAGGCTCCTCTGTCCATGAGATTCTCCAGGCAAGAATACTGGAGTGGGCTGCCATTTCCTTCTCTAGGCCCATACTATAACTCAACTACTTCTTTCTTTTCCTCAACTATTTTGTAGCTGTTGTGCTATGATGGCAGCAGAATATAAAATTCACATAAAATGCTGTAGCATGAAATGAGAAAATTATAGGAAGATCCAAAATCAGAATACTGAGACACTAACTAGACTGGAATTGGAAACAGGCCTTGGTTTTATCCTTCATTTTGTGCCAAACTTAAATAGGGTAAACTATGTTATAAACATAAATCATACATGAATGATGAGTACTCAGCTGGTTAAAACCAGAGTTTGTATGATTCAAAGCTATACTGTAAATAAAAGGGATCTTCATGTTATATGCAAGAATATTGTGCTTGCCGGACCCTCATTTGGAGATGTTATAAGATCATAAGACAGGTATCTTACCTCTAGTTTTCTAGTTGCCATATGATATGTTTGTGTGTAGTGGGGTATGGGGTTGAGGAGAGAATATTATGAAAGAAGGCATGAAAAGTTCAATGTAAGTAATTTTAACTTGAGCTTTCTGGAAATTGCTGAAAAAGTTCAACTTGAATAAAAATGTAAACCTCTGAAATTTAAGTGTGTTCATTGTTATTGCTTGAGGGTGTCCTTATTATATCTGGCTATGCTTAAAATAACTATGAGAGGAAAGGAAGCAAGAGTGCACTTTTGATCTTAATATAAGAAGGAAAAAAATAAGGAAAAAAAAATCCATGTTCCTAAACTGCCCATAATAGGCAAAATATCATTAGTGTTTTCTGAAAGATAATCTTACTAAGTTATTTGCCTGATTTTTTTCTGATTGATTTTTAGCTGCTATTTCTTAATTTATACTTCACGTGATACCTCCATTTTCACAATAAATTACTCTAGAGCAGATTCCTCAAACCGTGCAGATATGAGTGTGTCAACTATTAGTATGGCTATGACATAAGAACAGTTGATTTAGTCATGTCATGATATCTGTCTAGTCAAGGCTATGGTTTTTCTAGTGGTCATGTATGGATATGAGAGTTGGACTATAAAGAAAGCTGGGCACTGAAGAATTGATGCTTTTGAACTGTGGTGTTGGAGAAGACTCTTGAGAGTCCCTTGGACTGCAAGGGGATCCAACCAAGTCAATCCTAAAGGAAATCAGTCCTGAATATTCGTTGGAAGGACTGATGCTAAAGCTGAAACTCCAATACTTTGGCCACCTGATGCGATGAGCTGACTCATTGGAAAAGAGCCTGATACTGGGAAAGATTGAGGGAAGGAGGAGAAGGGATGACAGAGGATGAGATGGCTGGATGGCATCACTGACTTGATGGACATGAGTTTGAGTAAACTCTGGGAATTGGTGATGGACAGGGAGACCTGGAGTGCTGCGGTTCATGGGGTCAAAAAGAGTTGGACATGACTGAGTGACTGAACTGAACTGATGTAGCATTTATTACTATATGATCTTTTGCTAAAAATATCTCCTTATGGGCATCTATGATATATGATAATCACTATTAAGTATGGCATATGAGTTTATATTTTGACACATGTGGATTTTAAAAGGAACTTGTCAGTTCTAAAGCATGGAAAATTCTCAAGCCATATGTTTAGGGATGAGCCATTTTCATCTAGCAGAGAACCACAAGTGATTTATTACTCAAGGCTCGATTAAGTAATGCCTTCCTACATTAAATATTAAATATGTTATGAGAGATGTAGAAATAAGTAAGATACTTTATCTACAGTTCACAATACTGTGGGCATGATGAGTGCTATAGTGAAAACTAATGATGGAGGGGATGATAGTGAAAAAAAAGAGTAAGAAGGAAAAGATAGAGAAGATATAGCAGGCACTAACTATATGCCAACCACCGAACTAAATTCTTCACTTGCATTATTTCATTTTTTCCTTCTAATGCTGAGATAAGGAAGACTCTCTCATCATTTTCTTTTTTACAGGTGAGGAAACTGAGATTTCAAAGAGTAAATATTTTGCTTAGGGTTACAAAATTAGTGATATAATTTCATAACTTAGATTTAAGTTCTTGCTATATAATACCTCTATCTTTCTCATTATGATATAATGATTAAGAGGACAGAGACCATAGTGTTAGACCCCTAAAGGCAGTTATGCCTAATTGCCAACAGATTTGGGTGGTCTAGTTTCTAAGTTCTATCACTGTCTTACCTAATATGTGCTTGTTGGTTCATTACAAAATCTTTCCATGCCCTTTAGATAACATTGATTTTTACAATTTCATTCAGTATACATAAAGCATTGGGGAAAACTGAGTTAAAATTAGAAAAGAAAAAAAATTGATGCATATATTTGGCAGTTGTCCTATTTGCTTCAGTATGATAAGGTAGAAGTTGTTACTTATGCATTGGCCCTTAACTGAAAGCCTTTATTGAGGTACTGTGCTCTCTAAATTTTCATAAGGGCTGTAGTTTTGGACCCACCATGTGGTGAAATTTATTAAGCAAAAAACATGACTCTTGGTGTTGAAAGCTGTATTGGGACAGCCAAGCAGGTCCTTGTACGTCCTAGCCATGCCAATAAATCCAGCCAGAAAATTCTTTTTAATAGTTGCATGAGTAACTGGTATTTTAAGAAGACACCCACACAGAGGGGAGAGGTAGAGGGGAAAATCAGATTTTCAAGGGCTCAATAGGGGAGTTTGCTTTTTCTGTTAAGCTCCACCTGCAGTCTAAGCAAGAGGGTCGGTGCCGAGTCTGCAATAGCACCGCATGCTTCCTTTATGTATTGTGTGGGATCTGATAAATTTTTCAGGATCCAGTCCAGCTGTGCTCTCATCACATTGATTTAATGGCCCTTAAGAGAAACCATAAAAGTGCTTTCTGGTTAGTGGGGCCCAGCTGTTTCTTGTAGTATTGCATAAGACAGCAAGCTGAGTTAGCTATAGATTAATGATATTAAAAATTCAACTTTTTCCATGTCGTTTTCTTTCCATTAAAAAGAAGACTTAAGCAAATACGTGATTTGTTACATTAGGTTATAGTGCCCAAAGGGAAAGGATCCACAGAGATGATCTGATTTGATCTGAATAAGTTCACTGAGGCCTCCAAATAAACACTGAATCATATGAACATATCTAGTATATATATGAATACGTGTGTGTGTGACTATTCCCAAAGGGTGATGTGAAAGCTGATGGCTGGAAGGAGGGCTCTGTTTTCATTACCAGGCAACAGTGAAAAAAGGCAACAACATTATTTGAGGATTATCAGGCTCTCTGATAAGGTTAAGAGCACTGAAAGTCAGTATGAAATGAATAGCCATGTAGATTTACAGTGTCATTCCTGTCATGGGAGAACTTTGGTTTTCTGCAAGCAGAAGGGTGATTGCACTACCAGGCAATTTGCTAAGTATTAAGCCTGGGTATGAAACAGACTATACTGAAAATGTTTCTGTTCAGAAGCAGACATGAGGCTCTTAGAGCTTTTGCACTTTAGGTACTTTCAGGCAATAGAGTACTCAGAAATAAAGTTTTCTCATCTCTGCTTAAACAGTAAAATTCATGGGGTTGGGGAGAGCTAGAAAAATGTTAATTCTAAAGCCATGAGTTTTAGTATTTTACTATAATTCCTAAATTCAAGGAGTACAGCACGTGTGCATGCTAAGTCGCTTCAGTTGTGTCCAACTCCTTGCAACCCTATGAACTATAGCCTGCCAGGCTCCTCTGTCCGTGGGAGGAGACAAGAATTCTCTAGGCAAGAATACTGAAGTAGGTTGTCACGCCTTCCTCCAGGGGATGTTCCCAACCCAGGGACTGAACCCACATCTCTTATGTTTCCTGCATTGGCAGGTGGGTTCTTTACCACTAGTGCCACCTGGGAATTTTATGCCACGAGTACCACATAAACTCACCGAAATTAGAAGACAACACAGAAACAAATGGCTGGAGAATTACAACTATTATTTGACTAATTTTTGGTCATCATCTGTGATCACAGTAAAAGGCCACATGGAAATGATTCATTGTGGTTGTAGGATTATACAACATGAAAAACCCTGCATAGAAAACTGTTGCAATTTTGAAATACCTGTAGTTTAGATGGGAAAATAATTAGCTTCATATTATCAGTGAAAAGAAAAAGATTTTGCCAGGTAAAATACAATATTTTCAGAATGAGCTCTTAAGACAGTTTAGAAGCATCCATTTAAATATAGAGCTTGACAAGATGCAAACTATAATATATAGAATGGATAAAACAAAGCCCTACTGTATAGTATAGAGAACTATATTCCTGTTATAAACCCTAGTGGAAAAGACTCCACAGAAGAGAAAAAAAGTATATTTATCTATATATAAAACAATCTCTTCGCTGTAAGCAGAAACTAACACAACATTGGAAATCAACTATATTTCAATAAAATACATTAAAATGCAGAGCTTGATATACATTCTTATCTACCCCTTAATGGGAAGCTCCAGTACTTTGGCCACCTGATAAGAGCCAACTCATTGGAAAAGATCCTGATGCTGGGAAAGATTGAAAGCAGGAGAAGGGAAAGACAAAAGATGAGATGGTTGGATGGTATCACTGACTCAATGGAGGTGAGTTTGAGCAAGCTCTTGAGAGTCAGTGAAGGACAGAGAAGCTTGATATGCTGGCAGTCCATGGGGTCACAAAGAGTTGGACCTGACTGAGCAACTGAACAACAATGCCCATAAATGTGAATGTGTTCCCTGTAATAACCCTTTGATAGTTTATTTCAAATCTTTTTTAATTTAAAAACATCTAAGTTATATATTTTAATTTTGAGAATTCTTTTCTCCACAGGTATGAATATTAAATATAGTTCTGTGTTTTTTTAAAGGTTATTCGGGGATTAAGTTTGTTGTTTTAAAACATGCCTGCTCTACATTGATGGGATGGTGGTGGTGGTGGTTTAGTCACTGTCAGGTCTGCCTCTTGCAACCCCATGGACTGTAGCTCACCAGGCTCCTCTGTCCATGGGATTCTCTAGGCAAGAATACTGGAGTGGATTGCCATTTCCTTCTCCAGGGGATCTTCTTGACCCAGAAATCGAACCCGAGTCTCCTGCATTGCAGGATGGGATATGTAATTAATTAAAGAAAAAAAAATTGGGGGCACACCTTGTGGCTTGTGGAGTCTCATTTACCAACCAGGGATCAAACCTGGGCCCCCTGCAGGAGAAGTGCAAAGTCTTAACCACTTGACTACCAGGGAAATCCTAGGGTATATAGTTATAAAGAAATCTATGGACCTGATGGAGAGCAAGTGCCATATTTGTATAAAGCTAAGCATGATTCAAGATCATATATATCTATCAATGTTTTTCCTCTGAGCAGTTGAACAGAAACTTTAGAGTTCTTAACAGACACCTACACGCAGAACTAGAGCAAGAGAGATGTTATTACTAGGGGTGTTTTAAGGTCAGTATTTCAGTAGCTGCTGTTTTTGATTAAATATCATGTAGACCAGTTCCTCTCTACTGAACAACATTAGCTTGAAAAATCAAAGGCTTGGTGGCCTAAATAGACAACAATAACCAATATCTTAACTGCGCCAGATCCTTCTGTGGGAACCAAGCCATGTCAATATTTGTCATTGTTACAGTTCTAGCCGATACTCTAAAGGCAGAGTCGCATTGCTTGGTCACGATGTGGGAGTGGTGAGAATGTGACATCCCTCTATTTGTTGGCTTGCCAACAGAGTCAAGTTTTTCTTTACCACCAGGAGCAGTGTCTCTGTAGTTCTCTGTGGTTTGCATTTGGTCCTAAATTCAGAGCCCAAGATAAGAAAGTTGTTGGCAATAACCAGAACGCAAGTTAGAAAGTTTGCCAGGTTGCTGTAATGCAGGCTTCTATTTTACTTCAGAGTGAAAATGTAATATTCCTTGAAAGTCTGTTACAGAAGAGTTTATTATGGTTATCTTATGAATGATGGATTCTGAAAAATAATGTTTGTGTTACATATTTCTGTGACTATTTCAGAAAATGCATTACAAGAGGCAAACAGCCAGCAGCATGGATCACGCTTAAGACTAAGCTAAAAGTAAAACTAGTTCAGCACAACTGAGTTTTTGTTTATGTCTTTAGGTCAAAGGTAAAAGGCTGCATAGTGTAGAGCATTCTCATTGGGAAAGGGTGCCTGGACAGGCTATATTCTCTAAGAGCTTTTTCTTTCTCTCTTTTGCCTACTTTGGGCAATGGGATCATTTTGAAAGTTTTCTAATGAGTATTGCTTTATGAGCTCATTTTAAAAACCTGAAATAATAAGGAAAATCAAAAGAAGGAAGGAAAGTGAAAATCTGATCATACACATCCAATTATTCTTACCACGTTGACGTATCTCCTTCCAATAAAGTTCTTTTGTATATAGGCTTTAAAAACATATGATCATGATGATATCAGATTGCGACATCATTAATTAGTCTGGTACCAGATTAATTTTTCATTTAGCACTAAATTACAAGCATTTTTCGTTTGTAAAAGAGGTGCTTCCAGACTCTAACATTAATAAATATTAATAGCTCAGAATCTGACATTTTTCAATTAGTAAGAAGTCTTTGAGCAAGTTCCATTCTCCAGGTAGTTCTGGGGTCCAGGAAAAATGCTCATATGTTCTCACATGCATCCTGGTCATCTTAATGCTCTATCCACTCTAGGCCACTACCCATTAATGTCACCTTAATGCTCTATCCACTCTAGGCCACTACCCATTATTGCTTTCTCTCATCACCTTGTACTCAGCATTTCCAGCCTGCATTAATGTTCTGCTGACTGCCACACCTCAAGAATGAATACATGTTAAATTTCCAAAATAAGAATTAATACCAGGTAATTAGCAAGTAATAAAAGTTTGTTAGAATTTGAGGTTTACCAGAAAATGCAATGTAAAATGGAAAGAAAATTTTAAAATATTTAAAAGGCTACTTAATACTATACTGAGGAAAACAATCCAGAATTTCTTAATTATATGCCTGTTGTTGAGCATTTGGGTTGTTTTCAACTTTTTGCTTTTAAAAATAATTCTCATATTTCTGTGATGTAAAGCTTTCATAATTCTATTTTACATATCATCTCTGTGCAGAAAATATTCTTAGCTCTTAAAATCTATCAGAACATTTTGTGGGAATGAAGTCCTAGGGGAAGCATTTCTAGTTTCACTTACTTTAATAGTTAGCAATACTTTATATGTTCTATTTCCACTTGAGTCAATTTGATAAATTATATTTTTGTCAGAACTTTACCCTTTTATCCAGCTTTAAGACTTTTTAAATTTACTGCCATAATCTGTAGTATTCTATTACCTGTTTCTCAGCTGTAGCTATTATTTCTTACTTTTTATATTCAATAGTATGTGTGTGTAGCTTTTTAAATTTTTTTACATTTTAAATCAGTTTTCCCAGAATTTTATTAATTTTGCTATCAAAATTTATGGCTTTTTAAAAATATTTTATTAATTTCTGCTCTTTATTATTTCCTACTACTACAATTGTTTTTTCGATTTTAAACTTTCATATTTGAATGCTTACCTAATTTTCAGCCCCCATTCTTTTCGAAAACAAATGAGGCTATATATTTGTCCTAAGCACTGCATTAACTGCACCCAAGTGTTTTCATTTGTAGTGTTCTTTTTTTAACATTTTACTTATTAAATGAAAAATATGTGGCTCCAAAGAGTTTTAATTTTTCATTGGAATGCGGCAGTACCAGCTGCAGCTACAACAACTATCTTATAACCAAAAGAATAATTGAGACAATGAACAGTACTTAGTAGTTGGCTACTTCTTGTCTTCTTGTTATGTGAGAAAAATGATTTTCTATGTTAAGCTTCTGTGCATGGATTATAAACGGAGCCAAATACAATGAAATTGATATCTTTTTCCCCTCCTATTCTATTAGGTGATAATCCCACCTACTTTTCTCCCTCTATTGATCTTGAAACTGTACACTTATTTTTGACTTTTCACTTGTTATTCTTAAATTTTTAGGAAATAATTGACTTAACTATAGCTTAAAAATATTGCTGTCTCCACTTTTCTATGTTTATAATAAACTTATGATGCTTCAATCTCTATTACTCTCATTAATCTTTCCCATCGCCCAAACGCATAGTCTTATTTTTAGTTCCATCTGGTTTTTAATCCATTTGCAGTGACTATTATCACTGCACTTATGGGTCAAACCATGATTAGATTTGCCAATATTTTTACAAATGTCTTTTTGTAATCTTTCTTCTGGCTTTACTTTCTTCTTACTAGAATTCACCCTATAGTACAGTGAGGCGTACAAAATTTAAAGTTTTAGCCTTTGTGTTCCTGATAATATATTTATTTAAGTTTCACATTTGAATGTCAATGGAAGCTACTGCTGTCTAGGAGCCTCAGAAGCCCATCTCTAGCGGTAAGAATAGCAGACAGCAATTATATTACAGATGTGGCAGCCCCAGCAGTAGGGATGTGCGCTCCCAGATATTTCAGTGCGTGTCCTTAGGAGGATGAGTTGTTGGATTCCTACAATGTGGCTGTATTTTAGTGCTTCCAACAGAAACAGCAACACCTGGATAATACTACCTTCCCTTTAGCTCCCCTCGCTTTCAAACATACTGTAAACAATTCTCTATATTATATACTTCTGTTTGAAATACTTAGTTTTACTTATGTTTTCCCAGATACTTATTAATACACTCTAGATAGGAACATAGTAGATTAGATTAATATGGGAAGATTATACATCCCTGTCCCATTGTAATCAGTATTAGTCATGTGACTTGCTTCAACCAGTGAAACGAAAGCAGAACTGACATGTACAGTAGCTTAGTGGAAACTTTAAGAGTCATTACATAGTTTTACATTATTTTCTTCTCCCTCTGTGACAATACTAACAATGCCCCAGAGAAGAAATGCCCATCAGTTTAGATTTCGGAGTGCACACATGAACCTGAAGTACTGTAAATCTATAACGGATATGTAACATGAACAAGAAATATATCTTTGTTGTTATAAGGTACGAAATTTTTTCTACTCATTCGTTACTGCAGTGTAATTTAGCTTAAGATGACTGATACAGTTGGGGTTTATTTTCATTTATTATGTTTGAGAGTCACTTTATTAATTATTTATTCTGAGGAATTATGTTGAAATTTTGAAAAATTCTGTCACTAACACTTTGAATATTGCTTTTCTCTACTCTCAAATCTCTCTAAAACTGAAATTTAAAATTTGTTGACTTTTCATTAATGTGCTAATTTCCATATGTTTGTGAATTTTCTAACTTGTCTCCTATTGTTGATTTTTCTTTTTATTCTATTGTGCTTGGAAAAGATATTTGATTTCAATCTTTTAAAATTTGTTAAGACTTCTTTGTGACCTAATATGTGATCTATTCTGGAAAATATTCCATGGGTGCTTGAGAAGAAGTTTTATTCTGTTGGTGGACTGGTCTATGTACGTGTATTAGGTACATTTGACACAGTGTTGTTCAAGTCCTCAGTTTCCTTATTTTTTGTTTATATGTTCTATCTGCTACTGAAAGTGGAGTATTAAAAAATCTCCTACTGCTATTGTGTTGCTGTTTGTTTCTCCCTTTAGTTTTGTCAATGTTTTCTATTTTAGGTGCTCTGATGTTGGGTGCACATTTATTTATAATTGTTATATCTTTCTGAAAAGTCGATCAGTTTATCATTATATAATTTCCTACTGTGTCTCTAGTCACAGTTTTTTACTTAAAGCATTTTTTTTACATATAAATATAGCTGAACCTGTTCTCTATTAGTTATCATTTTAATGAAATACTCTTTTCTACCCTCTCATTTCCAGTCTTTTAGTCTAAAGTGAGTCTCTTATAGACAGTATATGTTGAGGCTTGTCCTTTTGTCCATGCAGCCACTCTATGTTTCATATTTTAGGGGAAGTTTAATCTATTTGTGTTTAAAGTAATTGATAGATGAGTACTTACTTTTGCCAGCTTGTTAATTTTTTTCTCTTTTTTGATGCTTTCATTCCCCTTTTCTTATGGTCTTTTTTTTCATTGTTTCATTGATTTTTTTTTTTTTGTAGTGATATGCTTTGATTCCTTTTTTTAATGTGTATTTTCTAAAGGTATTTTCATTGTGATTATAATGAGATTTACATAAAACATGTTATAGTTACAGCAGTCTATTTTAAAAAGATAACTATTCAACACGCATACAAAAATTCTTGACTTTTATAGACTCTCATACACATTATATTATTAATACCACAATTTGAATGTTCATGTCATTAACAGATATTTGTAGTTATAGTTATCTAAATATTTTGGTTTTGATTTCTACACTAAAATTAAGTTGATTTACGTACCACCGTTACAGGGTTACAGGAATCTTTGTCCATTTACTCATATATGTAATTTATATTTTCATTATTTTTCATACTGCTCATTAGTGTCCTTTAATTTCAATGTGGAGAACTAACTTTAGCATTTCTTGTAAGCCAAGTCTAGTGGTTTAGTGGTAATGAACTCCCTAAGCTTCTGCCTGTCTGGAGAAGTATTATCTCTCCATTTTGATGGGCAGTTTTATCAGATATAATATTTTTGGTTGGCAGGTTTTTTTCTTTCTTCTGTCATTCAGCACTTTGAATGTATCATCCCATTTTCTTCTGTAAACTTTCTTTTTTAAAGTCCACTGAAGACCTCATGGGAGTTGTCTTGTATGTGAAGTCACTTTTTCCTTGCTGTTTTCAAAATTTTCTCTTTGCCTTTGCCTTTTTAACAATTTGATGATGTGTCCTAATGTCAATTTCTTTTTGAGATTTACGAATCCTTGATGTCTATTTGTAACTCCTTAGATTTGAAAAGTTTTCAGACATTATTTATCTAAGTAATCTTTCTGTCTCATTCTCTCTCTTCCTCTCTCACTCCTCTCCTTGCGGTGGTGGTGGTGGTTTAGTTCCTAAGTTGTGTCCGACTCTTGCGACCCCATGGACTATAGTCTGACAGGGTCCTCTGTCCAACGGATTCTCCAGGCAAGAATACTGGAGTGGGTTGCCATTTCTTCTTCTTGTGGAACTCCCATGAGTCGATGGCTTCCTATAAGTTCCACAGGATCTCTTCCCTCTTTTTCATTCTGTTTTCTTTATGTTCTCTGTCTGAATAAGTTTCAAATGAACTGTCTTTGAGGAAGATGATTTTTTTATTTTTTTCTTCTGCTTAACCTAGCCTACTGTTGAAACTATTGAACTTTTCAACTCAGTTATTGCATTCTTTAGTTCCAGAACGTCTGTTTGGTTCTTTTTCTTTTTTCTTTTGTTTCTTTGTTGATATTCTCATTTTGTTCAGATTATCATTTCCTGATTTCATTTAGTTGTCTACCTATGTTCTTTTGTATCTTACTGAACTTCTTTAAGACAATTATTTTAAATTCTCTGTTAGGTCATTCACAGATTCCCATTTCTCTGGAGTTAGTTACTGGAGATTTGCTTTGTTGTGTTTTTCAGTTGCATCATATTTCCCAGATTCTTCATGTTCTTTAAAGCTTTGTGTTGGAGTCTGCACATATAAAGAAAGAACCACCTTTTCCTCATTTTTAAGGGCTGGCTTTAGTAGACATAGAGCATCGCAGTCAGCTTAGCAAGAGATTCTAGGAACTTCTCAAAGCTTATCTATGGATGCTCACACTTCAAGCCTCTCTCTCACTCATGAGGGAAATATTCAGAGTTGTGCATCTTCTTGCAATCTCACAGAGCCTTGTTGGCAGGAGTAAGCTGCCCTCCTCCTTTTTTTTTTTTTTTGTTCTTAGCTCCTCCAGATATCTGGACCTTGCCAGTTCCATCAGTGCTCTGTGTGAAGTAAGACAGAAACCAGTCCTTAGCCAGTTGACTAAAAAGCACAGGATACTGAAAACACACTTCACTCTCTCTTTCCCTCCAGGGCAAAATTGTGGGCCAAATTGATCTCTCTTGGTACTGAACTATACTTACTTGTGAGGGGGGCTGGCACAGGTAAAACAGGTAAAATTACTTTTTTATCCATTTCAATTCAGCTGTTCTTAGTTCTGTATTCACCTGGAGAATGGCAAATTCTTAACTGGAATCTGTTTCTCTCATAAGGGTATTTGATCCATATAGTGTTGTTAAATCAGTGTTTCTGTGTATAGATAGGCTGGGACATCTTATTTAGCCATTTTGTTGATGTCACCTCTCACATTCCTCTTGGTGAGAGACTTTCTAAACCTGTGAATTTGATCTTTATCCAGGCAGTTTTTCATGGAATCAGTAATTTTTCATGATAAACATTGATTCAATTACCTAGTTTTACTTAGTTGCTTTATTTTGATAGAAAATACTCACATGTTAAAACTGTACTTTAAGCAGTCCCTTAAAATGCTAAATATATGGTTATATCATTTTAATTACTAGCATTTAAACGCTGGCTAAGTACATTGTTGGTATTATTGTGGAAGATTAAATGTGAATTATTTATTCTTTAAAGAATGCAATTTTAAGAACTTTCATAAATATCAGATCTGTTCACTAACTGATATAAATTAGTCATTCTCAAAATTGAAGACTCATAAATGCTGAGAATGTCATTGTATTTCCCTGAAGAATTTATAGACTTCAGTTTGAGAAAGTGAAGGTGTTAGTTGCTTAGCCATGTCCAACTCTTTGAAACTCCATGGACTGTAGCCCACCAGCCTCCTCCATCCATGGGATTCTCCAGGCAAGAATACTGGAGTGGGTTACCATTCCCTTCTCTGGGGATCTTCCCAACCCAGAGATCGAACCCAGGTGTCCTGCATTGCAGACAGATTCTTTACCATCTGAGCCACCAGGGAAGCCCCTTTATTTCCATTAGAGGCTTCTCAAGATATTTCATAAAATGTGGCTAAATTTTCTTATTTTAGCACTTTATGACATTTATTGTTGGGGTAATTATGTTTTTGTTAAACTTAATGGTAATTGTATGCAAATTTTGGAATTTGCCACAGGCTTACTATTTGTGGTAAACTTGTAGGAATAGTTATTTTTCCTTTTTTTTTTTTTCTGTTTGTGGAAAACTGTCAGTATCAGGAATCACTGTCTGCCTCAAAATTGCAGCTGTGGTTGTCTTCTCAGATTACTAGAAAATTAAAGCAGAGTTTGTAGCAAACTTGAAAATTATTATACAGCAAAAACTTGTTACTAAGAAATACAGTTAATGAATAAAGGCAAAAGAAAAAGAGTTTAAAAAAGAGAGAACGATCAGGAAACTGTTAAATTAACTAACTAGTCTTATCCTTTAAAAAACAAGTAATAGGTGCTATCTTTGAAGTATCTTTTCATTGTCAGGAAGCATTTAACAAGAGGCTCCCTGTGTGCTGTTTTGGATCTGTCAGGAACCCTCTGGCCCTTATTGATTCCTGAATATTCAGGAATTAAAAGGAGAGGCATGCCTTTCCCTGGGCTGAGGAATCCAGGCATTTCTCATTACAGTGATAAGTAACCTCTTCCTTTTTATGAGCCAAATGGTAAAAGGTGATTGTTTGCAACTCTCTGTCTTTGATAGGGATCATCTTATGTTTTGTAAGTCTGGAATTTTAATCTTTGTCTTTGCTGAGAATAGCCACCTTGTAAGACAGTATATATGCCCACGCCATGTTGATTAAAACACCTTTGCTCCATCAGAGCTTTGGTCCCCATGTCTTTCTTTCTATTCCTTCTCTCTCTCTCTCTCTCTCTCTTTCTCTCTCTCTCTCTGTCTGTCTGTCTCTAGTTCTGGCTAGTTCCTTGGAGCGCGGAGGCCCGCTGAGCTCACTTTCTTGCCCGGGGTTCTAAGACCCTCTCGAGAAGGCACACTGCGCCTTCACCCACTCGAGAGGGTGCCCGGTGCCTACCTGCAGCAGCGCGAGCGGTAAGAACAGGACTCTATTGGCTTTCCGCGTAAACCAGGGGATATCAGCCTCTTTCTCTCTCTTACTCTCTGGGCCACCAGCTTCCGGTCCATTAAAGGACCAACAAGCACTATCATCCTCTTTCTCTCTCTTACTTTCTTATCATTGACTCCGGACCACCAGGTTCCGGTCCATTAAAGGACCAACATTTCATGGATGGAATTTTTTCAGTCTCTCGGCTTTTTGAAAAGTTAATCTCTTTGTTGATAATTTTTTATTTCTATGTATAGATAAAGTTTGGAGAAAAAAATTTAAGCCAAAATATGTCTCTAATAAATCAGTTTATAGTGAACAGAAATTGACAGCTCAAAAATTGAAATGCAGTCAAAGGTACTATTCTAAGATACTGTAATAGAAGCCATCACTCTACTTCAATTAAGTGACCTGATACATAAGAAAAGAAATCAATATAGATGAATAACAGCAAATTTTACAATATTCATTCTCACAACTTTCTCAGATATGAACATGTATGTATTCTTGTCAAGAGCTAGATTTCATTTTGTGAAATTTATCAAGAGTTGGAATGGTACCTGTCTTTCTTTGTATTCTTTTTAATATATGGACAATTAACTACTTCAAAATACTCACTTTAATTCTTATAAAGACTTTAAAAGTAGTGTGAAGATTCTGTGACTCATGCAACAAAGCTCTCTAAAATAAAATCAAAGACAAAATAAAGACACATTTAGTATTCTGAGATTATTCATCATTAAGTTAAACTAGTTTTCATTTTATGTTCAAGCTTAGTAGTTAATTTAATTATTTAAAGAAGCTACTTTAAGTATTAGTTATTTAAAAAATAAGCATTTCTCTCTTCACTAGTGTATGCTGAGTCTTCTCAATCTTTGTCTCTCCCCTGATTGTTCTCTCTCAGGATTTGACTTAATTTAAATCAGTCTCCTTCCCATTGTTAATACTTACAACACAAAAGTTTTCCTCTTCATATCAAACTGACTTATTTTTTCGTGAACTAAATTTTCCTAGATCTTTTGGTCACTTAAGATCATTGAAAAGTCATGGAAGGTTTTGAGAAAATAAATGGAAATCTAGTTTCTTCCTGGTGAACTGTCAGTTATAATTGGCCTTCATATTTTCATAAGATAAAATAGACAATTTGATTTAGACATAGTTCTTAAAAGAATGTTTGAGTTGGTTGTAAACAAAAATAATCAAGTTTCTAAACATGTAAAATGCACACAGTTTCTAAAATTCAGCAAATGATTTTCCAGGAAATCATGAAAAATGGCTCTTCTTATAAATCCTGCATATGATAAATGTTCAAAGGTATATTAATTTTGCTAACACTGGGCTATTATGGGAGTGAAAAAATAAATTTAAGAAAAAACCTTCTCTGGGTAAAATTTGACATCCCAAATTTGGTTGTATATTGCTTCTTTAAATAATAATTATATAAATTAATTTATTGCATATAGATCTTTTAAGGTAAATAATAATTTACACTTGCATAATATAAAATGTACAAAATAATCTAGCTGTTTTTTCTTACCTAAAAATGTTGGTATACTATGGAATAAATAAATATTATTTATTTCTCCTAGAATGCTGATGCACACTTAAACATCCTAAATTTGCTCCCTAATTTCTTTAATTTTAAGGTTATGATTTCTTTTAAAACATTAATAAAAACTTACATGATAAGAAATTTTAATCTGTGATAATTTTAATGTCTATTGTTACTTTGATTTTTAAAAGTGTGAAAATAATAGTAGTGTAATAATGTGGCATGTCATGATATTATTTAATGTAAAATTTGTGAGGGTTGCATTGGAAAAGAAATATAGACTTTATCTGAGGTAGATTCTCTCAAATGTACTGTAAATGCTGAAAAGACACTATGGAGAAATATTTCACTTGGACTTAGAAGTAGTAAATGCCTTGCAAAAATGCCTGTCAGCAAATTGAAGCTATTTTTTCATGGCTGGTAGAATGGACTGAGAGGATATTCTCTATTTTAATATTAAATGTAAGAAAGTAGTCCACTAACATACAGTTAAGAGATTTAAAATGGGTCACAGCATGATTCCTTGCCTTGCCTCGGTATGTAAATAATATTAATAAACAACTGTTTTGTGTTAATTGTACAGAAAGGATAATATTCACAGTGTTATCCTAGGGGACTGAATATAAAAATTTGATTTGGTTCAGAAAAAAACTACGGTGCCATCGACACTAAACTAAGGGTGAGCTGAAGTGTTGATCCAGCAGATGTCAGAGATTTGGGGTTCCATTGTGGTAGACTGTGGGCTTCCCTGATGGGCTCTGTGGTAAAGAATCTGCCTGCAATGCAGGAGACTGGGGTTCAATCCTTGGGTCCGGATGATCCCCTGGAGGAGGGCATGGCCACCCACTCCAGTACTCTTGCCTAGAGAATCCTTGAGCACAGAGGAGCCTGGAGGGCTGCAGTCCATGGTGTTGCAGAGTCGGATACGTCTGAAGTGACAGAGCGGCAGCAGGGGTAGACTGCACGTTAGTATGTTCAAATGGAAAGTGAAACCCCGCAATTAGCGCTGCCTTGATGGTTAATTGATGAAACTGGAAAATTTTAAATGTTGAAAAAAAGTAGAGAGATAGGGAAGAGAGAGAAAAGAAAACATGAAAGAAATTGAGAGTATGTGAGAGAGAGTCATAGATTTGATGCAACGGCCTTTCTTCTAGTAAAATTTCTGTCAGACTTAAGGCATTGATTATGAAAAAAAGAAAGAAAACCTTTGGGTTGAGGTATATAATTTGTCTGCTGATAATTTGCCATTTTGATCTACAAATATAACATTTTCACATGTTTCAGCATAATATGAAATATCTAACTTGGTCTGACTTTTAATGAGTGTTCAGTAGCAGTCACTGGCTTACTTTTTCTCATATAATGCAGTATAGAAGTTGGCATATAGTTGCCTGTAGTAGTCTCTTATGATCCTTTGTATTTCTCTGGTGTCAGTTGTAAGTTCATCCTTTTTCATTTCTGATTTTATTGATTTAAGTCCTCTTTCGTTTTTCTTAATGAGTCTGGCTAAAAGTTTATCAATATAGTTATTTTTGTCTCTCTCATATTAGCATTCTACAATCCTGCAGAGATTCTAGGGTTTCGGAGTCCTGTTGGAAAAAGAATGGAAAGCAAACTTTCTGAAGACAAGAACAAGAGAGTAAAAGAATCTGTGTTCAACAAATTTTTGTTGAACCTTTACAAATGGCAAAAGGAAACAGAATAGACATTCTTAGGGAACGTGGCCAGAAGTGGCCATTAAGTAGGATGAAATGTCTTCAAAACCCCAGGTTTGTCTTTAAATATCACATGATGGTCATAGTCTACAATATGTCCAATAGTTTTTTCTGTTGTTCTTCTGTCCTCAGAGAGAAGATCTGAAATGTTCTCAACCCTCCCATCCCAAACACAGACAAGTGTCAACTATGTGAGGTGATGGATGTGTTCATTATCTTGACTTTGGTAATTATTCCACTATATATCTATATGTACATATGTATATGTATATGGAAATGGGATGGAAAGCATGAATTCATGCTTAGTTGCTCAGTCATATCCGACTCTTTGTGACCCTTGGGACTGTAGCCCACCATGCTCCTCTGTTCATGGAATTCTGCAGGCAAGAATACTGGAATTGGTAGCCGTTTCCTTCTCCAGGGGATCTTCTTGACCCAGGGATTGAACCTGTGTCTCATGTGTCTCCTGCACTGCAGGTGGATTATGATCGTGTGGTATACTTTAGATACATACAATTATACTTATCAACTATTCCTCAATAAAGTTGAGGGAAAAAGGAGAACAATGTACAGTGTGGGTTTTTCCTCAAGAATATGTGGTCTATCAATTAAAGAATTCTGGGTTTACAAACTGCATTAAATCATGAAACAGGGTTAAGAGGATGTAACTCTTCATTTTGAGGACTGAAGACTGGCTTTGCATTTATTCCTAGAGACCAAACAGTCAATTAGCTATTGCCACAGATCCCTATAAATAATTTCTTTCTGATTACTCATCTAGCTTTGAAGATTATTATGATAACCCCACATTTACCTTATCTTTGGTGCTTACAAGCTGCTTCTTGGTATTTGCCACTCTTGAATCCCCTCACCTCAATTAAAACCTACTTAAATTTCATCTGGAACAGTTTATTCTCAGCCTTTATCCATAAAGGGTAGCAAATAAAATGCTTGCACTAATGACTGGGCTTCCCTCACTATGGATTTTGCAGTGCCTTGGGAATGACATAATTCTCTGGGAATGAAAGCAAAATTTTAAAATGCTTTAAACAGGTATGATGATAAACTACTAGTTAATACATAAATCCATATAACTCTCTTCTTTATAATTATCCAGGACTTGTCTCAATGCCAAAACTATATTCTTATGCATATACATATGTTTATACCTAAGCTTCTACTAGAAAGTCTTAGAAAGACATGCCTATATTCATATAGATTGTACAGTATTTGAGAGTAGGTGTCATGTTTTCTCCTTTGATGGTCATATTCCCAATTTCAATAGTAGCAAAATGAAAATGATACAAATAGGTGAAATTTGAATACAGCATGATGCTCAAAAGCTTGTTTTTTATCAGATAGATTTTTATTTATTTTGGAATCTTTGACCTGCAGCCTATTATTTAAACAGGGCTCCTTGGATCCCTTGGTTGGGAAGATCTCCTGGAGAAGCAAATGGCAACCCACTCCAGTATTCTTGGCTGAGAAATTCCATAGACAGAGGAACCGGGTGGGCTACAGTCCATGGGATCGCAAAAGAGTTGGACACAACTTAGTGACTAAACAGCAACAACTGATTACCAATCCTTTTGGATTTGCTTGAGTAGCCTGAAGTTGCCAATAACTCTAGAGTACTTTTCTCATCCTTAAGTTCTTTACTTGTATGCATTACTTTTGATGCATATGTATGCATTTGACACATTACATGTATTCATATTTTATATGTCTGCAGTATAGAATACAAACTGATAACAAAAATTGGAGTTGAAAGGAATATAGACAGTTAGTGGAGAATTATACTACAGCTTAAGCACTAACAGTGGCAATAAATAATAGCTATGGAAGATTTTGTCAAACCTAGCGTGTTAAGGAAAAGGAAGGAAAAGAGAGAAACTGCATCAGAAAGCAAGAAAAGCAAATGGAAGAGTAGGATAAAAATGAAAATAAAGATTTAATAATAAGGGAAGACAAGGCAGTTGGCTTCCAAATCAGTTGTCCATTCCTGTGCACATCAGAAGGTTGTTCTGAGGGAAAATTAGGCTGAGACTTAGGTATTAAAATATGCGCCCGACTATAATTTCCTAATTGTCTTTGTCATCTCCTCAATCCCTGTGTGCATTTAGCTCCCTCTGTTGGATTGGTATTGTTTACACACAAGTGATACTTGCTTTTTGAAGATGCAGCCAAACAAAATTCCCTTCCAATATTTTACACTCAAAAGATGAGGAAAATGATCTCTTCTTAGTGTTTCTACATTTGTATAAAGCCTCTAAGCACCAACCAAGACGAACTGTTTGCACAACTCACGACTTTTTCTCCAGGTCTTTATTCTAGTAAAGAAATCTAAGTATTTTGTATCTTTACCACACTGACTCTCTCACATCAACTATTTGAAATTGCAACCACATTAAGGGAGAACTTTGGAAATTTTCCTATTACAGGGCAATCACAATAATTTTCGGTAACCACTAGACCTCTTGTGATTCCATGACTTTAACGTAATAACAAATCCTTCATTCCCAAATGGGTGAAAGGTACAAATTTTTATAATAGCTTAAGTCATGTTTGGAGATAAAACATGAGGACTAGGAACTCCTAGTTTTGGAAGATTTTGGAGCAGTTATAACAAAGGATATAAAAATGTTTCACCTATGAATGCTTCATAACATGCAGTGTGTGATGCTATGCCTCGTTTCTTACTTTGTGGAGTCTCTTTCAATCAGTTTTTTCTTTAGTTTACTAATTTTAGGGAATAAAAGAACTTATAACTTCATTTTAATGAGATTCACAAACTTTACCCACTTTTTGTTTCTCCTACACAGCACAATTGATTTCTTAAACTACTACAGTGTGGGTTAGAGATTGCAACTGACTGGGTCATAAGATTTCTGGGCTGTCCCAGAGTTTAAACGCATGCTGGACTCTTCTGTTCCCTAGAGTAGAATAACTTGATGGACGAACCCTGCTATTTCACCCAAGGCCTCAGTGTTCATCTTGTTGAGAATGACAATGGCCTACTACATATTGACTTTTCTATGAGTCTGATGACAAGATCACTTGGTTTCAATTTTCCTATAGAATCTAGGGGTGTGTGTGTGTGTGTGTGTTTGTGTAGAAGTCAAGGGACTGGTGAGGGGATGAGACAGAGAAGGAAAATTTATATGAAATTTTGAACTTTATGTTAATTATAAAATGTTTCCCTTCATAGCATTATTTTCTACCATACTCTAACATATTAAAAGTGGAAGTCATTGCCTTTATGTTACTCAAGTATCATATGATGTAAGAAAAAAAGTCTCTTAATCTGCATTTGGTAAATGAGATAATGTCAAAAATCAAGAAAACATCCTGGAATCCAAATGGAAGGAAGTTGAGTTAAGCCAAAAGTTATTCTATAATGAAGGATTGTTGTGTTGTTCAAGAACCAAGAATGCTAATCTCTTGACTTTTTTCTTTCTGGGGCCATATGACTCTATCTTTGTGGGCATCTATTTCATGTCTCTCTGTTTATAGATCTGGCTTTATTGCATTCACGTGATCCTTTATAGATGCCCAGAAATATGCCTATAGGCTCCATAACCTTCTATGACTGGCACCTACCAGTAACTTAATGTGGTTTCTGTGTACTACATTTTCATTCTCAAGGGAAAGAATATAATTATCTCAGCTTGTGTCATGTACATGATTTAATCAAGAAACTGGGCTGTCAGCCTAGGATAGGGATGTTTCAATATCTACTTCTGGAAAGGTAGTATCAGACTCTCCAACAAGAGGTGTAGAAAAGAAAGCAATGACAGATTTAATATTAACATCTACTTTAATGTGCAAACGATGCTTTTTAAAAATTTTTTTGTTTATTTTACTTACTTTTGGCTGTGCTGGGTCTTTGCTGCTACATGGGCTCTCTCTAGTTGTGGGGAGCAGGGGCTATCCTCTAGTTGTGGTGCATGGGCTTCTCATTGCAGTGGCTTCTCTTGTTGTGGAGCACAGGCTCTAGGGCTTGCAGGCTTCAGCAGCTGTGGCACATGGGCTTAGTCATTGTGGCTCCTGGGTTCTAGAGCTCAGGCTCAATAGTTGTGGCTGTTGGGCTTAGTTGCTCCACAGCATGCAGGGTCTTCCTGGATCAGGGATCAAACCCATGTCATGGCATTGCCATTAAGCCATCAGGGAAGCCTTACTAACAATTCTTTGAAAACAAAACAAAACAAAACAAAACAATTCTTTTTTAAAAAAAGCCTAATTCTACCACTAAAAGTTAAATTGAAAATCAAAGTGTTTTTTCAATAAAACCAATATAAATTCACTCAAGTAGATACTAGGGAATATATCAATGTAGTAAAACTAACCTACCAGTTTATTTTTTTTCCAGGGTATCTCTAAAATTTCTAAAATATGAGAGTTGTTGACAACAGCTTTCTTTCCTATAATATAGTCAATTTCATACTAGTGAAATTCTGACATTATTCCACTCTTAGCTGAACAGCAGTATAGCAATAGAAAGTTAGGGTGTTCCAAAGACAACGTGAAAGTTGAAATATATTTTGAGTTCTCTTGACACCATTTGTACAGACAAATGGAATTACTGGAGGATTTGTACAATTTTGCAGTCTGTATTAGGTTTCAGAACTTGCATACATACAAATATTCATTCAGTTGCATAGAGAAAATTTAGGGCCAACAATAACTTTGGTATTTATTAAAAGCAGGTCACCATTTTAACAGTGAAATGTTTTGTGCTAAAAGCAGAAATAGTTCGCTTTGCTAGATTTGTTAAGGCTCAAAGAATACAGGATTGGTTTTTGGCAAGGATAATTTATAGCACTCAAAATACTCCTAAAGCCAAACACTGTTATGTTTTTTAAAAAGACAAGGATACCTATCAGATAGCACTGTTCATATAAAGGAAGTATCTGTTAAGGTTGAAATGAATAGGAACTATTTTGTGTTATTGCAATCAAATTCTATCTTAGAGACAATGATAAATAATTAATAGTGTCCATTAACCAGTAGGCATGTTAGAATACTGACCTTTCCAGTATTTTTATCTACTGATTATTTCTACTAAATTTAATTTCTAACATTCTTCACTATCTAACTAATTATCTTAATATTCTACTTTCCACAACTCTGTTAAAGGAAGGGAGAAAGGATGAACTAATTAATAATCATTGTTCATATTAAAATAAGCCACCTGCTTTGCATAAGTAAGCATATTTAATCTTTACAATAACACACTGTAGATGACAGTGTAACATTGAACAACACAGATTTGAACTGACTAGGTCCACTTATATGTGGGTTTATTTTCATGAAATACATATTACAGTACTACCTAAGCCACAGTTGGTTGAATCTGTAAATGCAGAACCTTGGGTACAGAGGATAGGCTATAAAGTCATCCTGGGATTTTCCACCTCTCGGAGGGTCAGTGCCCCATCCTCTGGACTCTTTAAGGATCAACTGTATTATATTATTTAAGAAGAAAAACATTGAGTATCAGAAAGATTAGCTAATTTATTTAAAATCAAATAGATAAGATCTGTATATCTAAAAAAAAAAATCCCTATATACTGTGTTAATGATTTCTCATTTCTTATTATATTGAGTTGAATGTGCTCAGCATGGGTTTCACAATCACCCATCATCTGGTGTCTTCTTAGTTAATCAGCCTTCCTTTATACTACTCTCCAACACGTAGCTTCTTTTTCAGTTATCAGTCTGCTTCCACCTCCAGGCCTTATTTTATCCATTCTAGAGCTAGAAGACTCAATCTCTCTTGTATATCAAATCAAAACTTAAATACTCTATGACAACCTCTACCCTTATGATAGGTAACATTCCCTACTCTTTGTTTCTGCTTTTTTGTCTGCCTGCTGTTTTCCCATGTCTCTCTCTTTCTCTTTTTTTTTTTTTTTTGCTGTTGTCTAACAAACATCTCTTCAGACTTCTCAACCTGTCTTATTTTCTTCCATAGCATCTCCTCTGGCGTGTACATGTTACTCTCTCTCCCACTACCTGAGAAGAAAATGGGCTGCTTCTCTTCCAGACTGTTTATATACTACACAATTAGTGACCATGTGGCCATACTATCATGTACAAGGCTGGGTGGAGAAATGTATGTAATCTAAGGATTGATTTAGCACCTGCTTTTATGAATGTTTTAATTCTCTGAAGAAACAAATTCTACATGAAAGCAGATTTTTATCTCAATGTGAAAACATAAGGAGAACTTTTTTGTTTTCTTTGTTATACACACACACACGCAATTGTGCTACTCTCTATCATAATGGATAGCAGAAAGCAAAGAAGGAGAAGAGAGATTTTGTACTTAGTAAAGTACACATCCTTCAATAACCTATTTCTGCCCCTCTCTTTCTGGTATTGTTATCTATTTTCTTGCTGTATGTGACTGACATTAATTCAAAGTTCTGAAAATAATATAGTCAATTAAGTCAAATTGGGAAATATCTTGCGTGGTAACCTGAGGAAATTAGTGACTTTTAACCTTCATGTCAGAAATAGTGATCCTCCAAAAAGATCAGAGCCTAGGATCTCATGATTCGGCTGCCAGATTTAAGGATCATCAACTGCTTTGTGGTTTCAGACACCATTTTTCCCCCAGTGAATTACTGCTTACATGGAGCAATGTAATTCATGTTTTCCTATATTTAGCTGCATTCCAAAGAATTTCATAAGCATTTCCCTGAGCTCATTTTCCCATCCTCAGTCTGAGGGCATGCAGCAAGAGGGGAATTTTGATGAATGTACTAATATTTTGTATCTTGGAATGTAGATCAGGGGTATTTTCATAGAGAGGTGAAAAGGGATTGGGACTGGTGGGAACAAAAATGATTTCTTGTGGGAATCCTCACTATAGCTGATCATGTTTTTGTACTGAATTTGTGATTTGTGCGCATCAAGAGAGGCTTCTATATTGACATGCCTCTCCCCTTTGATCTTTTACTTTCCCTGAATCTATGAATGTAAATATATCATATTTTACCATTCTATTAATGCTGTTGTTATTGTTCAGTTGCTAAGTCATGTCCAACTCTGTGTGACCCCATGGACTGCAGTGTACTAGGCTCCTCTGTCATCCACTATCTCCAAGTGTTTGCTCAAATTCATGTCCATTGAGTCAGTGATGCTATCTAATCATCTCATCCTCTGTCGCCCTCTTCTCCTTCTGCCTTCAATCTTTCCCAGCATCATGGTCTTTTCCAATGAGTTGGATCTTCGCATCAGGTGGCCAAAATATTGGAGCTTCAGCTTCAGCACCAGTCCTTCCAATGAATATTCAGGGTTGATTTCCTTTAGGATTCACTGGTTTGACCTCCATACAGTCCAGGGGAATCTCAAGAGTCTTCCCTAGGACCACAGTTCGAAAATATCAGTTCTTCAGTGCTCGGTCTTCTTTATGGTGCAACTCTCACGTCTGTACGTGACTACTGGAAAAACCATAGCTTTGAGTATACAGATTTTTGTCACCAAACTGATGTTTCTACTTTTTAATATGCTGTGTGAGTTTGTCAGAGCATTCCTTCCAAGGAGCAAGAGTCTTTTAATTTCATGGCTGCAGTTACTATTCTCAGTGAGAGGCTGTTTCCCCAACTTGCCTACAAATTGTGAAAGAAGACAGAAGCCACTAAAAAACAAAAAGGCAACAGAGGAAGAATCAGTTGTTCTAATTTAATAATTAATCTCATTTCCCTCCACAACTAGGACAGAAAATATTCACTAGCTATGTGACCCCAAAACCATCAAACCTGGGATCCACATCTTCAAAAAAAGAATGAGTTAGCTTTCCTAGGGTCTGACTTCTGTCTTTTTGAGAGTGCACATAAATGTTAGGCATCCTTCCTAACAGGTCTAGGCAGAGAAACGGGCAGTATAGCTCCTCAGTCTCAGATCAATGAAGGTACTTGAAAACTGGTGCCTCAATATCTTTTGCAAGAAATTCTTAGCTCTTGTAGTTGTACATATCCAGTTTTTATTTTTTTCTTTCTCTCTTTAGGTTTTTGTTACACTACATTTGCAATTCAAAATTAACCCCTAATGCTCCAAAGGAAATCATCTCATCGAAATCAGGCTGAAAGTAGATTTAGTCAACTCCAATTGGAAATTTCATCCCAAAATTCAATATTTTATAACCTGTGATTGGTATGAACTTGTAATTCCAATATCATTTAGATGTAGGAAATCTGAGAGTACTATTCTACTATTTATCTTTTCCAGTAGAATTTTTTGATAGATTCCAAGGATTTTATGATATTTATATAATTTCTATTTTACTCAAATAATCACCTTTTAATTGAATTAAAGGCCATTGAATGAGGCTATATTTTATTTACTTTAAACTGTCCTTCTATAAATTAATACTCATTTAAAAATTTTGTTTTGACATCAGAAGACATTAATACATTTTTGTTGAATGAATAAACAATGAACTAGTTCTGAGTATGAACGGTCCAATAATAAGCAAGCTTTTTTTACCCTTTAAAAAAAGTTCTGTTTATAATTTTTTATCAATAAATAAATTTCCTCATATATGACTCATATTTCATGAGTAACTTACTCAGGCACATACTAAATATTTTGGTAACATAAGACTATATTAAACTTAGCCCTTGTCATCCATCAACTTTCAGTCTAGTTGTGAGTTCCTGGGAAATACTTCAGTTTTGACGCTACAGAAATCTCATGCCAGAATTTTTTTTTTTTTGCTAGTACCAATTAAAGATATTTTCTCTCAAGTTCCATGAGGCCAAAGTATACAACGTCTGCAAATTACCTGACTCCAGAAATGAGATCTTGTGTAAGCATCACAAAGAAAGCCCAAAGTTACCAACCAAAGCATTTTTAAAAGTCAAACATCCTTCCCTAGTGGTCCCGGTAGATATAAAAAAATCAGAGGATGAAAAAGTGGCATTCTTCACCTGTCTCCACATATTTCCTTGTCAGAGCTGCTTCACCTTAGCTTTCCTGGCAACCAATGTGCTTGGACTAGAAAAGCAGAAATGATGTCAAAAGTCTTTTCGAAGTCCAAGAAGCTTTTGCTTTCTTTGTGCAGGAGCTTCAGTATAACTGAAGATACATAGATTTCCATTTTCTAATAAAAAATATGATTGCTTCTGATGCTAACTAGTAAGAAGTTACTGACAGTGTCAGAAACCTGGAACTTACTGGATCAATGAGGAGGGACTGCTGGCCTCTCAGGCAGATGAGGATCAGAAGAAGCTGAGCCATGGAAGCCCACCAAAACCACGAAGCAGTAACGCTGCCACTCTACTTCTATCCCCGCTACAGAAGACATGTGAAACATTTTTTATACAGTTCTCAACTTGTGGTAAGGAATTAAGCCCAAACATTTTTGTCAACCATGCATTTTGATTTACTAAACATTCAAGAATGCACTTTCTTTTCTTCCTTCCATAGATTTCTGTCATGATTTTATTTTAAAAAAAAAAAAGCATAACTTTGTCTTTACTAATTCATTCCCAGAAGTGCTTACATGTGTATAATGCATTCACAGTCCTTTCTTTAGTTCTCTGAGGACTGCAGCATACTGAAGCAGGAAGACAGTGGTGTGAACACCAAACGAAATCAAGCAGTTGCCGGCATCTAACAAGCTTTGCTGCTGGGGCCTCGTAAAGATAAATACTCATCCATCCAGCGCCTTCATTTCTGTAATGTCTCACTGTCCAACTTAATAAATGTTTTCTTGCTGGTTTTTTGGCATCTCTTTGAATGAGGAATGTAAACTGAAAAGGCCTAGGAGACAAAAACTGGCACAAAACTTGATGATGAATAATATCAGGAGACACACAGACTAGCTCAGTAGTCCCATAAGCAGTGCCACGGTATCTACCAAAGAACAGATGGATTTGCTGCCTGGGATGGGGCTGTTACATAATTTCCAGAGACATGAAAAAATAAGAGAAAAAAATAAGGACAAAACCAGGTCTGATTTTGTGCAAATGGCGGATAAGTATAAAACAAGAGATTTATAGAAAGGATATTAAAGATAATTTAAAGCTTAGTAAACAGAACCATCAACATATATAGGGGATTCCCTGGTGGCTCAGACGGTAAACAATGCCTCCAATGTGGGTGGAACCTAGGTTCAATCACTGAGTCAGGAAGATCTTCTGGAGCAGAGACTCACAACCCATTCCAGTAATCTTGCTGGAGAATTTCATGGACAGAGAAGCCTGGAGGGCTACAGTCCATAGGGTCACAAAGTGTTGGATATGACTGAGAGACTAACACACACAACACATCAACATATATTTAATCTTTAGATATTGAAAAAGGGAAAACATGATGTGAGTTTTTCTAAGAACACTTCAAAAATTTGGGAGAAACTTCCAGCAAAATTAGACAGAAACTATTATTTAGTTTTCCCTGTATTTATACTATGTCATGAACTATTACTGTTTAAAAGTCTAAAAAGCCCCTGGAAAATTATGCTCATCTTTCCCAAGCTGAATACCACTTAAAAAAAAGATTTCATCTTGGTGCTGAAGAGTCTGACTAAACTTCAGTTCAAACATTATTACCCAAAGAATCCCTCTGTTTTTCATATTTAAAGTTTCTATTTTCTTTTCACATATTAGAGAGCTTTTCCCAAGCTACCCTGTTCAAATCTCTGATTCAAATTTTGACCTCATCTGCCCAGATAATCTGAAATGAGTGTCTGTTAACTCAGACCCACCCAGTAGGTGGGTAGTTTGGTTACTAACTATCCTTTAGGCCTTTGGGAAAGCAATTTTGTGCACAGTGGATGGAAGAGAGGGGTTAGAGACAGTGTTCCTGTGGGCAACCTTCCCCTAGGATCCCTGGAGGGATGTTAGATTGGACAGCGAGGCAATTAAGAATATGTTACTTAACGTTTCCAGGGTTCTTCCAAGTCAGTAACAAAGATCCTTATAACTAGAAAGTTTCCCTCATGTTCCAAGATGATTTTTGGAACTCCATCCTTTCTATCTATCAGAAGCAAGGAGAGAGAGGTGAACCCTCCCTCACTGTTTGAACTTTTTCTTTACAATCCACTGGCCAGAACTGAGGGTCACACCATGTTGCAGAAAAAGCTGAGAAATGTTGCCATTTTTCCAAATATCCATGGGCTTAGCAAAACATAAAAAATGAGATTCTAAGGAATAAAGAGACTATGGAATCACAACTAGAGAGAAACTCTGGTGCATGGCAATGAGACATGGTGCAGCCAAAATAATAATAATAAGTAGTACGGTTCGCCGAGAAGGCAATGGCACCCGACTCCAGTACTCTTGCCTAGAAAATCCCCTGGACGGAGAAGCCTGGTAGGCTGCAGTCATGGGGTCGCTACAAGTCGGACACGACTGAGCAACTTCACTTTCACTTTTCATGCATTGGAGAAGGAAATGGCAACCCACTCCAGTGTTCTTGCCTGGAGAATCCCAGGGACGGGGGAACCTGGTGGGCTGCCGTCTATGGGGTCGCACAGAGTCAGACACGACTGAAGCGACTTAGCAGCAGCAGCAGTAAGGTTGAAACCCAGAACTGTCTGATTTCGAAGCCCCTGCCCTCTGCATTGCCACAGTAAGGTTTACTGAAGAAAAGAATATTTTACTGAATGAAAAAATACATAAATGAGTGCATGTGTGCCCACATGCACATATGGGTAAGGGGTCAGCACAGAAAATAGTTAAGAGCCTGATTTTGGAATCAGCAGCCCTGGGTTCCAATTTTGGCTCTGCCGAGACTGGGGCTAGGGTGCAAATGAGGCATTCACCTCTGGCTCTAAATTTAGGGAGATGCCAAAAAAACTCAGTAATCCAGATAAGTCATACTTGACTGAACTGCTTTTAAAAGTTAAACTTAATGCAAAAAATAATCCTTGGTGAATAAGCTATGTACACAATTTAAATAAAGTCCAGATCTGACCCTGAAAAAAAAAAGAGATTATGGATATCGGGGGACAAATAGCAGTATATGTCTCAGTAAGAAAAGGCTAGAACTGTTTATTTAAATAAAGAACATGTTTGCTTATAATGTTCATCATTGTTCTTCAAAAATAAAAATAACTCTTCTAAATTTTGCTGGTGTATTGGAATTAGGTTAGCTTTACATTCCCTGGGAGGAAGTTAGTTACTCTCAGTCAAAATTTTATGAGTTTTTATGTGTTTTTAATAGTCATTCATAATCTGTTAACAGTTTATCTCGTACATTAAAATTACTTCCCTGATGGCCCACTGGTTAAGAATCTGTGCTCCCAGTGAAGAGGGCACAAGTTCCATTGCTGGTTGGGGAACTAAGATCCTGCATGTCACAAGGTGTGATCAAAAAATAAAATGAAGTTTTCTAAATAAAGACATTTCAGTGAGCACACACATTTTCCAACTCAAACTATTTACCTCTGTAGTTAATTATAACATTTTAAGGTTTACTTAAATTCTTTGTTGTTATTCATTGCCCAGTCACGTTCAACTCTGCGACCCCATGGACTGCAGCACACCAGGCCTCCCTGTCCCTCACCATTTCCCAAAGCTTGCCCAAGTTCCTGTTCACTGCATCGGTAATGCCATCCAGCCATCTCATCCTCTGATGCCCTCTTCTCCTTCTGCCCTCAATCTTTCCCAGCATCAGGGACTTTTCCAATGAGTCACCTGTTCGCATCAGATGATCAAAATACTAGAGTTTCAGCTTTAGCATCAGTCCTTCTAATGAGTACTCAGGGTTGTTTTACCTTAAGATTGCCTGGTTTAGATTGAATTCTAAATATAACCTATTTGTGGACTTCAAATGTGGCTCTAGTGATAAATAACCCATGCGAAAGATATAAGAGATGCAGGTTTGATCCCTGGGTCAGGAAGATATCTTGGAGCAGGGCATGGTAACCCATTCCAATATCCTTGCCTGGAGAATCCCATGGACAGAGGAGCCTGGTGGGCTATAGTCCATAGGGTTACAAAAGAGTTGGACACGACTGAAGTGATTTAGCATGCATAACTTATTCTTAGTTTGTCCCTTTGTTGCTTATGGTCCATAAGAAGAGTTATAAACACTATGTGAAAATTGTATGTTAGTACATGAAAGTTAGGAGGGTACCTGCATTTGCTGGAGTCAGGGACTTGTGAATACTTCTGACAAGTCTTTTGGCCAAACTGAATGTGTCAACTTCTTGCAGAACTGCTTTTTATAAGAAAGAACAGGAAAAGTACAGTTGGGCTGTGGTTCATATTTACTCATCTTAATCCTAAACACTATTAAGTTGCCAATAAGACAGTGTTCTATAGAAATACTCATGGGTATTTACCATGTGAGCTGGACTGGAAATACAGTGGTGGGTAAAATCCGTGACAATAGCCTTCAAACTACGTGTGATTCAACTTCAGATTTTTTTATAAAACAGGCATAAAAAATTTATAATCTTTAAGATGATACATTTACATTCTAATAGTTGTGTTTGTAAATGGCAGAAACAAGGGAAAGTATGAGAAGTTTATCCTTTTTACCATGTTTAAGAAAAAAGAATTTCCATACAAACTGTGAAATAATTTGTTCTAGTTCTATGAAAAATACCATTGGTAGCTTGATAGGGATTGCATTGAATCTATAGATTGCTTTGGGTAGTATAGCCATTTTGACAATACTGATTCTTCCAATCCATGAACACGGTATGTTTCTCCATCTGTTTGTGTCCTCCTTGATTTCTTTCATTAGTGTTTTATAGTTTTCTATGTATAGGTCTTTTGTTTCTTTAGGTAGAATACTCCTAAGTATTTTATTCTTTTTGTTGCAATGGTGAATGGTATTGTTTCCTTAATTTCTCTTTTCATTGTTAGTGTATAGGAATGACCATTACAGTATACTAACACATATATATGGAATCTAGAAAGATGGTAATGATAACCCAAATGCAAAACAGAAAAAGAGACACAGATGTACAGAACAGACTTTTGGACTTTGTGGGAAAAGGCGAGGGAGGGATGTTTTGAGAGAACAGCATTGAAACATGTATATTATCTAGGGTGAAACAGATCACCAGCCCAGGTTGGATGCATGAGACAAGTGCTCGGGCCTGGTGCACTGGGAAGACCCAGAGGGATCCGGTAGAGAGGGAGGTGGGAGGAGGGATCGGGATGGGGAATATATGTAAATCCATGGCTGATTCATGTCAATGTATGACAAAAACCACTACAATATTGTAAATTAATTAGCCTCCAACTAATAAAAATAAATGAAAAAAAAAGAAAAAAGAAGTTTTGGACCAGCACAACTTAATGCATGTATAGAGTAGGCTTCAATCCAATTAGGAATGTATATAGTATAGCTGTAAAATAAGCACAAAGCTGGGACAGTGTTTAAAGCATACTCAACACCTTATGGGTGAAAAACAGGTGTCAGGGACTTCATGCAACTCTGCTTCCTTGCCACTGACTCTGCTTTGCTATGACATCTTGGTTACCTATTGCTGTGTAACAAATTACCCCCAAACTTAGTAGCTGAAAGCAGTAGACATTAATCATCTTATAATTCCAATGATTCAGGAAATCAAGCCATGACTTTGCTGGAGATTTCTCCCAAAGTGTTGTCTGGGACTACAGTCATTTCAAAGGTCCTTTGAGAGAGAATCTGCTTTCAAGTTCATTCATATGGCTGTTGACTAGCCTCACATCCTTACTGGCTCTTCATTGAGACATCAGCGCCTTGCCATGTAGGCCTGTCCACACAGCAGCTTACAATAGGGCAGTTGGCTTTCCTTAGGGTGAGTAATTGAATGAGCAAAAGAAGGAGTACCCTGGATGGAAGACACTGTCTCTTTATTATCTAATTTTGGAAGTAAGTTTGCATCACTTTGGCAATTTTCTATTCATTTCAAGGGCCAGCCCACACCCAAAAGGAGGAAATTCAACACAGATACAAATATCAGGAGGCAGAAAATGGAGAGCATCTTAGAGAATGCCTACCACATCTTGTGAAGTAATCTGACATGTAAGAAAACACATGGACTCTACGGACGGTCCCTCAGACTTAACGTAGGATCCGGGCTCTACACCTTGCTAACTGTATGAATGTGGGCAAGGCTCCACTTTCTATTGTGAAGATGAATAAATCAATGCTAAGATATTCTATCATCCTTCAGTCAAAAATACATAAAATGGGCAGAGTCATCGGTAACTCTGATGACTGTGTTTAGGATTAAATAGCATAACTTGTACTTAACCTATAGGAGGCATGCAGCAGGTATCTCCCTGTTGCTGGTAGAAGTAACAGATTATTTGTAAACTCAAGAAAAGCAGCTGTCCACAGTGACTGTACCATGAACTTCCTCAGTTCAGCATTGGTGCCTTCTTGCAGAATAACCAACATATTTATATCTTCAGAATTCAGTAAAAGTGGTGGTTATTTTGGACCATTTTCTGTCAGAAGCAGAATATTATGACCCAACTGAAAGGAGATATTTTTTCAGAGGTTTTTTTTCTCTTCCTGGTGCTTGAGTTCAGCCAAGATACAGCAATTCCTCATTATCCCCAGTTAATAGTTAGACCTCTAAACGGTCTACTTTGTACTCAGTAATGACAACATAACTGGAGTGTTTTGATAATTTCTAGATGTTACATTTTAGAAGGAGGCATGGGCAACTGGGACCATGTCCAGAAGGAATGATCAGATTGATAAGTGAACTGTAAAATCAGCCACATGTCATAGTAAAGATGAACTACTAGAAAGAGAATATCCATTTAGAGCAGAGAAGACTATTGTGGTATATGGTGCATGCATGTGTGTGCACTCACTTCAGTCATGTCCAACTCTTTGGGATATTATGGACTGTAGCCTGCCAGGCTCCTCTGTCCATGGATTCTCCAGGCAAGAATACTGGAGTGGGTTGCCATGCCCTCTTCCAAGGGATCTTCCCCACCCAGAGATCAGACCCACATCTCCTGCATTGCAGGCACATTCTTTACCTCTGAGCCACTGTGGAAGACCTGTGGTATATGATAACCACCTTCAAATATTTTTAAACTGTGATGTTAATGAAAGATTATACAGGTATTTGTTGTTTTGAAAGTTATCACTGACACAAATATGTTTCTAGGTCATTATAGAGAAAATTTTCAGAAAGAGGTAAAATGGACAGAATTGTATTTGAATCTTAGTTCTGCCTCCTAACAACTGACCTTAAGAAGTTCATTTATCTCTTAAGTGTTGGTTTCGGAATCTGTAAATTCACAATAACAATTATATATTATGGATCTATCATTTGCTATGCACTGAACAGGTTGCTTTGTATATGGCATTAATAGTGCTAAAGATGGTTATTATTATTATTATTATTTTTACACATAAGTGGGGAGCTGTGTGGCAGTAAGTTTCAACCATTTGCTGGAGTTTCTCTTCGGTATTTGTGTTTGCACTTGAAGCAAGCTGGTGCAGAATATCTAAGGGCAGTTACTTACTAGGTTAGTGATCAAACCTGCTATTAATGATATCTCACTTTTATATGGTTCTATTCAGAGTAGAAATTGAAAATGAGTACATGGGGTGGACTTTTAAACTCCCAAGACAATGAGATGTTATGATTTATAGGATTCATCAATTTATCTTCACAAATGCTAATTAAAAGGTTAAAGAAAAAAGGTTAAAGAAAAAATTAAAGTCATAGTAGGGATGTTGAAGTTACATCAGGTGTTTTTTTTTTCTTTTTATGGTCAATATTAGAAAACTATGAGAAATCAGATTTTTCTTTGATAAAGTGTTGATAAGGTCACATGACCTCTGAATATCAGAAATTTTTCCTATGAAATGAGCAAAGTACAATAGGTAGTTTCTCTTAGTTCATTTAGCTGAATCTGTATAAATAGACAGAAAATTACTATAGGAAGTGGGTATGACAAATTAATAGACTTTCTTGGGTTTCACTTCTTATGTTCACATATCATGAATTATGTAAATGAAGTGTCATCACCTTTTATATTTATTTATACTTATCCAATGTAGTGTTTTCCTCAGGTTGCACAGGTTTATTCCATTAAGACTTGAGTGGAAATCACTACTTATATTGGTTTGCAAGTACAGTGATTTTAGCCATAAATATGACTAAAAACTTGAAAATTTTTAAAATTATACAATTGTTGTCTTAAGAAGGATTTTAATTTTTATTTATAATTAAAAGAAAGAGTGAGGTAGAGTTACATAAATAAAAGGAAAACAAAGGATTAGAGAAACCATGATAAACGTTGAAGGCAAGGAGATACAGGCTATTCAGAACTGAAATCTTCAATAAATAAAGCAAAAATTTAGAAAGAGAACCCATGATTAAAATTATAATTCAATACTTGAACCTAAATATTTATTTACTTATTTTTATTTTTTTTAGATTAGTTTTTTTTCCCATTTATTTTTATTAGTTGGAGGCTAATTACTTCACAGTACTGTAGTGGTTTTTGCCATACATTGACATGAATCAGCCATGGATTTACATGTGTTCCCCATCCCGATCCCCCCCCTCCATCCCATCCCTCTGGGTCTTCCCAGTGAAACAAAATATTTAAAATGCTCAATGCATGTGGGAAAAAAAAGATCCAGAATAGTTAGTGCTAAGATATTAAGATATTATTGGAATTAAAAGAGAAAGAAAGAATCCTTTATGCAACAGTAAAAGAAGTAAAAGTCATCTGTAATATGGGTAGGATCAGGCTGTTTCAGATTTCCCGCACAACATTCAAGGACATTCAGTGAATAAATTTTATTTAGGAAACTTAATAAAATACAACTTTACTTAAGGATTTCATATCCAGTGAAAGTATCCTTCAAGTAGTAAAAAACAAACAAACAAAAATTATAATTACTTGTATGCAAAAATTTTTGAGCTTTTTTGGAGAAATTTATTAGAAGATGAAGTTCATCTCACCACATGATAAATAAGGTAACTACAGCAAAAAATTCATGTGAGTACATTGGTAAATGTTGAACTACATTTAAAATACATAGAAAAACATTTTACAGTGCTTGTGAAAGGTTGTTGCTGAATCACGCAAAGATGCCGGGGTTCTTGGCCTCCAGAGGAGAAGAATTCAATCCAGGGCCAGAGACGAGGTTTGATCGCTCAGAGCTTTTGTGTGATAAAGTTTTATTAAAGTATAAAGGAGATAGAGAAAGCTTCTGACATAGACATCAGAAGGGGGTAGAAAGAATACCCCCTTGCTAGTGTTAGCAATGGAGTTATATACTCTCCAATGAATCCAAGAGTGTCTAGAGGTTGTGAAGACCTCACCAGATCTACTCCCATAATTTACATTTTAAGATAACAAAATTATCCAGAAGGTTTAATCCAGAGACTGTCCTGAGGCAGGATACCTTATTGTTATATAATCCTTGTAAAGACCAGACCTACTCCCATAATTTATGTTTTAAGATAACAATAATTACCTTATTGTTATATAATCCTAAGGAATGTAGAGGAAAGAAAAGTAAAAAGTTTGTCCTTTCTTCCTCCTTGAGTATTCCAGACCTCTTTCTCCTTGGGGACCCCTAGACTTCGTCTCAACCTACCTAGGAAATGACTCTCTCATTTGGACTCTGTTCTTAATTCTTGACATATTAACTGCAGGTATCATGGTGACAGATGGGAATGTAAATATGATACGCCTTCACAATATACACATAAACCTCATAATTTAAAAGTGGGGCTTACAGAAAGCTTGCAGTTTACTTCATGTAAATATTGAGGAGCAAATGACTTCATTTCAAACTGGAATAAATCAAGGAACATAAGTATAAATTGATTTAATATATTAAAGTAAACATTAAGAAAGTAAGTTTATTAACTAAATTTAAATGATGAAATAAGGGGAGGGTAAGAAAAAGAAATGTGTGTGCTCAGTCACACTTGATTCTGGCCCCTATGTAGTCCACCCGGTTCCTCTGTCAATGGGATTTTTCAGGCAAGGATATTGGAGCAGGTTATCATTTCCTACTCCAGGGGATCTTCCCAACCCAGGGATCAAACCTGAGTTTCCCACATCTCCTGCATTGGCAGGTGGATTCTTCACCACTGATCCACCTGAGAAGCCCTAAGAAAAAGAAATAGGCTAATGTTATATTGCTTGTGATGAAGAAACAAAGGACACAGTTTTTTTGTTTCGTTTTGTTTTTTTCTGTATTTTTAAAATGCAGAGCTGAAAGTAAGATTGTTGTTCAATCACTAAGTCATATCTGATTCTTTTGCAACCCTATGGACTATAGCCAGCCAGGATCCTCTGTCCGTGGGATTTCACAGGCAAGAATACTGGAGTGGATTCCCATTTCCTCCTCCAGGGGCGCTTCCCAACCCAGGGATCAAACCCACATCTCCTGAATCTCCCGCATTGGGAGGTGGTGAATTCTTTACCACTGAGCCACCAGGAAAGATAACAAGTTACAAGAGTAATCCATATCATAATATAAAAAAAAAATCAGTATTTTAATAATTACAAATATACACACCACATAAAGAAAAAGCATTACATTCTGAAAAGACCTTTTGAAAACTATAAAAATAGAAAAAATAACACAAAGTGAAGTCAGAACTAAGACTAGACATATTCACATTATCAAATATAAATGCTTATTTATGGTTGTCAGGGGGAAGGGATAGTTAAGAGAGTTTAGGAAAGTCAGGTACACACTACTATATTCAAAATGGATTACCAACAAGGACCGATTGTACAGCACACGGAACTCTGATCAGTGCTATGTGTCAGCCTGGATGAGAGGGGGATTTGAGGAAGAGTGGGTATAAGTATACATATGGCTGAGTCATTTTGCTATTCACCTGAAACTACCGCAACATTATTAATTGGATGTACCCCCATACAAAATAAAATGTTTAAAGTTTGGGGGGAAAAGGCTCTATGAGAGTAGGAGGGAAAATGGTTTAAAAGAAAAGACAATTTTCATTTTAAAAATAAGAGTTTTAGATTGATTCATGAAGCAAAACCTAACTCTGTACTGTGTATATGACACACACGTAAAATCTAAAAAAAAAAAAAAAAGTAAATAAAATGTTTACAAGTAGGAAATGTGTACCAAGCAAATGGAAACAAACAAAAGCTATCAGAAATGGCAGTGTAGCTTGGTGGCAGAACAATCTTTGGTTTCAGTATAAATGTAAAGGCAAGAATTATGTACACATACATGCACACACACATACCCAATCTGTTTTGAGACACTGGGGAGCTAAGCATAAGGATCTCAGGGAGAGTCAAAGATACCAGAGACAAGAGTAGTAAAGACAGGAAAAAAAAAAAAAAACACATCACTTTTCCTTTGAACATTTGTCATTTTGTGAGCTGCAGCCGAGAGAATGAGAAACCATGGGGTTTCCCGCAGTCCTTTCAGAATTTGGAAGCAAAAATTGGACTTCAGGTCCTTCTGAAGAGAAAGATCTGACATATAATCCAAGCTGCCAGATGAAACTCCTACTGGGCTGCACTTTGAAAGTAAGGAAAAACAGACTAGATTAACCCTCCTAAAGAAGTTAGAAAAGATTCAATTCCTGATTGGATTAAAGTTATCTGCCTTCAGCCTGTTTGCGTAAAACAAAAATGAATCATCTCTTGGAGAAGATAATATCATCTCAAGCTTCAAATTATCTGTACAGTTTTTTTATTTAAAATGTTGGTCATTTAGTCAAAATATTACCAGACAGAAACAGAGACAGAAAACATGACAAAAGAACAAAGAGGAAAAACAGCCAATAGAAACAGAACCACAGGAGATGCAGATACTGGAGTTATCAGATGCAAGTAAGAACTGATTGTTCTTGGACTTCTAAGTAGGATTTAAAAGGTTGTGTCAAGCCTATAGTCTCACAGTTCATAACAAAGGAAGAAAGATAAATTACAAAAAATACTTTTGAAAAAGCATCATAGAACTGTGGGAGCTATGAGAACAAAATGGTGCTAAATTATATAGAGAGGAAAAACATTCAGAGGTGAGTAGATAAATAGCAGTTGATTTTTTATATGAGGGAATTCGCCAGTTCTTGGTGTGAGCTGAAGTTTGTGGTTTGGCTCAGACAGAGAGAAACATTCAAAAGAAGGAGAAACCAATGTAGCCTTTAGAAGTCACTTGGGGATAGAGAGACAAAATTGAAGGTTTGAAGTCCACAGATACATAACCATTTTCCACAAAAGACATTTGCTATATTCTAAGACTATGTAAGAGGCTGAAATCTAGACTAAAATCTTTTTAAATTCAAAGTGAAATTTATTGCAGTCTCACAGAACTTGGGAAACAAACACTTGAAAATAGAAAAGGCAAGAAACAAACAAACAAAAGACCCTGATGCTGGGAAAGATTGAAGGCAAGAGGAGAAGGGGATGACAGAGGATGAGATGATTGGGTGGCATCACCAACTCGATGGACATGAGTTTGAGCAAACTCTGGGAGATGGTGAAGGACAGGGAAGTCTGACATGCTGCAGTCCATGGGGTTGCAGAGAGTCGGACATGACTGAGTGACTGAACAAAAACAAAGAAACAAAAGTCCTAGAGTATAGCATATTGGAAAAGACCTTGATGCTGGGAAAGATTGAGGGCAGGAGGGGAATGGGGTAACAGAGGATGAGATGGTTGGATAGCATCACAGACTCAACAGATATGAATTTGAGCAAACTCTGGGAGATAGTGAAGGACAGGGAAGCCTGACATGCTGCAGTCCATGAGTTCACAAAGAATCGGACATGAATGAGCAACTGAACTACAACAACAACAAATGGTGCATTGCACTGAGGATTTACAGCCACTTTTTGCTAACCAATCTGAGTATGGCAAAAAGTTGAGAAACCAGGCCTCTGGCAGACCACTCATCATTAGAGGGATATATTTGAGGAGTATAGTATTTATACAGTCTCAAAAAAAAAAAAAAAAAAAGTCTTCCACATATTGTTTGGTAGATACTAAGGGTAAAGGATATTTATACAGTGAAAAAATCTGACAGTCTTCATCTTAACAAAGTGACTTAAATCAACATGACTTAAATCAACATCACCAACAAATGGGAAAACAAATATTGTGTGCCTCTTGAAATGGAATATTAAGAAGGACACAACATCACTTATATAGTATTCCTACCAGGATAATCTGAATCTAATCTGGTTCATAATCTGAATCTAATCATGAAAAATTATCAGACAATCCAAACTGGAGAACTTTCTTCAAAATAGCTGGCATGTATTCTTAAAAAAAAAAAAAAAAGAAGAAGAAGTCACTTTATGAAAGACGTAGTGTTGTGTCAGTCCTAGTCAGTTGATAGTGATGTTCTTGGCTAGGAATTCTGAAGCTCTCACCCGCACCCTGTATTTACTGTAGCAAGTCCCACAAATACTACCCCCACTACCACCAAGGCCAATGTTGTGGCTAGACTAGCCTTTGTGGTTCTTGTTATGACCACAGGACACATCTCAGCAAAACTACCAGGGAACTTTAAAGAACAAGATTTATTACTCCCAGGTCCTGGGGGGTACATGGCGTGCCTGAGGGCCACACAGAGAGGTCACAGGCAGAGGGAGAAGGGGGAAGCGTGGACCTGGGACTTTGTCTGTATTAGGGTCACAAAGATGAAGTGCCTAGGGTTTCACGGGTTCACTCTACATTGGTTAATTTAAAGCATAAGACGGGAAATTAAAAGGCAAAAAGGGGAAAGTGGGATCACTCCAAGCTGTCAATTATCTACGTTTCCTAGGACTTTTTAGAAGGGGAAGTTCACGAATGGGAGCAACCTAGTTCTCACCTAGTCCTGCGGCTAGTGGCTGTACCATAGAGCTGACAGTGGTCTATTCAAGATGGATGTCCGAAATGGATGCTTCAGCCATCAAAAGTTTAATGCCAGGCATTTACACTACACAAAGAAAGACTGAAGAGTTCTTCAGTGTTTATCTTAATATTTAATACTTCTAGATTAAAGGAGATTAAAAGAACATAACAAGTAAACACAGGCAGGATTTTGCACTGGGATACTTGATCAAAAAATATATGTATATATATGCTATAAAGGACAACCTTGAGACAACAGGTTAATTAATTTTGTCTTAATGTTTAATTTTCTGAACTTAATAAGGCTATGTTTCATGTAAGAAAATGTCCTATTTCTTAGGAAATGTACACTGAAGTATTTGAGGGGTGAAGGGTCATGACAATCTGGCACTCAAGTGTTTCAGCTGATACTTAGCATGTATGTCTGTGTGTAGAGAGAAGGTGTGGCAAAAGAATATTAACAGTGGTCACTGTAGGTAAGTGTACATGAGAGTTCATTGTAATATTCCTGAACTTTTTTTTCAGGATTCAATATTTTTTAGTAAAAATTTGTTTTAAAAAAGGCATGCAAAAACTCTGGAGAGGTATGAAATAAGAACGAAAGCAAACAGAGGTAGAATTAGTTGAATATTTAGGTGAGACTGTGCTCCTTCTGATAAGTCAGCTCATCACTGGAGAGTAGTGATCTGCTGCTGCTGCTGCTGCTGCTAAGTCGCATCAATCGTGTCTGACTCTGTGCGACCCCATAGACGGCAGCCCACCAGGCCCCTCTGTCCCTGGGATTCTCCAGCCAAGAATACGGGAGTGGGTTGCCATTTCTAGACCTGAACTATAAGAGATCTTAAATCTTCAGGCAGCAGGAATATGATACTCAATCACAATTTGGACCTACACAAAGAAAGAAAGAATACTGGAGACAGAAGAAAAGTGGATAAAAATAATTGCTTTCTTACTTTTACTTGCTCTAAAACTTAACTGATTTTCTAAAATAGGGGTTGGCAAACTTTTTCTGTAAAGCATCAGATAGCAAATATTTTTCAGCTTTGTGGGCCAAATGGACTTTGTTGCAATTACTCAACTTTGCCTTTGCAGTACTAAAGCAGCCATAAACAACACATAAGAAATAGGAATGGTTGGATTTCAATAAAACTTCATCCTTTTGTTAACACAGGGTATATATTTGTGTCATAGGAATTTCTCTATGGTGTTCCTAAGTGCCATACTCTACACTTTGCTGGTTTTTTTTCTGGCACACATTATCTTCTCAATCTTTATTTGTTTTCTTGTTTTACTCAATCTTTATTTTCAGGACTCAGTTTTGGCATCATCTGTTTAAGGACTCATTTTCAAGACTTTTATTTCTAACAGGCAGGGTAGGTTTTCTTTCCAGTCTGTATGACTCCATAGAAACTTGTACCTTGTAGCTATATCTCTGGCTTAATTTATGATCTTTGGAAGATATTTAATATCCCTAAATCACAATTCTCTTATCTAAGATAATAACAGTACTTACTTTACAGGGCTGTTGTGAGAATACTTATGAATTACTTAACATAGAGACTGCTCCATAGAAAGCATTTAAACCATGAAAAATGTATAATGCTTTGTGAAGACGATGACTATTCCTTTATCATTATAATTAGTGATGAATAATAAAGGCCAAGAGTAAATTATATTTTGTTTTGTGATACTTTTATAAAATATGTTTGGTTTGTGTAGAAGAAAGTTATAATGATGTACTTAGGTATATTTGGAATTTTTTTGTTATTTTAATAGCAATAAGATGTATTAAATCAGAAGAATGTGTCTTAGTCAGTAAGATATATGAAGATGCAGGTAAGATAAGAAAAGATAAATGTTATGGTGTCTGTAATTTCTCAACCACCAAAGTAAAGTAAGCCAAGAACATAGTTGGAATGGGACCAAGTGAAGCAGGGTCCAAATGAACTCTTCAGCTACAAGTCCTGACTGAACTGGACACAGGGCCTTGTTCACACCAAGGAGAAGAGCTGCTAGTGAAGGAATGGCTTAACTAATACCATCCCAAGGGAGCAAGCAGATGGGAGTTTGGAAGGGATACTGAGTACAGGTGATGAGAGCTGAGTGGTGAATAAAAGTGAGCAATAAAATGCATGCTTGAAAATATCTTAGGTGTGGCATGTGTCTATAATTTCTTTAGTGGATATTTTAAGACCACTATAAATAAAATGAATATAGAGACACAGGTTGCCTTATCTTTTAGTAGCTCTGCTTAAAAACAAAAAATAAATTCCTGAACAAAAATGATGAACAGGGAATTGCACATAAATTAGCTTGGCTAAAATCTCTAGAGAGGATTAAATCTGCCCCAAGGACACAGGGTGCAGAGTCAATATTTTTTTTATATCTTGTTGAAATTATGTCTTAATTTTATTCAGAATAACTCATGCACATATTTAGTACCAAAGGAATTTTTTTTAATCAGGTGTCCTTTGCATTGCCTTCCCCTAGACTACCTACAAGGAGCAACAATCCTTTTAGTTATATCTTTTGGTATTAGTCTTCATTTCTCCAAGTTTCATAACATAAATAACATG